>NC_135326.1:4238431-4597975 GCF_048772815.1 Callospermophilus lateralis
CAGTTTCAAACCAAGTTGCTGAGGCTGACCACAAAGCTACCATCATCTTGCTTCAGCCTCCCACATGGCTGGGATTTCTGTCAAGTGCAGCCTACATGGTTTTACAGCCCATATTCTAGAAAATAAATTTCAATCTTCTCTGAAAGAAGTAAAATTCTTCTTTTACTTAAAAGTCACATTAATACACATTTTGCAAATCTCACTGTGCTAAACCACATTAAAGACAAGCTGCCACATCCCCAGATGGGGCTTGACACTATGTTAAACCTTTCTGCAGCTAACAACCAGTATTCCTGAATTTTGCAGTGCAAAACAGACTAGTGTTTTCTCAGACCTTCTCCCTGTGCAGAGGAAGGAAGCTGTTCCTCTTTCCACCTTGCATCCATCTGTCATTCAGACAAGCCTAGTGACCCTCCAAACTTTTCTTCTCAAAGACTTGATTCTGAAATGAGCTGCTTGTCTCCCTCAGTTTTCAGCAACAGCCACTTTCTTCTGAGAGCTCAGGGAATTCAAATAGCCCCACATGTTGTCAATATCACCACTCTTTTCTATTTTCAAATTTTATTGCAATGACACAGTCGTGCACACTTGTAATCCCAACATCTCAGGTGGCTGAGGTAGGAGTTAAGTAAAAGCCATAAGTTAAAAGCCATCCTCATCTACTTAGCAAGGCCCTAAGCAACTTAGCAAAATTCTGACTAAAAATAAAATTAAAAAAAAAAAAAGACTGAGTATGTGGTTCAGTGGTAAGTGTCCCAGGGTTAAATCCTTAATACAGAAAAAAATGTATTATAAATTGACAACTTAATATTGTACATATTTTGGGCTATATGGCTTATGTACAGAATATGGAATATCAATTACCTTAAATATACATTACCTCAAATGCTTATTATTTTTGATGAAACATCGGAAACTTAATCTTATTCTTTATCTCAAAATTATTTATTAATTTTATCATGCTACATAATAGAGTTAAATAAAAACTCTATATCCCTTCTGTCTGCGATTCTGAACATTTTGACATTCATACTTCCACATCTTTGTCCTCTATCCTCTGTAACCATCATTCTGTTTTCTGCTTATTTTAGTTGGGTTGCTTTAGATTCCATATACAATTGACATATTGCCATATTTGTATTTCTGTCTGGCTTATGTCACTTAATATAATGCCCTATGCATTTACCCACATTATCATGATGTGAGTATTTCCAGCTTGTAGTGGTTGAATAATGTTTCATTATAGATGTATATCACATTTTATTTTTCTGTGCATCTATTGATAGACACAGATTATTGTCATGTCTTAGATGTTGGGAATAGTGTTGCAATCAACACAGGTAGATATCTCTTCATATGAATTTCATTCCATATGAGTGTGCAACCAGAAGTGGTATTTCTGTATCATGTGGTAGATTTATTTTTAGTATTTTGGGGAACATTCATAAAATTTTGTATAATGTTTATACTACCTTACATTCCCTCCTATCGTCCTATGTTTCTGCAGGGGCTACACATGTAAAGACTTAAGACTAACTTTCTCTTCCCTTTCACAATGAATAAAGTTTACCAATGTGCAAGTGCCCCTCTTCTGTTCATGGAACTTCTTGAAGCTTGAGCTCTATCTTCCTTCTTAGAAACTTGTGAGTTTTGATTTAGGAAGAAGTGTGTTACATGCATGCACATGTGTGGGTAAATATATAAGCACACTGACTCTAAAGAGCAGTATAATAATCTGAATATTACAATTCTTAAACTGACAAAAACATACACTCTACATACTTAAAAGGGAATATATTTTATATACAAAGGAGAGTAGGTTGAAAATGAATGACAAATGAGAAATCAGCTGAAATTAAAAGAATTTACCATTCCAACTTTACTGTACAATGCTCACAGTTTTTCCATGGATGTTTAGATTATAGGTTTGTCCAGTGCTCTAGAGCTTCCTAGCTCATGATGTGAGCAGCTTGTTCTGCTATGTGCTTACATCATGTTGTGCTTCCCTTTCTAGAGGAAAAAAACAAGGGGCCCTTAGTTCTTAAGTTAGAACATGGAGATTCCTAAGAAAGATAAACATTTTGTCTTTAGGATGTCAGTTATCTCTGGTATCTCATTAAAGGGAGAGTAACTGACTCATAGAATGGTTGACTTCTTATTTTGAAATTAGGTGAAAGTTCTATTCTGACAGGAAAGTCTTTTCTCTTTCGTCTTCTGCCAGAAAAGTAAAATTAGCAATTGTGTGATCTACTGTCCACAGCAATCAACAAGAAATAACTCAGAAACTGCAAGAGCCTTATGTTCTATGAAAGTTGAATTCTTTTCCATTCTGATTTTTGCCTCAGAATCTTCTCCCTGTACTTCTTGCATATGATATCTTGAATCTTGTGACACTATTAGTATTTTCCAGAGGCAATTAAATCTCAACTACACTTTCTTTCAGAGTCTGTGATATAAAAACCATCCTCTCACTCCCAACTCTTGTCTGGATTCAGTGCCCCACAGAAAAATTCTGAGCTCTCTCCCTTTTTGAATATACAAAATTAGAAAATTTTACATTGCCACTCCTACAGCAATGCTGATGTGAAATTGGCAGAAAGCACTGTTTGAGCCTAATTATCAGGTCAAATTTATGCACTGGTTTCACTCATCCAACAAACCTTCTTGGAGCACTTTTGTGGCAGGGGCTGTGACCCTGCAATGAAATCTCTTCTTCAAGAGGTTGCCTAAGAACCCTTGGCATTTTCTCAGAGGGCTTTGTGTCTGAGAGCTAGAATCAGGCAAAGTGGAGGGACCATAAGTTCAGCACTACTGGCTAGATATTTCTGCCTCAGCAGGTCAACGGAAGAGACTGTTCCACATTTGCACCTGAAGGATTTCTGGACTGGAACTGGTGCCAGGCAGCAGCAGCAGCAGCAGCAGCAGCAGCCTCCACCATAGCCACTGTCACCAAAGTGGGGTGAGACTCGTGCAGAGGGTAGACTACGATGGAAGTGCCCTTGCACTCTTGCTCGTTCCCTCTGACATCCATGTTCAGGGACTCCCTCCCTGCTGTCTTCCTTAGAAAGCAAGAGGCCCACCCACCATTTCTTTACTTTCATTCTGCCCTGGGTGCAGCCTTCTCTGAGATTGGCATCCTAGAAATGGAGGGGCACCTGGACTGAGTTATTGGGATGGTGTTGAGTTCAAAATATCCACAACCCACCTAAGCTACCTTGGATGCTCCACTGCCCTTAAGTGTCTGCATCAGCCACTCCCTGGTGCCACTAGGAACTTAGGCCAGTTCCCTGACTGGGCCAACTATCAGTGGAGCTGGGCCCTTCAGGAGCAGGACAGGAAAGCAAGGACTCTGGGCATGGTCCTACCTGGATGATCCTCCCATCTTCCTGGGGTTCACCAACCCTTCAGCCTTCCCATGTTCTCTGCACCATAGGATCCCCAATCACTGGCACCTGGATAAGGGTGCATGGGGCACCTGCCCTACCTGGTGAGACCAACCTCAGATGGCACTGATAGCGGAACTGCAGGGTGGTGCTGGCAAGCGAATGAGAGCTGCTGGGTCCAGGGCCCTGGAAGGAGCAGGAGTGCCTGAGAGCACATTGGACAGGCCACCAACAGAACCATGCTCCACTTCCAGGTGCAGAAGAAGATGAGGCCGTATGTGTTGAAAAGTATATGCCCTCATGGGATTTCGTGCCAAGGTCTCTGCTCCTAACATGAACGCTGAGCTGCTACTTGAGTTGGATCTTCCTGGGATGCCACCAGGAAGGAAAGCTCCTCTGCTGACCCTCAGATGCTGAAGAAATTATTCTGTCCCTAACACCAGCAGATATATGGAGAGTGGCCAGGAGGGCATAGCAGCCACCAAGAAGGACCCTTGTTGCACAAGGCCCAGAGAGACACACAGGGGACACACACAAGAGCACTCTCCTGCCAGAGCCTTGAATCACCACTATTTTCATTTGGAATTGGATGGATGCAGAAGTCTTCCACTGTGAGTACTGGACTTTCCTCTGATCTGCAGTCAATTTCCCTCAGCATGGTTTACACACTCAGGCATTTTTCTGACAAAAATCAAAACAAGAGTGAGAGGATTTTTTTGGTGCAGTGCACGTTGAGAGGTTTGGGACAGTGCATGTCTGCAAACCCATGTCCTAGGCATGATCCCTAGTATGTGTTGCAGAAAATTGGATCATCTGGAGGAATCAAGGTTTAGTGAGCCTTTTTGTAGTTCTTCTCATCCTGTCTTTTCTTTCCTTTACTATTTTCTTTTTTTCTTCCTGTAATCATGTATGGTATCCAGGATTAGCTGTCCACAGAGAGTGGGCTGTTACTCTGCCTCTTTTGAGGAAGAAAGGATGCTCACAAGTATTCCAGAACATGAAATCAAAAGAGAACCTGCACAAGTATTCATTCTCTAGTCCCTTTATGAGGCAGACTCCATGACTGAATGTCAAATTAGGTGGCCTAATACTGGTTGTTCAGCAGGCAATCAATTTCCATGGGAGTTGGGGGACATACAGGTGATGACAAAAGAAAGCTGGTCTTTGGAATTGCTTTTTTTCCCTTTCCTCTGTTTAGCCTTTGTACCACTTGATGTTTCTTTGAGAAAACTAGGAAGAGTCATTGCCAGAATATTTCAGTTTTTCTCATCTGACTGAGCAGCCATGGCATGTATTGCCTAAGTTCGCTTCTCTGTAACATATCAATCTGGTCACAACTCTTGACATGCATCTTTAGAATCTCTTGTTATTCTGTTGGGTATTTTCCAATTATCCCTTCTAGTGTTGTATGGTGGGCTGTTTTCTCTTCTGGTAAATATTCCTTTGAATCTTTGGATAGTAGAAGTTAATTGGGTGTCAAGAGTCTTCACCCTGTCTGTGACTTTCTCACCTGCTGGGATAAGTTAGCTGTAACTGAAGGAAGGTGGGGTATAGATGGAGAAGGTCTGTCTTGGGGGTCAAAGATGTGGTCTATGTATCTGCAGGTGGAATATGGTAATTGGTTTCTCTGCTTCTGGATGATCATATCAGCTACTTCACTCTGACAAACTTTCCTGCCAGAATGTTCAGCCTCATCCAAGGTTGCAAAGAATGGAGCCAGCTCTCAATGGCCTAAAACCTCTGAAAAAATGAGCCCCCAAAGAAACTGTTTTTTCCTCCCTTTACAATGTTCTGGTCACATCACAACTCTAGGCTTCAGTGGCATGCTAACTCATTCTTAACTGACATTTTAGGTAAGTTCCATTTAATATAAAGGAAAATAAAAATTATAGAACAATTTATCATTGAAGAAAGTATCAGTCACTTCACATTCTTTTAACAGCTATCCCGTGATGCTGATACAATTTCATAGGAATATAAGTATATGGTTACTGAGAACTGGGCACACTTCCTATAATGCCTTCGCTTTGTACAATCAAAAAAATTTAGCCCCTTGCCAAATATTTGAAATTCTTCCAAACAGATAGATAGAGATTCCACAGCTAGGGAGACAGACAGAATGAGAGGAAGGACTACATCTTCTTTTTCTAAAAACTGAAAATTTTCTAGAGATATGTCAACACATTTTAGTGTCTACAGATAAAATGGAAATCTTAGAAACTGAAAGATATGTGGATCATTTGCATATTCTAACTGGGGTTTAGTAATATGTCCTCCTGTTAGGAATATGGCCTCTTCTGCGGTTGCTCTTGGCAAGTCTGAATCCAAATATCAGGGAATGCCAGATAACCAAACCACAGAGGACAGTGAATATTTATAAAAAATATATCAATTGAAAAGAAGCCCTCTTCCTATTACATTCCAGTAGCAAATTGGTCTTAGTGCTAGAAATACTACCGCTACTCTTCATCTTCAAAAAGGCAAGTATGGAATGAATTTATTTTTTATAGCCTTCTGGATAGCTCCCTGTATGAAGCTTAAATAATTTTTTAATAATTAATTTTATTTAATTATTTACAAATGATTAAATTTTAGTAATCATTTTTATTTCCTATTTTTCCATTTTGAGTTAATGAAAACCATTCCACAGAATCTTCAGAACTTTCTCCAGGATTTCCATTTGACCACATAATAGTGAATATTGAAATATGCAGTCTTGCAGACACCTCTTCATACGAAATTGTCACAGTGGTATGGACTTTCTCTTTCCTGGGATCAGGGCTTCATGATTCATTGCACTCAGTGAAGGGTCGCTGTGTTTGGGATATTAAAGACTCTCTTAGTCAACCTACGTTAAAGGCTTGGTTCACAGAACAGGGTGATATGGAGGCGGTTTAAATTTTGAGTGGCCAAGTTAACAAGATGTTTTCAGGTCAAGCTTCCTAAGGGCTCTCTGCAAGTGTCAAAAACTGTAGCCAGTTTCTAGAAAACGGTATTTTGGTGATATTCCTCTGGGTGTCTGTGCCACTTACAAGAGCTGAATAACATTGGGAACTTCTAAAAGTCAATATGAATAAACAAAGAGCTTACAAAAATGGGAAAACCCATTATATGATGTTTATAAAAGATGTCATAGCAAAAATTGTGTAAAGTAAATCACAAAAGAGGAATCCAAAGGAAACAAAGTACGTTTGTGTTTGCCTATCAGATACTTAGAATAAAGAGAGTGAGAAAATCTAATGTCAACACTGTTGGTAAATGGAATTGTCGAGCTCTGATAATTGCAATACAAAATTGTCATACCTCTTCTGCAGAGTAGCTTCATTAAATATGCCAAAATTTAAAGTGCATGTCTACATTTATCCCATGAATTTTAATTTATGTGAATCATTAATTGTTACTGGGGCTATTTTTTATTTTATTTTACTCACAATTGGTCCACTGTAATCATTTTACATGAATATATAAAATATATTCATACTAGTTTTTTGGGGGTGTGTGTGTGTATTTGGACACATTGCCTTTATTTTATTGATTTATTTTCATGTGGTGCTGAGGATCAAACCAAGGGCCTCTCCTTTGCCAGCTGAACACTCTTTCACTGAGCAAGATCTCCAGTCCCTCTTGTGTATTATTTATTAAAAATACTTTTACATAACTTTATACATATTCCTGTATAATTACTTCTATCCCAGTTATATTTTATAAAAAGTTACCACATTGGCTGGGAATATAGATCAGCCACAGCCCATTTGCCTTGCATGTCAGAAGCCTTGTGTTCCATTCTCAGAGCACCATTTATAAATTAAAAAATTATATCTATCCACAACTAAGAAGGTGCTTAAAAAAAAGTTAACACAGCTGTAGTTGTACATATTCATGATGTGATTCAATTAACATGTTTACTTTAAAAAAAGAGTATGGTTCTATGGCTCCAAAGGGAATCATGTTATTTTACAGCCATTCATCATCATTTGTCCATCCCCAGTACTCTTCTTTTCATGAATTCATCCTGTCCTCATTCAATACTATCTTGACACTTATCCCTGTACCATATCCCAGTAATCACCGTTCTACTTCCTGTCTGTATGAATTTGATTATTTCAAATATTTATTTTAACATACAAAAGTACAAGAGCAATGTGTTCTGGCGTATGTGTGTACATGTGCACACACACACTTACACCTCCATATGCATTCAAAACATGCATTCATAACCAACTTCGCCTTTTTCTTTTCACATTGATGTTTACAAATCCTCCTGTATTTTGCTAACATTCATTTATTTTGTTCCTGTACTTTGATGATTTCTTCATTTAATGTCTCAGAGCATCTGAAGTTTATTTTGATAGACATATTGTGATAGGGATTGGATTTCATGTTCTTATCTACATCATTAGGCATCTTTATAATGGTCCCACTACCTTTTATGGAATATTTTTTTTCTCCAAATAATGGAAATGAGACCTTAGTGAAATTACCAAGTGTTTTATTCATGAAAGTCTTTCCTGATCTCTCTTGTTAGTTCTGTCACTCTGTTACCTGTTCCCACACTTCAGATATGATAATTCTCTATGTGAAGGTAACTCTTGGAGCTAAATCTATGACTTATTCTATTTTTTCAGGATGATACTTTTCTGTTGGGTGTGATGGCCTATGCCTCTAATCCCAGTATCTTGGGGGACTGAGGCATGAGGATTGCAAGTTCAAAGGCAGCGTCAGGAGCTGTGCAGCAATAAGCAACTCGGTGAGACCCTGTCTCCAAATAAAATACAAAATAGGGTGGGGATATGGCTCAGTGCTTGAGTGCCACTGAGATTCAATTCCTGCTACCAAATGAAAAATTCAAATACACACACACACACACACACACACACACACACACACACACACATCTAAAATCTGTATGCTTTTGTGAGTTGATTTTTCAAAATGACTTTTGATCTTTTTTTTTTCTATCATGATTCCTTCTGCAAGGAAGATTTTATACAGATTGAAACAAGGAAAGTATATAACTGTTCAACACTTGCCTCTCTCTAAAGGAACATACTTTACTTATTATATGTGATTATTTATTTTCATAGTTTTATTTATGTGGAACACAAAGACTTAGAAGAACAACATCTGAGTGCTGCATATAGCTGTTTAAATAGATATCAATGGGATCTTCCTCTCTGGGTTCAACCACATTATTTATTTTTATTGTACTGGGGATGGAATCCTGCGGAGCTTAAACACTGAGCCCCATCCCTAGCCCTTTTTTTGTATTTTATTTAGAGTTAAATTGAATTGCTTATGGCCTTTCTAAGTTGCGGTTGCTGGCTTGGAAATTGTCATCCTTCTGCTTCAGCCTCCATGTGACAAGTGACCAGGCTCAAGCACTTTCTTCTTAACATAGAAGACACATCAATTTGTGTATCCAGATACTGCTTTCATTCTTGTCTTTTTTCCAGTATTAACATCAATCTGGTGGAGCGAGCTTTTCCTGAAAGTACTGCCTTTTCTTAACCTCTTAGAATTTATTTACTCTCATCCTCTTCATAAGGTATTTTTTTTCCTGGCAGACTGAGCACATATTATTACAGAATCCCAGTACAGTAATAATCTGGTTTTTTGAATGTGGCCATGATCTACTGGTTTATTGTCTTGACCCTTAGCTGGAATCCCGAGTTTGGTCATGCTGGTGGCAGCACACTTGTCATTATTACTGTGCTGAGGAGTCCACAGGTATATCCAATAGAAAGAAAGAGATTGACTAATTATACCACAGTGAAGAGAAACTCAATCACCATTATGAGAACTGTGTACTGCCACAATTCTAGGCTCCAGGGAAACTGAGTATTATCCTGACCCTCATGGAATCTATATGACATGCTTGGAGAGAAAATGGCAGGAAATAGAGCCCAAACACAGCAAGAGGGTTGCCATGGCCCTGCAGTAGAAATAATTAGTTTTTAGTAGTCCCTGTGGTCCATCTTAGGGGTTTGGGTTTGATATGGAACAAAGCAGAAAATCACTGGAGAATTTTATGTCATAGGGTGACATGGTTTGTCTTCTTCTTTTCCCATGGTATTGCAAATTAGTTGATCATGGCCATATGTTAACCAAAGTCCTAATTGCTGATCTACTTTCTATTTTTTTTCATTGCTTTTAATTAGTTATACATGACAGTAGAATGCATTGATGCACTTGGATAGGTAATATATCAATTGAGTATGTTTTTAAAAGGCCCCATGGCCTGCTGGTTTAGCAGCAGAGTGAGAAAGCCTAGAGATGCCTGGAGAATGCCAGGAGGAGGTTCCAACACCATGTGGAGGCAGGATGGAGCCATGCCTACCTTGGGCTGAAGCTCTGTCCAGGAGCCAGGCACCAGTGAACACCCAGTTTCTACCCACCACCACCTGATGCCCCATAGATCCTTGGGCTTTGCCAAAGACTGCCTCTGCTTTTCAGCAAACATCCTTGGGAGCTCCGGATTGGCCTAGATCTCCCATGATAACATGAGGCTGCAGCACAGGCAGAGGGTAGTCACAGATGCATCCCACCTCTGGCTGAATTCTGCCAGAGCTCAGAATCAGCCCAGGAATGACTCTGCCCACTGTCAGATGCCTGCCAGAGCTCAGACTCCATCAGGCACTGACTCCACCTACTGGAAGACACCTGCCAGAGTTCAGCCTCAGACCACATCACCTAGCTGATTGGCGTGGAGCCTGGCCCAATTTAGGCCTAGATCAGTCCTGCCACTGGCTGACCCCCACCAGTGCTCAGGCAAGAGACAGGACCGCCTCTTCCCCCAAGCAAACACCTTCTGAAGCTCAGTCTGTAGCCTGATCAGCCAAATCTAGCTGCAGGGGAGCTTGGGCATGGGTAAGCACGGTTCCATTTAGCCACAGGTGGACTCCTACAGAGGTCAGGCCCAGGAATGATTCCCCCAGCTGAACTGCAGATGAGCCTGGCAGAAGGTAGACACAGAGCCATCTTGCCCAAGGCTGATTTCCACTGTTGGGGACCTGGGAAATATATATGCTCAAGCCAAGTCAAGCCATTCAGTTCCTCTCCAACCTCCCCTCTACTGAAACTGTGCCTAGAGCAGGTCTGCCTGGGTTGTCCCATCTGCAAAAAGGTCACATGGACTCCACAGTGTTAGGTTACCAGTTGTTGTGAAGGCGAGACACAGGAACACATGCACATGGATGGCACATAATGCACACATGGGAAATGCTAATGGTATGTTTCCTTTTAAATTTTGCATAAAGAGGAAATACACAAGAACAGTGGTGGTAATCAGAATGCTTCATATGGGCAGCACTGGCTTGGGCCACCTGGAATAGGTGCAACTTGTAAATAATCATGATGACCTAATATTTTCCCAGGTCTGACAGCTGGATGCCAGCTTTGAAGAACACAGCCCAAGTGCCCTCATGCTCCATGCTTGCCTGCCTCATGGCAGAGCACAGAGAACAAATTTATAAATTTCAGTGGTCCAGATGATTTTTTTGTTTTTGCAGGAGGGAATCATGAGTGACTGTTTCTAATGTACCCACTATAAGGTACACAAAGACCAGGTTGTGGCCACATATGTGCCTTCTCTCCTCTGCCAAGGGGCTCCAGAACACATGAGGCAGACTGGCTTTGCCTAGTCTCCCCTGAGAGTGAGAAGGGAGGCTCCCTTCTGTCACCCACGTAGTCCAGCTAGCACCTGGAATCTGGCAGGTTGAAAAGGCACCACCTCCCTTCTCCACCTGACTGTAGGCCCCAAGACTATATGGATGCCTAGTGGACTTTTTCCCTCAAAAGTCTTCACTGTTTTTATTTCTAATGAGTGGTTCTCATTATGAAAATTTTAAGCAACATCTGAATTAATCAAAATTTCCACACCCCCAGTATGGCTCCCATTCCATATAGTTTATCTAAGTCAAAGCTGTGTAGAGAGCTGGATGGAAAAAGAAATGAGAGTGAGCATTACACCTTGTAGCCATGAGCTCCTGCTCTGCATTCTAGAAAGAGATGTCAAGTACCCTATTCACTTCTACTCAAGAGAAGGCAAAAAAACTAATATGAGATCTGTGAACTTCAAAAACCATCAACCACCACAAGGTACTGTTTTTAAAGCACCTCACCATGATTGGGGGATAATTTTATGGTAAAAACAGGTTAGTGATGA
Organism: Callospermophilus lateralis; assembly: GCF_048772815.1. Taxonomy (NCBI): domain Eukaryota; kingdom Metazoa; phylum Chordata; class Mammalia; order Rodentia; family Sciuridae; genus Callospermophilus; species Callospermophilus lateralis. Next base: position 4,249,979 of record NC_135326.1, read on the forward strand.
AAGCCATTACTTTTTTTATGGTTGCTAACATCACTGGTACCATGACGACTGCATCCATTCTGTAAGACGTGCAATTTAACTGTAGTTTAGCATCTGCACTATCCAATATGGTGGCCACTAGTTATCTTTGGCTATTACAATTAGAACCAACTAAAGTTAAATAAAATTTAAGTTAATTGCACAGTGGCAGTCGCTACATTTTGAGTGCTCTTCACCCCCGGGGGTCTTCAGCCCCTGGGGGTTAGTGACGGTCTCATTTCTCTGGAAATTAGGACATTGTACCCATGAAGACAGGGTGTTGGGTGGTGTGGGTGTTGAGTAGCCCCTCCACAGACAGGAAAAAGCAGCACCCCAGGCTCCTGACATTGCATGGATAGGTATTAGTGATGAATAAAGTTAACAAGATACATCCCAAGTGACACATGTAATACCAGATCACGTGCATTTGTCTGTGTGTTTTTGGAACATGGCACTCTCAGCCTCTCCTGGAGCAGTGTCTCCACTTCAGCAGCAGTGCATTGTTAAGTGTCTTGCTTCCAAATCCAGTTCTTATTGATACAGAAAGGACTTTTCTCTTTGTCACTGGGGGCTCCTTTTGTTCAAGAGCTTTCTTCATTTCCATACCTTTAGTCTTACTTCAATAGATCTTGAGGGAGGACAAGGAAGTTCACCATGTGGTCAACCTTCAGGGTTGAACAGGAAGACACTCCTGCCCTCTGTGATTGGTGAGCTGAAATGCTGAGATTTCAGGGCAGTTGGTCAGTCCCTCCTTCACACATGTTGATGTGCCCCTGGGTGGGGGCTGGGATGTGAGGGGCTCAATTCTTGACATCAGGGACATCACCCAACTCTCTGCCCAAGAACAGAGCTCTACTTTTTTGTAAAATCCTTTTAATGATGGAGAAGCAATGCTACCCCCAGGATTCCAGATAGAGCTCTGAAAACTGATGTCCTGAGGCAGAGTGATGGAGCCGTGGTTTCTTAAGAAAAAAAAAACTGGAGAAGCTGCTGGATTCTTTTTTTTAAAAAAATGAGAAAATTTAGAGAAGGCCAAGAGAGGTTGCTGTGGACTTGGGGAAGACTTGTGTACCTTTCTCATCTTTCCTGAATCTACTGTGTCTCTTGAAAGTTCTGCCCTTGGCTGATGATGGCTGTGAGGCTAGCCTTCTCCACAGTGAGGGGCACAGTGGGTAGAGGAATCATGGTATGGTAGAGAACAACACAACCTGTCTTTATGAGGGGGGAGGGCTGTGTCCCCACCAGACTCTCTGTGAGTTCTCCTTGGTCCATTACCAGGTCCCAAGAGAAACAGCCATAGAAAGCCAGGCTGGATTATCGATGTGGGTCTGTGCACAAAGAGCCCCCCTTTTCACATGCAGCCTGACAGGCTAGCCTTGACCTTGTTATATCTCTGAGTTCTGAGAGTGTTGATGGCCTTGTCCTCTGAACTGTTGCAGATCCAGTGTATGTCTTCCTTGCAAGGTGCCACAGTGTAGTCATGAAAAACAGCCTAGAAAGAGCTGCTGTGGTTAAGAGGCACCAATCCCTAGGGATCATGTTGTCTATCTGAATTTTTGTCATAGGGAAGCAGAGTAGGTTAGTAGTTATAAAAAGCCACATGGCTGATCCTTTGGTCTTTAACAAGCTGCCTGAGATGGGGCCAGGGTCATAGGCTTGCTGGAGAGCTGAGCAAGTCAAGACTCACACAATAAAATCTCTCTGGGGAACCCAGTTCAAATGTGGGTGAGACCTTGGTCCAGAGGAAATGGGGTGGTGGAGGCAGGGCTCGAGGGCTCCCTCCTGTCTGAGGGGTGTGTGTCACTCAGCCAATCCCTTCCTGCTGCAGGAGGCAGAGCCCAAGGTTATCCAAGCCTCTGGATGTTCATGACAGGCCAGGAGGCTGGAAGGGGATGAGCTCATTCCATTTGCTCAGGTTCAAGAAGGTAATAATGACCTATGTGCAGAGGGGGTGGAGTGGTGGGGAGTTTCACCTTCTGGGTCAGGGCCTCCAAACCATTTATTCTATCCTCCACAAAATCCAGGGTGAGCAACAGAGGGACAGGCTCACATCCTGGGGCTGGCTGCCTGCTCCTGAGTTCAGCCAGTGTTCTGGGACAGTGCTCATAGTACAGCCAGCCTGGCTGGGAAGTAAGGGGCTGCTGCCCTTGCTGCCTCAGACTTGGGAGCAGGGAAGCCAAGTCAGTCCAAGCAAGATGAAAGGGTGGTCCCAAATGGACCCTAAGTAACCAACACTGTGGTTGATCCCAGGCCTTGGCGACGTGACATGTTGTGAACAGCCTCCTTCCTGCATGCAGCTGCCCTACTCAGCTTTTGGGTGGGATGGGGCAACCCCACAGGGAGCCTCAGTCCTCAAAGATGAGCAGCAATGGGGCCTGGGGCTTTCCAGCACTGCTTGATGGTAACAGCTTCCCAGCTGCAGCCAGGCAGCACTGTGCCTAGCCATGCTGAGCAATTGCTGGATGCACTAGGCTCAGTTGTTTTCTTCAACAAAAAGTTATTACAAGGAAAGTCACACACCCTGAAATTCAGCCATGTAAAGTCTATGGATCAGTGGATTCAAAACATTCATAGTGTGGAGACAGCACCACTAAAATTGATTTGTTCTCTCCAAAGAGATCCCATATTCACACACAGTCACTCTCTATTCTCTCCCACCACCAACCCTCCATCCTCCTCTGTCTGTGTAAACTGGTGTGTCCTCAAAAGTTCATGTAAGAGAACTCATGTGAAATATTTCCCTTGAATCTGGTTTCTTGTACACAGCATGAGTTCTACAGGCTCATCCATGAAATGAGTGGCAGCTTTAACAATGTGAATAATGTAGTTACTGAGATTCATAACGAGTGTTGGTATGGACATGTATTTTTTTAATGGAATAAACCAGAAATAGTGAATTATTGTTGCCTCACACTTATTTCCTAGAGGATGTTGCCATGGTAACTTTTGGGAGCATTTGGATCAACCTATACTGATTTACATTAGTGTGCAGAGTGAAATATTTTGTGCTAGACATTTGTGAGTCAAAAACACACAGGAGCCAGGTATGGCTGAGTGGCTGATAGGGCAACAGGAGTGGCAGCTGGTGCCATGAGGTTGTAGCCCTTGCCATCCACGTGGGACAGAAGCTGCATTGGAGGATCCTGGGCTCTGTGTAGCAGTTGTTTGTATTTTTCTTTCTCTGAGGGAAACTATAAATGTGGATTTCTATGGAGATTGATATGCTTTCTTTTCTTCTTCTTTTCTTTTGGTGCTCACTGAGAAGATTAACCACAAGGGGCTTTGAAGAAACTGGTTTATGTTACTAAGTTAAAGGCCTATTTTATAACGTTTGAAAGAGAAAGAAATCAACTTTTTACTTTAATATCTGAAGTAATTGAAATAAACGAAGACTTATTCAGCATATTAAAAACCTTAAGACAGAACAGGCAAATTTGGAAGCAGAAAATACTCAGTTTGAAATTGACAATCAGAATATTCAATGGAAACTTAAAGTCATGATGGAACTATATCAAGAAATTATAAAGGAGCTCCAAAGAAAATTAATAGGAGAGGAATATTACCTGGCAGAGCAATAGGGGAAACTTTCCAAAGTGAAAGAAAAGATCAGCCATACAACTAAACTGCTGGAGACCTATAGAAAGCAAGCCAAAGATCTTGAAGAATTGGAGAGAACCATTCATTTTTATCAGGGGCATGTTATGCACTATGTGAAAAAGGCACATGACAATGATTTGCCACCTCAGAGTGCTGAAAGGTACCTCAATGACTTAAGAAAACAAAATTCTCACAACAGACAAAAATTAAGTAAAAAGAAGTTCAAATTTAAATTTCTAGAAAAAGATCCTTCTGTGCCTGATGTTTCAATACAGGCTTTGGCTGAGAGAATTCCCCAAATCCTCCCTCACCTTTGGGTCTAGCTTCATGTGAAACAAGTCCTTCTCTCAATTTATATATCATTGCAAATAAATAACAATTTGCAAAAGTACACTAGTCTAGAGACTCAGCAATGTTTCCCTAATGAAGACCAAAAAAGAATATTTATTAAAAATATTCTAATTAAGAATTAGTATTTAAAGCTTTGTTCAAGTGTTAAATATGCTCTTCATTTTTTTAAAAAAAGTATACATTTAAGTCTCAAATAGATGCAGTAATATAACTTTATTTTAAAACATAATGACCAATGAAGACTTTCAATGATACTTGAGCCCATGATTAATTTAAATTTAAAAAAAAAGTTGGACCTTGGATAAGAAACTCTATGAGTTAAAAAAATCTAATCTATTTTCCTTCAAGAGTAACACTGGCTGTTGAATTAGTCCTATAAATAATTTTTACTTTGAATCATAAAAAATCCCTTGCTCTAAATGAGTAAATGGCAGTCTACATCCATGGTCTGTATAAAATGGACTGATAATTTCATTCTGATGTTAATTCAGAACTCCTTCTGCCCTACCTACTACAGAAGAATAGTTGGTAGTATATTTCATGTTTTATACCAAGAAACTGGAAACAAAGTAATTTCAGGTTGAAAATAAAACTGAAATGCCTAAATACCATGATGCAGTCCTAAAAAATCTTATATCTTCAGAAGAAAAACCTAAAAGGCCCTTCTAAATACACCATTTATTGAGTCAGGTTCCAACTTTGTTTACAGCTCTGTAAATTACACTTAAATAAAATAAAACAATATTAAAATTTGGCAACTTAAGAAAGTATTAAGTCTAAAAATGAAGTCATATTTACATTACATATTTCTATGCACTTTAACCAAATAATTGGGCTGTTATTGTTAAAATCAAAATTCTCATAACTAAAGAAGAATTCTCCTGATATTTGAGCTGTTAAAATTAAAGGAATAGTCTTTTTTTTACATATAAAATGATGGAATAAAACTAATAAGTATATTATTAAGTGTTTTATTTATAAACGTTTTTTAGTTGTTGATTGATGTTTACTTTATTCATTTACTTATATGTAGTACAGAGAATCAATCCCAGTGCCTCATACATGCTAGACAGGGACTCTATCATTGAGCCAAAACCCCAGCCCATGATTATGTTTTAATAACTATTAAAATAATCTAAAAATGAAATGAATATATCTCCATTATCAAAGAAATACAAGCCTACTAAATTATTTTCTAATTTTCTATTCATTACAGGGATTCTTTGAGTCTATAATGGTTTTACAAAAGACCTGAAACATTTTCTATCACTTGGTCTGCAGTCAGCATGTACTCTTTTACAATAGCGGAAATAAGTATGATAAAATTTTTCTGAAATGAGTTAAATTCATATACTCAGGCATATCAATATTCCTAAAATATTTTGTGAATCAGATAGTATTTATATTGAATAAAGAAAGATTGTGTTTAAAAAAATTGAGGTATGGGGTTGTGACTCAGTGATTGAGCACTCACCTATAATGTGTGAGGTCCTGGATTTGATCCTTAGCACCACATTCAGAAAAATAAAGGTATTGTGTCAACCTACAACTAAAAAATTGTTTTTGAAAAAAATCATTAACATGGCACATTTTACATCATGTATATTTTAACCACAATAAAAGTTTTAAAATGGAAAACAACTGAGGGGTGCCAGTGAGGGAGCTGTAAGTCTAAAGGGACAAACAGGTGAGTTCTCAATGAGGATAGTAAGTGGCCATCCTCACTTTGACCCATTTACTTGCTTCAGGACTGGAATAGCTTCACAGCACTTATGTCTCCAACATAGCAGGGCAGTGCTGATGCAGAGCAACAATGAGGCTGAAAAAGCTTCCCAGGTAACACAGAACTCTATTCCTAGCCTCAATTGACAGGCTCAGCACTGCCATCTCTGAGACTCTGCAGTGTTAGGAGTGTCCTCTGCACTAGGCTTTCACTAGGTAGGGTGAGCACTACCTTCATTGGGAGATCCCAGACTCAAGGGTGGAGTTGTCCTCAGGCCAAACCTTATTTAATGTATTATGACACAGTATTAAGAAATGAGTAGCAAATCTTATTTCCACAAATTAGTTTAGAAAATGTCTTTTGAGACTGTAGATAACATCTCTTTAAAATATTTTCAATTCAAATCTAAATTAACTTATCAATAACTAATAGCTCTATAGAGTGGTTTGTATGTAACAAACAAAATGAATAGAACAAGTAATAAAAGAATTGTGGAAGTTTCTAATGATAAATAGTTCTTGAACCTGTATTTCAGAAAAATCTGCAGTGTAAATAGTAATACATAGAAAATTCAAGTTTAGTGCTGAATATATATGGATGTGAAGCATGAAGCACTTTTTTGTTTTTTGCTACTGGGGATTGAGCTCAGGGGCTTTCAACCACTGACTCACGTCCCCATAACTTTTTTGAATTTTAATTAGAGAAAGAGTCTCACTGAGTTGCTTGGTGCCTTGCTTTTACTAAGTTTGGACTTTGGACTTGGGATCCTCCTGCCTTAGCCCCCCTGAGCTGCTGGGATTACAGGCATGCACCAACATGCCTGGCAATGTGGAGCACTTTTTATTGCACTCAAGGGCCTGGGCTCAATCTCTAGTCCTGTAAAGAGAGATGGAACTGGATTTAAGTGAAATATTTTTGAAAACTTGGATTGGGATTCTGGCTCAGTGGTAGAACACTCAACTAGCACATTTGAGGCCCTGGCTTGGATACTTGGCACCACAAAAAATAAATGAAATAAGGATATTGTGTCCAAATATGACTAGACGAATAAAATATTTTGAAAGCTCACTATCTATATGAAACATATTTGTGACTGCTAAATATTTTAGTGCAATGATCGGTAAAAGTTCTCATTTTAATGGGGACAGTTGCAAATGCCTGTAATCCCAGTGACTTGGGAGGTTAAAATATGAGAACTACACGTCCAAGATAATCTGCAGCAATTTAGTGAGGTCATAAGCACTAAACTACAACCCCACACTTATTTATTTATTTATTTTATTTTTTTATTTTTTGGACAGGATCTCTCTAGAATGCTTAGGCTGCAGGATTAAATATGTGTTACACTTAACCCAGTTGAAATGTTTTGAGGGTTATCATAATTCACCCCAAGAATTTTTTACCACAGAGCCATATCTCCAGCCCTTATACTTCTTTTTTTAAATTTTGAGACATGATCTCATCATGAATCAAAACATTAGCTCCCCCAAGATATCCACACCTCACCTGACTGTTCATTGCAACTCTGACAAAATCCCCACTGTGCAATCTCATCCACAAGCTTATAATGAGCTAGTGTAATTTCCCAATATAGAAACCAGAAACAGTGCCTCACATGTACAAGTCAAGTACTCTACCACTGAGTGACAATCCTAACCTCAAACCAACTGGTTTTGAAGATGGTTTTGATTGGCAAGTCTACCAAGCAGAATAATATGATGGTTGCAAGTGTTCACATTTACATTTATTGTCTTGTTTTTCCTGACCAGAAAACAGTCCTCTTTAATACCTTAGTGGCGTTTCCTAATTCCTGGCTCCCCATGACCAAATAACAACCCTCTCTAAAACATCAACAGCACCTCATAAACTTTGATGTTTGGATATACATTTATTTGCTACTATTAAATATTGATCTCTTTAGATCATTAACATATTACCAGCCTTTGTATTACGATAGTTAAAATCCTGTTATCTATAAGTTCTCAAGCAACACCCCTTTGCAACTTTTTGTAGTAAATAGAAATACAGTGTCATTATAGTTCAAAGATATACAAGATTATCTAAGATATCAAGTATTTGAGATTTTTTTAAAAATTGAGTTATATAGAAGAATATCTCATGTTAATTTTATTTATATTAGGAATCAAACCCAGGATTACTCTACCGCTAGGTTTGCTGATATCTAGCTTGGGTTTTTAAGAGGCAGCCCATGATAAGCTCTTTTACGTATGTGTACACAATGCAAACATGCTTTAGTTTGACTTAAAAATCAGAGTTGTGGTCTTTTTTTCCTGTTGGGTTTGAACACAAAATGCAATTTTCTTAGACATACTGGGTTCTGAGAAACAGATTTAAGCCACATGTCATGTTCCTAAAATTTAAAACGCTTTTAGTGTGCCCACCATTAGCATTTGTTTTTTTCAAGGCAATGTTTATGAGGTTGGTTCTGCAGCTTCAGTTAGCTATAATAAATTTGTTTTAACTACTCTATAGTATGTCAATTCATACTTCTGAAATTTAGTTTTAGATTTTCAAGTCAGTAGACTTTGAAGTTCTTTCCAATTTCCTGCCAATACAATCAATGCTGCAATATATTGTCTTTTCAGGTTTGTTTTGTATACATAAGCTTCTCTAAAGGCTCATGTCTGGATAAGAAATAAATGCATTCTCTTCGGCTTTATGATATCAGACTATATTGGGCCTCACAGTAGTTGTACTAATTAATAGTCCCACAAATTTACTCAGTTTTTGCCCACTTGGTGGGGGCAAACAAGCTTTTTATTTTGATTTTAACATGTGTTGTCTTGATAGTAGTAAGGCTGAAAATCTTTCATGTTTATTAGATGTGAATTATCTGTACCCTCTACTAATTATTCTATCAAAACATCTACTTTTATTAGTCTTGGTATTGTTCTGCAAGACTTTCCCCTTAGTTTATCCTCTCCTTTGATGTACATAAGTTTCTACTATAGTCCAATTTATTAAGTTTTCTGTTTACTCAACAGTATACATGGAAGAATTATTCACAAGCATAGAGTTTTACACAGAAGCAAGCAAGGGTGGAAAGTAGGCAAATAAATGTCACCACATCACAAATATCATTGGAAAGATAAAGCAATGCAAAGAAAATGACCACACAGTACCCAGGATATAGAGAAAATGCCTCTCTAAGAATATTTCACTGAATAAATGTTATAAATGAAGTGAGCGTGAGTGTTTTTTCTGCTTTCAAAAAATGCTTCTCCACTCCAAGGTCATAAAATTGTCTTGCACAATTGGATCTTCTCCTGAAAATATTTGTTAATGATCAAAGAAGAAATCTAGTATTTTTCCCATTTTGAAATCAATGAACTGAGCTCCAATTTCTGAATAGTCCACCATTTTCCTACTTATCTTATAGAGCACCTTCATTGTATAAAAAATTTCCACATGTGCATGTATGTAGTTTGTGACTGCCTGTGTATGGTGTCTTAACTTTATATCACCTGGTGAGATATTTTCTCTACCTTCAACACTATATTTTATGTTTGCCTATGTTGACATTTATAAATATAATTCATTAATTATATTAAGATGATATGAAAAATTATTCTTTTTCCTACTGAAGAATATTTTGTCCATCCCAATAACCTGTCTTTATTAATTTGTTTATTTCTGCTTTTGCAAATAATATCACTAAGGCAATGCTTGCATGTCTGTTGGCACACCCTTTATCCAAGGAATCTCTCTAAGGTTGGAGCCACTGGCAGAGAAGGTTTGTGAATTCACAACTTGGTGTGATGATGCTAAAGTTCTTTAAAATGGTTCTGAAACTCTCCAACCTTTCAGGTTATGCTCACCTCCATCCACATTGATTCCAGTTACTCTCAATTCCCTAGGTGTGGCAAATGGAGTAAAAACTAAATGGTGTCTCATGGTGAATTAAGAAATAGTACAGAGTGCAGATGAGAGAAGATCTAATTTAATGTCACAGGGAAAGGACTAGACTCCTCTAGAAGACATATTGCAAACACTGTCTTTATAAATCAAAACTTAGATAGTTGTTACATGGATATATATTAACAAATTTGAATAAGCAGAAAGAAAGTCAGGCATTTTTGACAAAAGATAATTATTTTAACTATTTATTTTGAAAGTAATATCCAGTTTTTACTAAATAGGTTACATGGGGGGAAAATCCACTAACGGAATAAGGTAAACTGTACCCCCTATGTTTTACTGAAACACAAACATACCTATAACACACAATATACACACATACAGAAAATGTAAAAATTAACTATATGATGCTTGCAAAATAACATGAATTTAATAATCTCATTTTGTTTTCCAGATGAAAGAGAAACAGGAATACTTATTTCTTTTGTTTGAAATTTTATTTTTTTTAATCTTTTAAGCACTAATAATGTCTTTTTCATATACATTTCAAAAACCTGAAAGAATATTAATGACTATAACAAGAGGATAATGAATTATTTAGCAAGTTAGGTGGTTTCCAATTGTTTTGCTCTTTTTTAAAATTTTTATTGTTGGTTGTTGAAAAAGGTACATAGATCTTGACATATTATATTTCAAATATTTGATGCAAGTGGGTTATGAACTCCCATTTTTACCCCATATACAGATTGCAGAATCACATCGGTTACACATCCACTCATTTACATACTGCCTTTTTTCTCCTCTACTATCCCCCTCCCCTCCCCTCACCTCCCATCTTCTCTCTCTACCCCATCTACTGTAATTCATTTCTCCTCCTTGTTTTTTCTCTTTTCCCTCACTTTCTCTTGTATGTAATTTTGTATAAAAATGAGGGTCTCCTTCCATTTCCATGCAATTTCCCTTCTCTCCCCCTTTCCCTCCCACCTCTTGTCCCTGTTTAATGTTAGTCTTCTTCTCAAGCTCTTCCTCCCTACTCTGTTCTTATTTGCTCTCCTTATATCAAAGAAGACATTTGGCATTTGTTTTTTAGGGATTGGATAGCTTCACTTGGCATAATCTGCTCTAATGCCATCCATTTCCCTGCAAATTTCATGATTTTGCCATTTTTTCATGCAGAGTAATACTCCATTGTGTATAAGTGCTACATTTTTTTATCCATTCATCTATTGAAGGGCATCTAGGTTGGTTCCACAGTCTAGCTATTGTGAATTGTGCTGCTATGAACATCGATGTAGCAGTGTCCCTATACTATGCTCTTTTTAAGTCTTTAGGGAATAGACCTAGAAGGGGAATAGCTGGGTCAAATGGTGGTTCCATTCCCATCTTTCAGAAAAATCTCCATACTGCTTTCCAAATTGGCCACACAAATTTGCAGCCCCACCAGCAATGTACAAGTGTACACTTTTTTCCACATCCTCGCCAGCACTTGTTGTTTGACTTCATAATGGCTACCAATCTTACTGGAGTGAGATTATATCTTTGGGTGGTTTTGATTTGCTTTTCTCTGACTGCTAGAGATGATGACCATTTTTACATGTACTTGTGGATTGATTGTATGTCCTCTTTGAGATATGTCTGTTCAGGACCTTGGCCCATTTGTTGATTGAGTTATTCGTTTTCTTATTGTTTAATTTTTCAGTTCTTTGTATACTCTGGATATTAGGGCTCTGTCTGAAGTGTGAGGAGTAAAAATTTGTTCCCAGAATTTAGTCTTCCTATTCACCTCTCTCATTGTTTCTCTTGCTGAGAAACAACTTTTTAGTTTGAGTAAGTCCGATTTGTTGATTATAGTTATTAATTCTTGTGCTCTGGGTGTCCTATTGAGGAATTTGGAGAACTAACCCACAACATGTAGATCAGAGCCAAAATTTCTTCTATCAGATGCAGAGTCTCTGATTTAATATCAAGCTCCTTGATCTGTTTTGAGTTAACTTTTGTGCATGGCGAGAGAAAGGGATTCAGTTTCATTTTGTTGCATATGGATTTCCAGTTTTCCCAGCACCATTTGTTGAAGATGCTATCTTTTCTCCATTGCATGCTTTTAGCCCCTTTATCAAATATAAGATATTTGTAATTTTGTGGATTGGTCTCTGTGTCCTCTATTCTGTACCATTGGTTCACCCACCTATTTTGGTACCAGTACAATGCTGTTCTTGTTACTATTGCTCTGTAGTATTGTTTGAAGTCTGGTATTGCTATACAGCCTGTCTCACTGTTCCTGCTTAGAATTTTTTTTTTTTTTTTTTTGCTATTCTGGGTCTTTTATTTTTCTATATGAATTTCATGATTGCTTCATCTATTTCTACAAGAAATGCCATTGGGGTTTTGATTGGCATTGCATTAAACCTATAGAGAACTTTTGGTAATATCACCATTTTGATGTTAATTCTGACTATCCGTGAACAGGGTATATTTTTCCAGATTCTAAGATCTTCTTCTTTTTCTTTCTTTAGGGTTCTGTGGTTTTAATTGTATAAGTCTTTCACCTATTTTGTTAGGCTGATCTCAAGTATTTTTTTTTTTGAGGATATTGTGAATGGAGTGGTTGTCCTCATTTTCAATTCAGAAGATTTGTCACTGATATACAGGTATGCCTTTGATTTATGCGTGTTGATTTTGTATCTTGCCAATTTGCTGAATTCATTTATTAGCTCTAGTAGTTTCTTTGTAGACCCTATTGGGTCTGCTAGGTATAGAGGCATGTCTTCTGCAAATAGTTATTATTTAAGTTCTTCTTTTCCTATTTTAATGCCATTAATTTCTTTCATTTGTCTAATTGCTCTGGCCAGTGTTTCAAGACCTATGTTGAACAGAAGATGTGGTAGAGGGCGTTCCTGGCTTTTTCCAGATTTTAGAGGGAATGCCTTCAATTTTTCTCCATTCAGAATAATGCTAGCCTGATGCTTAGCATAGATAGCTTTTACAATATTGAGGTATATTCATGTTATCCCTAGTTTTTTTATACTTTTGAACATAAAGGGATGCTGTACTTTGTCAAATGCTTTTTCTGCATCTATTGAGATGATCATATGGTTCTTATCTTTAAGTCTATTGATGTGGTGAATAACATTTATTTATTTATGTATATTGAAACAGCTTTGCATCCCAAGGATGAATCCTACTTGATCATGATGCACGATCTTTTTGGCATGTTTCTGTATCCGATTTGCCAGAATTTTATTGAGGATTTTTGCATCTATGCTCATTAGAGATGTTGGTCTGTAGTTTTGCTTCTTTGAAGTGTCTTTGGTTTAGGAATCAGGGTGATGTTGCTCTTGTAAAAATGTAGAAGTGTAACCGATGTGATTCTGCAATCTTTGTAATGTTTTGAATAACCAATAAAAAAATAATAATAAAAAAATAAATAAACTTGGATGTTCTCCCTCTTTTTCGGTTTCATGAAATAGCTTGAAAAATATTGGTATTAATTCTCCTTTAAAGGTTTTTTAAAACTCTGCCGTATACCCATCCTGTCCTGGGCTTTTTTTAGTTGGTAGTCTTTTGATGGCTTTTTCTCTTTCCTCAGTTGATATTGGTCTGTTTAGGTTGTTTATATTCTCCTGACTTATCTGGGCAGATCATATGACTTAAGAAATTTATTGATGCCTTCAATATCTTCTATTTTATTGGAATATAAGAATTCAAAATAATTTCTAATTATCTTCTGTATTTCTGAAGTGTCTTTTGTGATATTGTCTTTTTCATCCTGTGTGCTAGTAATTTGAGTTCTCTCTCTTCTTCTCTTCATTAGCATGAATAAGGGTCTGTCCATCTTATTTATTTTTTCAAAGAACCAACTTTTAGTGTTGTCTATTTTTTCAATTGTTTCTTTTGTTTTGATTTCATTGATTTCAGATCTGATTTTAATTATTTCTTGCCTTCTACTTCTTTTGCTGCTGTTTTTCTCTTCTTTTTCTAGAATTTTGTGCTGAACTGTGAGATCATTTATTTGTTTGTTTTTTGTTTTTTGTTTTTTTGCTTTTTTTTTTTTAGAAATGAACTCCAAGCAATTAATTTTTCTCTTAGAACTGCTTTCATTGTGTCCCGTAGATTCTGACATGTTGTGTCTGTGTTTTTGTTTATCTCTAAGAATTTTTTTAAATTTTGTCCTTGATATCTTCTAATTATTTTGTTTTTAAAAAATTCAACAAAGACTTCATTGAGTTGTCAACAGAAATATAATTAAAAAGGAGTTTTTGAGATAAACAGCGATTTTTGCTTCACTAAATAGAATGAGCCTTTTTATACAAAAATTGTGTAGTTGAACAAACACTGCAACTGATCTGGCAATTTGACTTAAGGGCAAAGTCTGCTGAACAAAAGAACATCACCCAAAGTAATAATCTAGAGTGGAGAAAAACGACTGGAAATAGCGTTCAGAGAAAAAAAAATGGACAATGTAAAATTTGCAGGTATCAATGTTTTAATATGGTTTTAATATGGTTTTAAGCAAATTTTGATGGCAGATATTCATCTGTTTGCATTAGATACACTAGAACCTGAGCAGCAATGATCACTTCAAAACATAAATGTATAAAACATACCATAAAATTACATCTTTGAGACTCTCCACACATTTGGAAAACATGTTTAGAACATAAGAATGTGCAAGGTTCTGACACAGCTATCATCAGCTCTCTCTGAAAGAACTGAGCCTGGTGTCTGCAGCTTGCTGTGTAGGCCCTGGCTGGTAAGGCTGCAATTTTAGCAGGTAAAACATTTTCACTTGGGTTTAATGTTTATCTGGGAGAGCCCGAGGACTAGGATACAACACAGATAGTTGAGGGATACTTTGTTTTTATCTCCATGATATTATTTATCACATTCCCACACTTGCTACTGATAATGAGTAGTTTTCATCAATAGTTCAGAAGAAAAGACATAGAGACAAAGCCACACATCTGAAGACCTCTATTTGATCTTTGACAAAGGCAACAAAACTTACACTGAAAGAAAGACAGAATTTTTAAACAAATGATTATCCATATATAGAAGAATAAAACAAGATCTTTATCTCTCAGCCTGCACAAAATTCATCTCAGAATTTATGAAAGCCCTAAGAATTAGACCAGTAATTATGCAACTATTCAGAGAAACCATAGGTTAAACATTACTCCAATTTTTAGGCTCAATGACATCCTCAATAGGACCTCTAAAGTTAAGGAAATAATTAAATGTCATTAAACTTAAAAGCTTCTGCAGACCAAATAAAACCATGAAGAAAGTGAAAAGAGAAACTACAAAATGGGAGAAAAATCTGCTAGCTACCCTAGCAGATTTCTGACAAAATATTAATATCTATAATATATAAAGAACTCAAAAAATTGACACCAAAAAAAATCAAATAACCCAATTAATAAATGGGCAAATGAATCAAAGAGATATTTCTCAAAAAAAGAAACAAAAATGACCAAATAACATGTGAAAAAATGTTCAATATCATTAGCAATTATGGAAATGCAAATCAACTATACTGAGAATGGAGAATTGGAAGAAACAGGATGATGGTTGAAATAAGAGAAGTAATGATCTAAAATTGAATTCCTTTCATGTGTAAGTTCAACAGGATGAGTCCAACTACTATGTAAAAGCATAAAGTTCAAAAAAAAAAGAAAAAAAAAAAGAAAAACCAAAAAATTTCAGCAAGGTTTCACCACAAATTAGAATGATAGTGATCATGACTACAAATAATAAGAAATGTTAAGAGAATATAGAGAAAAATTACACCATTGGTTTAATAGCAAATTAATACATGTTTAGAAATCTGTATGAAGGTGCTCCTCAAAAGACTAGGCATGGAACCACCATATGATCCTGCTACACAACTGTCCAGTATAAATAGCAGAATTAAAGGCATCTTACTATAATGATACATTCATAGCCATAATTATACCTACACAGTATACAATAACCAAGCTATGGAACTAGCCTAATATCCACCAATGGATGAATGGAAAAAGAAAATGTAGTTTTTATACATAATTATTCTTTTTTTTTTTTTTGGTACCATGAATTGAACTCAGGGGTACTTAATGGGGAGGAAAATCCCCAGACCTTTCTTCTAATATTTTACTAGAGGCAGGGTCTTGCAGAATTGCTTAGAGTCTCACTAAGTATCTAAGACAGGGTTAGAATGTGTGATTCTTCTGTCTTAGCCTCCCAAGTTGCTGGGACTACAGGCATGCACCAAATGTGCCCAGATATATACACAACTTTAATTATTCAGCCATAAAAATATAAGAAATAATGTCATTTGCATTAAAATGGATGGAATTAGAGACCATTATTTTAAGTGAAATAAATCAAACTCAGGAGGTAAAAGTTTATGTGTTTTCTAAGATATCCAGAAGCTAGAGAGGAAAAAAAAGTTGATCTCATTAAAATCAAAGTGAAATTTATAAAGGAAAGAGACCAAGGGGATGGAAAATTTGAAGGTAGAGGGGAAGTGGTGGGGAGAGATATTGACAAATGATACTGTTATATTGTGTGAATGTGCAAATACGTAACAACAAATCCCATCATTATGTACAAATGTAGTGTACCAATAAAAATGTGGGCAAAAATAATTTGTGGCCTGCAAATTCTGGCTTAAATATTTAAGTAAGAATAAATGAGGAAATAATAACACCAAAATAGCTACCATTCATCATATAACTGCTAATTTAGTACCTAACATTTTCCTATGAAGCAGATGACTTTAAGAACTATTAGCAGAGAGGTTGCAGAGGTTTACAAAGGTAGGCATTGCCACAGGTGTAGGTTAAAGCATTTCAGGCAGAGCCACTCAGCATGTGTCTTCTTGTCTTTCTTATCTTCAAACAGATATAACAAAACATAATTTATAATTATTCCTCAAACATTTTTTTCTTTATAAAAGTAAATAAAATTGTGAACAATTGGTAAGAATCAAAGTCACATGAAGTCATAAATTTGGATAGAAGTCCTCTTACAGACACAAACACTAGAAATAAAACACTTTTTATAAAACAATTTCAAACATTTTACTGAGCTTTTTTCTTCTTCTTTCAGAAACCTGAGAGTATCCTGTCCACCACAGACATAAAAAAGCACATGTGATTCACCTCACATAAATTTTTGAATCTGCAGTGGATAGCCCAAGTACAAGAAAGGCACCCAGATGTCCCTCAATCTGCAAAGGGGGCACCAACTGCACCCTACAGGGTGTATACTTAAATTACTTCTTGTAGAACTTATTTTCTTTCACCCCTTTTTCAGTGTTTTCATCCAATATTCTCATATGACATGCTCCTGCAAAAATTCTTGCAAAATAAAAACAAACATGAGCTACAGATGACTTCCCTGGGTCCAGACAACCCAACCTAATGGCTGTGAATGGGGATAGTGATTCAACCTCAAAGAACAGCAAAGTCAGTTGTTTTAAAGCAAAACACAACTTTTTTATTTTCAATTTTATTTTTAAATTTTTGAATAAAGTGTAAGACCCTGAATCTTAAAATGGCACAAAAAGGAATATCTGGAATGTTAAATCTCCTACCAGTTCCTTCTGTTAGTTTCCTTTTTCTTCTCCAGAAGCACCAACTGCTGCTGGTTCTTGTACCTTGTTGAAACACAATGGAAAGAAAATACTACAAACTCCATTTTTAAGTCAAATTAAAGCAAACTTCTTTTTGTGTTCACAAAGACAGCAGATCAGCAGCTTTCTCTGCCAATACTGGCTAGAGATCAGCCCCTCAGGCTTCAGAAAAGAGGTTTTGTAGCACAACAAGTTGCAAAGGTAGTTGTCTTCAGAACTTACAGCTAACAGGATGTTGATAAGAATAAAACAAGAGCAGATAGTTGGTTACTGATATACACGGCTCAACATTTCAAGTTAGAAAATCAATTCAGATATCAATATCAGAATTTATGAAACACCTCTAAATTTTCAGAGAGGGTTGTTCCCTGGTCAGAAAAACACAGGCATGGATGAGTTCAAGGCACAGGGAGGCATTCCAAGCAACTTTAAAACATTAAAATATGGCCAGGCCAAATACAAAACCTACTATTTACATAAAATAGAAATGTACTTTTTATAACTTTTGATGGGATGGCTCCTAATCTTAAGAGGGAGTTGGGCTGGGTTTATCAACATCTGCCTGGGCTTCAAATACTAAAGAAAGATATGTGTGTGCTATTGGTAGTATTTCTGTCTTTCCCACAAATAGGAGTATACAAGAGATATTTCTTTTTAACTTCCTCTTTTGATTTGGTAACACAATCTTAAGATCACTATCTTTTTCACATAAAGCTGGTGTGTTATTTAACCTCCTTAAGTATTCAATAAGGTGGAAATGTCAAGATTTTTTCTCTTCTTTTAGAATTTTTCATTAAACAACAAAGCAGAACTTTAATATAATTTTAAATATTTGTAAATTAGGTCACAAAATTAATGTAAAATATTTGTAGTTTAATTATATAATCATACAGCTAAATTCACATATCTTATACTAATTAGTAAAATTATTCCATGATTAACATAGCCCAAATCTAATAACCATAAGCTATATCTCTTTCTTCTTCTCTTAATAGTACTTTAAATACTGATTCCCTTACCAAATGGAATCCAAAAAATTGATAAAGAATGAATAAACTTCTGCAAACTAAATGTTTGAATTTAAAAAAATATTCTGGGAAAATAAAGAGCTAAAATACTAAGATTAAAATTATCATTAAAGTACATGTATATTCTACCATGTGTTCATAATTCTGTTATGAATAAACTCTCTTAAGAAATTTTGAAAGAGTTGATCTACTGGGTAAATGTCCTTGAGACAAAATGGTAATTGATCTTCTTTATATGTGGCTGACATAAAGTTATTCAAAATTAATGTACTTCCATTTTTATCTTTTGCATTCCAAAAGTCTATTCTGCCATTGAGAACAGAAATATGGAGTGAAAGAATTTGGAGTTTCTTACTACTACTTACCAAGATCTTTTCTGCCCCATTTCTTTTTTCTTTCCTCAGGATTTTTTATCTTGAACATACACATGATCAGAACTCCTATCTTTTCAGAAAACAAGTGGGTTATTTTCTGCAAAGCAAAGTTTTAAACAAATTTTCCCAGTATGAGACCATTTTTATAGTTTCAGTCCATCTTTAATTGCTTAAAGATAAACCAGAAATTCTATCTCACTATTAAATGTCATCCAGGACAACCCTAGCTAAGAGAAAATCTTATTTTGGTTGAGTTTCAAAAAATAGAGTAAGATCACACTCATAATTGACTAACTATTAAAATTATTTTTACAAATATAATTTTTTTCTTTAGGGGAATGTTAATAATAAGCACAAGATGGTGGACAGGGTACAAATATAAAGCTGTGCATTCAGTACATGACTTTGGTCATTTCTTCACAACATGGTGGTTGTTTGCTTATATATTTTTCTAAGCCTATATAATAAAAGAGTGATAAAACTATATATAAAAGCAAATTTGATAAAACATTCATTTTTTATGTCTCATAAACATATGCAGTTCTAATTATAAAGTCTCTACAATATATATGCACAGTTTCATAGACTAACATAATACAGAATCTCATGAAAGGTTCTTGCTATGCTGTTAATTTTGCCTAGATATGCCTTTATCTTCATAAATATTCAATAAAGCCACAAAAAAGGCATTGTATATTTTGGAATCTATCCAAGTTTTAAAGGAGAAAAACTGATCTACAGAAATAGAAGGGAAACCTTACTTTCTTTTGTTTTTTGTGTCAGCTTGAAAAACACTAGAAGCAGATATGAGGTTTTCTACACATTTTCCAAGAACTTGGTCTTCTGAGTTCAGATTCAAATTTTCTTCTTTAACTGCAACTACACTTGAAGAGAGATCTTCAAGTGTGTGTTGAAATTCTAAAATTTGATTAATAAAGTCATGTTTTTTCTTTCAGTTCCACCTGATTTTAAGCATCAAGTGCATCCATGTTTTATTTTTATTGTCTTCAAGGTGATATTAAGCCTTCAGATATTTTAAACAATGCTGAAATAAATGAACTCTGAGCTTGAATACATACACCACATCCTGCTACCTTACATACCTACCATCTAAATATCCAAGTTTATGGAGGTCTACTTATCCATTTGGACATATATCTGCCTGGAAGGATCAAAGGAGACAGTGATAGAGGAATAGATACCCAATATTTTTTACTATTTTTTTTTAGTTCTAGATGGACACCAGTATCTTTATTTATTGTTCTGTGGTGCTGATGATTGAACCCAGTGCCTCACAGGTGTGAGGTTGGTATTCTACCACTGACTTATAGCCCCAGGCCCCAAATATATTTTCTAAATTAAAAAAATGTATTATTTTAAAGAGGACTGAAAACAGAAAAAAAATGTAGGTTTAAAATGTCATTAGAAGCTATCAGTGAGGAAAGAGAGACTCCAACCAACTCCTAGACACAAGGTTTATTCTGAAGCATCAGAAAGCAGAACAAAAGAAAACTCAAAGAAGCCTGAGATGGAAAAGGATAAAATAAAAAAAGATCAACATTGGGAAATATTTGAATTATGTGAGCAAGTAGTCATCTGGAGAAATGTGTGGAGAACACTATGCTAGAACTCAAATCAGAACTGTGCTTTTAAGCCCCTCATAATGATACATCATTGCAGGTTCATCAGTGTAATAAAGACATCTTTCTGGATGATGGGGCCTTGCATGGCATGGAAAAATCACTAACAACCTTCCCACTTATAAAAACCTAAAGCTGCTCTAAAAACTAAAGTCATAAGAATAATCACTGTATCTGTCTCCACAAAGGTTTGAGTTCCACATGAAAAACAAATATTAATTAACTTTGAAAAAAATATTATGTATTAAAATTAGAGCTAAAAAATCTGTAAGATGTTCTAAGAGGGGACAAAAAGTGGTGGGAAAATTCCTACTAATGAAGTGGGAAATAAGTGGAAATAGTGTAAGCAGGGAAGAGGCTGTTTGACCATTAGGAAGATAAGTTTCTAGTGAAGGGAAAGAGAAAAGACAGGCACCAAAATGTAAACTCATTGGAAGAGTTCACAGGGGCTGGAAGACAGAAAAAAAGGGAGGACAAGAGCAGAGATACAACACCCTACAGCTCTTGTGACGATATGGGGTTCAAGAGCAATGAGAAGCCAAAGAAGCACTTTAAACAAAATGTGTGTGAGGACACAAATGTGCATGTGTAAATGTGTGATTCCATGTGCAGAAAGTAGAGAGAAGGTGGTAGGACCAGTTAGGTGATTGTGCATAGTCTGGGTGACAGTTGTTTACAGTCTGCATGGGGGTATTGGGGAGGGGGGGCAGATTGGAGTTATACCTGAAGGGACTAATGATGGGCTGGACACAGGGTTAAGACAAAAAGAGGTGTCCAGGATGACTCAGGGTTCCTGGATGTAAAGCCAGATAAATGACTCAGGAGCTCAGTGGATAAAGAGCCTTCAGTTCATGCTGCTTCATCATACCTTGAGGAATATGTCTCCTGCAGGCTGGGATGCACACCTCTTCTCATCAAAGCAGGTGTCTGTGTTAAGGATGAACACTGGGGCACTTTGAGCAACTCTCTGGTAATTAAATCATGGCATGATAAGAACACATGCAGAATTAGCTCAAGAAGAATAAAGTCCCTAGGATTAAACATAAAGATTCACAAACCCAGGACTGGGAAGAGAGCTCCCAGTCAGAGACCAAAAAATAAAAATGTACAGAAGAGGGAGCAGAGTGAGGACTTTCTGCTCTTATAGACAGAAATGATTACTTACCCTTACCTACTGTTCCTCCCACTCTGCATCACTCTTCTACATTGTCCTATGGCTCTTATTCCTCCCTGTACTATGCCCACATATGTACCAATCCTACAAAAGGCGCTCACGGAAAAATACTTAGCCAGCAGAAAATCATTGACATCTATCAATGTGTTAACTTCCCAAGAAAGTGTTCTACAGAAGTATGTTGTGTGTGGGTTAAACATCATGATAATACCAATTTCTGAAACATGACTCATTTATTTAACAATTAAGACCTAGAATTTAAACAATATTGTATCAACTGAACATGACACCATATACTAGAACTTGAGATAGGAGGTATATTTAGGGACACCTGGCTGCGCACTCTAGTGACCTGTGCTGATCTCAAGAAGATGTCAAAACTTCAGGTTGTTCTAAAATATGCAAATTACAGTTTAGGTCTAAAGTAAGTAATCTGGTAATGATTTACATGTTAGAAAGCCACAGAAAAAATACCACATTTTATTTACATTAAATCACTCCTTTTTCCAAATGAGGGTTTTTCAATTCTTAGGATTAAATGAACAAAGTTGTTAATCACTCGGAGATATACTTTAAAGCCATAAAGCAGAAATCCTGTTTGTGGCTTGCTCTGATTTACATAGGTGGTGCTGAAGTATGAGCCCCGACATCATGACAGGAAATAGATACATTATTATCACCACTGAACAAGGAGAACAAAGTGTAGGATCTATGAAGTTGAGTTACTTCAGAAAGATCACCTTGGTGGAACAAGTTTTTGACCTCAGGCCCCCCAGTGACAGAGACTGTTCTCTCATCTACTTTTCTAGAGCCCTTGCCAAATCAGTACATGAATAACAACAACAATAGCAAAAACAAATTTAAAACAACAACAAAAAAAAAAAAACAGAAAGCACCCTACTGCCTCTGCATAGTGAAAGTGAACACATTGAAAATTTGGGAGAACGAGGAACTTTATCCCCATCATTAGATTTTTAAAGAAACTGCTAAAATCAGTTCATCACAAAACCATATAAATAAACACTATGTAACTATAAGAAACATCTGCAAAAATATGATAAGAATTATTTCATGAAAAGGGAGTATTTTATTTTGTCTGCCTTCAAAAGTAATATATTCCTCATTTTTAGTTTAACTAATTGCTATTACTCAAGTGATTATATTTTTGCTCTAATTGAAGCTTAACAGAATTACATTTCTTAGAATACTATTTGGTAAATTAAAATGGTTTAAATATGAATCTTATGAGTCAATTATTTCCAGATATTTTATTCTACATAGAGTAACTTAATTTGATTGATTTACATAACCAACAATGAAAATATTATATACCTAATTTTTTTTTGTCAGAGACATCTTAAAATCTAAACAAAGCTTGAGCCTTTATACAACTAATTATACTTTTTTGTGATTGTAGCAAATGTGAAAAAAATTATGCTTAGTGAAAGATTTTAATTGATTTAAAGTCTTGTTGGATTGATGATACTAATAGAAATCAGCTAGGTATTATTTTTCTTTTTCTATAAAAGCAGAATAACTATACCATATTAAGAACATACAAGAAAATACAACTATGTCATGTAAACAGAAGATTTCAAATAAAAAAAAATCTAGTTCTCAAAAATTTTTTGAATTTGTAAACCACATTTTAAGTTTACACAGGTCCCATTGTCTCTTATATCCTTTATTTTATGCCCATTTGCATAAAATTAAAAAAATGTATTCTGCTCTGGGCTAGATCTCCTTTTTATTTTTGCATTGAGAGGCAGATCTTGAGGATATTATGTGCTCATTCAATGAAGACTTTTGAGGTAGAATGGGGAATTGCAAGGGTTAAAATTATTTTCCAATGAGTAAAAAATTTTACAAAAGCACAGGTTGTATATGCAGAGACTTATCTGTTTTTAAATAATTAGGCTGATTCATAGTGGCAAAGCAGAGTAATAAATGAGAAATGTAAGCATATATATTTTTAGATCAATAGACAGTAGCCAGATAAACCCAGAATGAGTATCATTGAAAATATGAAGAAAGAAGTAGGGATGAAAGAGGGAAATGAGTAGCATGCATTTGCCAAAGTGCATTAGAATGTAGGCTTCATGGATTTTCAGATTCCCACATAGGGGCCTAGAAGGGTGTACAGTGAGAAAATCTAATTAATTGGCATGAGATTTTGGGAAATAAATGAAAAAATCTTCATTAATGATTGTGCATTTTGATGAAAAAAAAATCCATGAGATTTTACAGCATCTGAAAATAAAAGAGAAAGGGATCTCACAGATGTATCTCTGTGAGCGTCTTTCTCTATCAGAATTTCTGGAATCTTGGTGTGCATGTACATATGAGCAAGGAAGATAGGAGACATATGATGCCGTAGAATACTTGAAGGGTTACAAAAAGAGATATTAAATGGGAATCCAAATGAGGGGTTAACACAACTATAGGAGTATAAGAACAAGTTTAGCTCTACATTAAGAATCTGCAAAAATGTTTAAAGGAGTAGAAAATATCAGATCCAGGATAATGGTAGTTAATTCAGCTTTCTTTGGAGAGATTTGAGGCAGGATTCTGTTGTTTCTTTAGCAATTGGAAAAAATATATATATACAAATGAGAAAGAATTTGGTCATCAGTTGCAACTTCTAATTTATTTATTTAAGAAACAATATTGTTGAATATTAATTCCAATTATTTTAAACTTAATTTACTTATTTTAATCACAAATAAGAATATAAGAAAAATGTAATTAGCAGTATTAATTATCTCTTCTCTGTTGTAAAATGTTAGAAGCAATGGATGTTATATTACATTTTAGACATTTTTTAGAAAAAAAGATTTTATTGTTTGGCTATCTAGAAAAAAATGTGAGTTAGAATTTTAAATTAATCTATGTTTGTATTTAATTAATTTATTTGAATTGAATTATTTGGCTCCATATACTTGTTTAAATTTTAATTCATGAGTGCTAATTTGTTTATATGCCAGTGTGATTCCAAGTACATAATATATAAACAGGACAGGCCTGTTTAATTGGAAATGCCAGGTATAAAATCTAATAGCAATGATGGACACTGAAATCAAAGGTTTCAAATAGACTGCTATTTGTCCCTGATAGTTATCAGATTTATTCCCATCATCACTATGTTTATATCTTCCAATGAATGTATTTGAAGTAATTTGTGAATGTATTTGAGGGTTAACCCTGGAGAAACTGGCCTTTGGACAAAGACAGTAATTAGAAACCTTTAGAGTTAGATAAAATAAGACTGACCATAAAAATACATCAACTAACATAGAATATTAAAAAAAAAACTTAAATAGCCACAATATTGACTTCTTCATTAGGTCAGAGTGTACATTTATCTCAGATGCAAGTCAGTTCAAATATACATAATGTGGAAACCTGTGAAATTCTCAAAAGAAAACAAAACAAAATTAAAGAAGTCTTATACATTTGGTATCTATCTTTTTCTCTTTTTCTTTCTTTCATGTAACAGTAGTTAAGAAAGCCCGCTGAAAAAAGGTATCATAGCCAGCCAAGGAGTTTTGATTTAAGAAGACACTTTTCCTTCACTTACTGATTTGGGCAGCCACCTCAGAAAAAAAAAAAACTCTAAGTTATAATTAAAACAAAAGGGAGCTTTATTTAGCTGTGGAGTTATTTTCTCCTACCAATAGAGATTGATGCTCTGTGGGAGAACTACAATTTCTGTGATTGTGTCTTGAAATTAAGAATGGAAAACACACACACACACACACACACACACACACAAATACATTTAGGAACTTTTCTCAGCATCACACAAGCAAATACAGAGTCTAAAAAAGCAGTTAGCTTAATCACATCTTGTGTCCAAAAACATGCTGGAAAACCATATTCTGGGTGGGGGGCAATAATCTATTTTAAAGTCATGTAGACTCATGAATGTACTCAAACCAAGGATGTAGCTCACCATAATCACCACCATATCTTGAGTTGGGTACATTCTGTGGAGTACATAAAAACAATTTTTGAAAGAAGATACTTTCCATTTAAGTGTTTCAAAAACAGCTCTTGTAAGAGTTTTTTTAATATAAGGCAGCAAAATTGAGTCTTAAATCTTACATCTATATAAGTTTTTAATAATCTATAAACTATAACTTATACTCTTATTGATTTTTTGATTAGTTTACACCACAACATTGTCTAAACTGTTTTTTATAAAACTAGTAAATCTTGCAGGACCTGTAATTTATATTTTGAATGTAAGACTAGGCAAGATAGAAATCTAGCAGAAGCTAAGAAATAAAGAACTGCTCTAACCAGTTTTTTATAAGACAATTTTTTGTTTTAAAAAATTGTGAGTTGTAGTTGGACAAAATACATTTAATTTATTTACTTATTTTTATGTGGTGCTGAGATCCAAGTCAGTTCCTCACACATGCTAGGTGAGAGCTCAACTGCTGAGTCATATCCTCAGCCCCATAATATTATTCTCTTAAAGTATGGTGTTGTAGTTTATATTCTTTCTGGAAAGTTACTCCTCCTTCTTTGTTTTTGCCTTAAATCTTGGTAGATATGTTTTGAGGGTTATTGAGATTAGTATTGTAAGTTAATTTTTCCCAATGATTCTGCCGCAGTCACATCATTATTTATGAATAATAATCCCCTTACTTATATTTACTATTTTGCCTTTTAAATTTTACTGTAAATTTACTCCCCTTCCAAGGCTGTTACTGTACTCTAAATATTCTGTCACACAAGCAGGTTTGATATTGTCAAGTGCTGTGATTTAAAGATCTGACATTTTAGAAATGTTCCAGTGTTTAATAATAAGGTGGTCCTCCCTCATTGCATTTTTTTCCCTTCTATAAGTTATTCTTATTGATTCTTTTAATATGTAATCTCTAATGGTATTAGATTGTATTTATTAATTCTCATGAGTAGACAACATAAGAGAGACCTACTATATTATTAGTATCCATCAACTTGAATTTGTTAAATTTGAAATGTATGCATGAGCCATTTTAGCATATTCTGTTTGAAAAGTTATGAGTTACAGTGACTTAAAAGTATACATGTTTTCATGAGTGTTTGGGCAAATTCAGATAAAATTTAATTAGTATTTTATCAGCTGTCCTGTTTTAAAACATGAATTATTTAGAAAGTGATAGATCATAGTCCTAAGTTGCCTTGTTTACATTTTTTAAAAAAATAATTAAATTTGCAAATACAATTTATGAGGTCTTTTCTCGAATTAGATGATGCATGTGTTAGTGTGGAGGACTGTTAAGATTACTCTACTAACTTTGATTCATTGTTCAACATCTGAAAAAGAAGTTTTGTGTAGTTAATTTTAAAAAGCCACAGTAAAGCCAGAAAATAGGGTCAATGACTTAATAAATTATTGAACTTTTGTATGTGACTTCATTTGCTTAATTATTTTCATGTTAAATTTCTTAAAGTGATAACAGAAAAGATTTTGCAGTCTCATAGAGTTTAAAATAAAAATCACATTCAATATTCTAGGACACGAAGATGCTATTTAATTATTTATAATTTCTTTTATATCAATGCAGTACCAGTGTGTCCTTATTAGTACTTTGAATTTTCCATTTTAAAATTACTCAGCCTGTATTTGAGGGCACTTAGGCGACTGCTTTGTTGGAGGTCCAGTGAGTCTATAGTTCTGCCACTTGAAAAAACAAGGGGCTGGGCCTGTTGCTCAGTGACAGATTGCTTCTCTAGCATATGTGAAGTACCAGGTTCAATCCTCAGCATTACATAAAGATAAAAGAATAAAATAAATGCTTGTTTTTCATTTACAAACACACCAAAAAAATTTAAAGAAAAAAATAAATACATGTAAAGATGAAAAATGGTAAATAAAAAAGGTAGCATGCTAACTAATGAGAATACCAGTTATTGGACAGAAAGCAAGTCTACAAGCAACCAGTGCAAAGGCTATGTCAGTAGGTATAAATTTGTTTTATAAATTAACAAATTGTACTAAAATATTTGTTTCTTTCCCTTTCCACTTTCGAGGTTTAAATTGAATGTCTGTTAAGATATAATTGATTTACTCACACGCAAATGTTTTAATGAAACTGTATACTGTGGCTTTCATTTAATTCTTTGTTAACTGGAGGCTGCTTCACTTCTTTAATGAACCATCTTTCTCCAAAGAATCCAAGTATGAGACACATGTTTTTTGTTGTTGTTGTTTTTTGTTTGTTTGTTTTATTTTTTTGAGGGAAAGAAACTTCTAGCTCAAAACCAATGTTGTTTAAATTTGTTTTGAATAGTTATTTTTTGGGTGAGACCTTATTTGAAAATTTTAGAAAAAAAGTGTTAGTAATTCAATTTTCAGCTTGCAGTCATCCGGTGTTCTGGCTATAAAAAACAGAAATTTCCTAAACTGTGAAAGTTTAAAGAATTTACTTTAGAGAAGATGAATTACAAATAATAATAATAATAATAATAATAACCAAATACTAAATGAACAAATAAGTAAAAAAAAAAAAGTGTGAGTGGGGGAGTTCAGGGGCTTTGGAAGCATCTGAGGTAGCTCAGGACATGAGGGATCCATAATTCCATAGAGACAAGAAATGCAATGAAGTGAACCTGACACTCTTGGAAAGGTAAGGCTTTAAATATGCATGTTGCTAAGATGCAGAGCCATTATAATACAAAAGAAAAGACTTCAGCTTGTTAACACATGTTCCAAGTCTCACATTTACTTTCAACATAGTATTCTTACTAACCTGTATTAGTTTCTTAATGCCACAAATGCATGTGTAATCTCTAGGCTACTAACACAAAGATTAATAAAGTAGAACCAGTAGAGGAAAAATGTAATTATATATGATTAATGTAACAGAAGAAAAAAAAATCAGAGAAAATAAGAATATATAAGACTGATCCTTTTCAGAAAGTAGATTATTCTCATTCAAGACTCTGTAAATAAACTTTAAAGGATTGAAATGGTGAAATTTAAGGAAGAGAACTTATGGCACATAAATTGTATTTCAGAAGTTTTTAAAAGAATATGAGATGAATAGAAGAACATTAAATGGAAATGGACAAAATGCTACAATTAAAATTATAGACATAATGTATTATGGAATGAAGAGGAGGTGTGGGGCTTGTGACATTGAACAAACCTGGGTGGGTGTCTTGGAGGCACCATGGCTGCTAGGAGCCTCAGGAATGCCTTGTGAGGAGGCAATTGTGCATCTATTTTTTCACCTGATTAGCTTTCTAGCAGGAGAATGATCATAGAGGTGGTACCAGATGAGATTGCTAACAAGCCTGGAACACAAAACTGTGGTCCAGTAATCATGAAATTGATATTTGCAAAACCAATTAATAGTCATTGCAACTAAGATTCTTTCAAAGTCTACCCCTAGGTTTCCATTAAAGACCAGAATAATATCTGAAAGTGGTGTTATTGTATCAACTTTAATTCAATAATGCAGATGCCAAATAAAATAGCCATCTCACCTTTGAAATCACAAAATTAGGCAATGGAATTCTGTTGTGCAGACAATCACTATTGGAGGAGTAGGCATATCACAATTGAAGATGAGTATTTCTGTGGAAACTGCTTCTAGTTCCTCTAGAACTGCTGACAAATGCCCAGCAGATTCAAGTGCTTTGAAGAAAATTCTATTATGTCTTATTTGTTACTGCCACAACAGCCACTATCTTAATCCAACCAGTTAGTGACAATCCCGGTACAAGCACTAAGTCTCTTTAGGAAGCAAAGCCAGTGGTTGTTAATACAACCCCAGTGCAGATATCAGTTCCATTTATTCAAGCTCAGGCTATCCAACAAGTTTTCCCAAAATCCATCAATCCAGCTTCATAAATAGTAACTAACATCCAACCACAGCAATGGCTTATGATGCCTCTCATCCCACTGCCACAGATCCAGCACATCTTCCCTAACCTGCATCAAGTACTATCCAGGCACCAGCTACAGGAACAGGAATTTTGGGTTAAACAGTGCCTCAAGCTCAATAAATTACTCAGCTGCAGAAGTCTTCATATGTGTGTATAGCAGTAAGCTCTAATTTTATTGGAACATCTGGTACCCAGACCCACCCAAATCTTCCATTCAATGGCATAATCCAATAAGTATCTGCCAGTCATACCAGAAAGCTGTGTAATTGTACAAAATCACTGTTTTAAATTATACTGTCATTGCTTTGTAAAAGGCAAATTTTGTAACAATAGGTAACATGAAAATAAAAAGCAAAAATCAATAATGGCATATCTTTAAAGAAACAGAAGACAAGCCTAAGATAGAAAAAGGAAATGGGGATCATCATATCATTGTTATAGCAAGGGATGTAACTGCCAATATCAGAATGTCTTAAAAAGTACTGAATGCTATGAGACAAAAATAATGTGTTCCTCAATATTTAAATGTGTTGGCTCAAGAATTTTGAAGAAAGCACCATAAGAAAGGCATGGATGAATTTGGCAGGTAAAGCTGAAGGAAGAGTGCAGCAACAAGCAGCAGAAAGCTAAATTATCTTCTCAGATTATTTCAGACATGCATACTAGGCCAACACTGGCTTTGAATATTGAAGGAGAAAAATTGCCATTTATGTTTATCAGTAAGGAAGTAGTCATTGGCTTCACACCCAGGCAGAGCAGGCAGACAAGAAGAGAGAATCAAAAGAAGCAGCAGAGTGGGTAATTTTTGAGGCCTTGGCTGATGTTTGATGTGCATCATCAAGTCTGCAGGAAAAGCGAAAAGTGATCCTAGTACCATGAATTTTTAGCTCTTGCACAACACTGATAATAAACCTGTACAGAAATGTTAAGGATGCTTGACTTTCCAGAAGATAGTATAACAATTACTGTATTTTAATTCAGTCCTTTTTTAAAAGAAATATTAAATTATAATATTGAAAGAGAAGAAAATTTAAATGAGAAAATTAGGACATTATAAATCTTAGTTAATTCTATGTCCCTACTAAATTGGATTTTTTTTAAATTTTTTTCTTTACTGTGTTATATAGATTCTTAATTTCCCTAAGTGTCATAAGAATCATATGTCCTATTCTGATCCTATTGGCAAAGAACATTTATAAATCATCATAATATAATTTATAAAGCATGGTGTTGTATGACTTTGTTCAGTAGAAACAGCCAAAGAGGCATTGGTATTGCCCAGTTATGCTTTGGCTCTAGATTTAGAATAACTTTGGAAAATCACAAGGGGGAAGAAATACCCATGCACAATTTTAAAATTAAAAAGTTATATTTTCAAAACCACAAAAAATATTAAGATACAATAAGTGACTTTTAATGGAGGGAAGTTTTTCTTTAACGAGGAATGGCTAACAGCTTAGGAATCTCTCTTTTTTTTTTCAGAGGTGATATGTGTTTGAAACAGTAAATAAATTGTGGAAGTGATTACGGAGTATTGTTAAAATAAGGTATTTTGAATATAATTAAACATTATGTAGTGGTAACAGGTCTTCACATAACTATCAAGTATAAAATTTGACTTGTATGGAGAAATAAGGAATATAGAATCTATAAGAGATGAGTTTAGGGAAATATTTTTCATCAATACAGTTCTCTTCATTAACTTCTGAACTAAAATCTTTCAATCTTTCAAACCAAATAATAATTCTTACTTTTTAAAAAATCAAATGGAGTACCGAAAAAATAGTATTCAAAATTATAATGGGATTTGATTTTATAAGGAATGTTTAATATGCTATTAAATTTTGCCAGTGATTTGGTAAGCTGAAGGTATCTGCATTTTTTTTTATAATTGGGAAAATAGCCTAAATCATTTTCATTAATTTCAATATTCTAAATTCAAGAGCATTTTT
This sequence comes from Callospermophilus lateralis, assembly GCF_048772815.1. Lineage (NCBI taxonomy): Eukaryota > Metazoa > Chordata > Mammalia > Rodentia > Sciuridae > Callospermophilus > Callospermophilus lateralis. Next base: position 4,281,214 of record NC_135326.1, read on the forward strand.
AAAAGTAGGACTCCAGATTTTATGAGAGGAAAAGCACATGTTGGTATTCAGGCATTTGTTAGGTACTTAAATACTATTACTCAGTATTTATTACTCTATGATTATTACTTATCTACAAGCACTACATAGTTGTATGTATCAAATATACATTTATATATGTATATATTTTCAAGAATATGTATATATTTTCAAGAATATATATATATTTACAAGAATATATATATATATATATATATATATATATATACACACACACTCATATCAAAATGCAAGATATAAGTAATAGAAATTAAGCAATTCAGAAGAGTATTCCATTATTCATTAAAGTATACTTCTTTAAATTTTGCATTTATAAAATTATAGTGTATTAACTTTAAATGTAGATACTGCAGATATTCTTAGCACCTGAATCTTATATGTTAATTAAAATCTGTATAAGTGTAAATTAGCTTAAGATATAAAATAACATCTATTCAATTATTTTTCAAAAGATTGCAATTAAGTTTTTAGTATAAATTTAAACTTTGTTAAGTTTGTATATATTCCATATTAATTCTAACTGCAAAATTGTTATGTGTATTTATATATAGTGTGCAAAAATGTAAAATTTTGCTTTTAATTGTATAATATGTATGATGACATTGCTTAAGAATTTTTTGTTTGTAATCAAATGCTACTGGGTTTTGATTTTCAAGAAGTTATCTAAAGTCCTCAGCCTTTTTCTTTCCAAGTAGTACTCACTAAAAAAATATATATATATATATATATATATATTTAGGTGTTTGTATCAAATTGCTGAACAAGATTAATAGCCACATTAATTCAACAATTTTAAAAGACTATTTGGGGAGGTTTGGGCATATAATTTTCTAGCTTTGTTTACATCCCAAAGCAGAAAGATTACATTTAGTATAGCTATTCAGATATACTTTTCCATATTGTAAGAACTGAACAGCAAAATCAATCATACAGAAACATATATATTATACTGTGTAAAAAATTTATATGCACACACACACACACACACACACACACATGCATGCCCGCGCACACACACACACGTCAGGCTGGCTGTAGGTGAGCATGGACTGCTGCCCTAACCTGTGGAAGGCCTGAGTTTGAGCCATTTCTAGCACAGAGGGAGGAGCAAACTCATGAATTTTTGACTTGAGTAAACACCATTACAATTGGGTGCTGATTTCCAAAAGCATACCTTGAGATTTTATTACAGAAAGGGAAAAAAGATGTATGTTGGCAAAGTTGTACATATGACCAAGTTGCATGGAAAAGACACTGAACACATTTACATTACAATCTGAAAAAGAAATTATTGTGAAAAGTATTGCTAAAAAGGGAAACAAATATTTAATTATAATGCAATTGGGGAGTTTATAGGAAAAAATAAAATAATTATGAATTTATATGAATCTAATGAGATAGCTTTTGAATTTGTAAAGCTCAAAATGGGAAATGTGTGTAAGAAAAAAATAAACCAATTTACAATGTAACCATACATACCTCAACTGTTTCAATATGTAGTATGTCAGTCAATGAGGACATAGAATCTGAACAGTATTATTGAAAAACATACAAAATACTGCACCAGCTATTGAAAAAGTTCACAACTAATTCAAGTGCAGGTGGATTATTTGTCAAAATTGGTTATGGTCCAAGTATGAATACCAAAGGTTTGAAATAATTTAGTACTATATTCTAACTATTATGGAATTAAGCAAGAAATCAATAACAAAAAGATAAATAAAAACCCACAAACCTATGAAAAGAATGTGTTAATTCCAATGGAAATTTATAGAATATTCCAAACTCAATAATAGTGGGAAAATGAGACATATCTAAAATTACAGATGCATTAAAAATTTTTTGTAGTGTTTTTGGCGCTTAATACAGAAAAGTGACTAAATAATTGACTAATTTCAAGAAAATAACAGTAAGTAAATATTAAACACCAAAAAGTCTAGAGAGAAGAAATAATAAAGAAAACATTTAATAAATTCCAAAGACACATAAGGTCTCAAAATCATTACACTGATACTGGAATTGTCTGGAAATATAGTTTACCATATCTCACATAAGAAGTGGGAAATATTAACTCTCTTTTCATTAAATAAAATTAAATAATAATTAAAAGCATTAGCATCACAGAGAAGTTCAGGCCCAGGTTGCCCTCCTGGACAGTTCTAGTAAACAGTTAAGGAAACACTAATACAAATCTTAAAATCTGAGTACAGAATTTCAGCTGATATTACGAGGTCCATATAGAAACCTGATTCTAAAACATGCAAAACCTCACAAGAAAAACGTTTAATATGTATCATGGATATAGATGCACAAACACTCTTGAAAATAAGAGCAAATTAAATCCATCAATATATCAAATATTACAATGAGGTTCAGATTCAAAAATACATTATGTATTTACAAAACCAATTATTATGTGTCATGTTCAGAGAGGAATAAAAAAATGGTACCATAAAAATATTTTTAAAATTTTAACACACATTCATTTTAATACTAGTATTTCAGTAAATTAAGAAAACGTCATTAAACTAGAAGAATTATCAGCAGAATGGAAAACCAATAAAATCTTTTATTATGTAAGTACAATATTGAATACAAGTATTAAAATTGGACACTTTTAGGTCTGGGCTTTGGCTCAGTAGTATAGCAGTATCTAGCATGCATGAAGCAATCAGTTCCATCCTCAGAACCACATAAAAATTCATAAAAAAATGGTGTTCTATCTATCTACAACTAAAAATAATATAATTAAAAAGTGAACACTTTTAGAATTAAAAAGTGATGGAGCTGGGGTTGTAGCTCAGTGGTGGAGCTCCTGCCTGATGTGCAAGGCACTGTGTTTGATTCTCAGCACCTCATACAAAGAAATAAAAGTATTATGTCAATCTACAACTACAAAAATATTTTAAAAATATAAAGTGAAGCAAAAACATTTCTCAACACAAATTTCGGTTATCTTTTTATATGTTAGGAAAAGGTAATTTGAAAATAAAAATTTTTAAGTGAATCCCCTTAAGTAGAATAATAAAACACCATATATCTAGTTAAAGATGTTTAAAGCTTTACAGAAAAAAATAAAAGCATTTGAGAGAAGTAGAGATGTTTTCAAAAGGAGAATTCCCATCTATGTTCATGAACCAAGAGGCTTTGCATTACAAAGATAGTACTTCTTTCTTTATTAACCTATAGATCATTGAAGTTACAATATAAATTTCTGTGGGCTTTTTCTCTTGTACATGAAAATAGACATAGCTGATTGTGGGAATTATAAGAAATGAGGAAGTGTACTTTTATGAATATAATATTAAAAAATAAATTTGGAGTCTTTGTCTACCAGATGTTGAGATTTATTTTAATTTTGAATAAGACAGTTTAATGTTAGCTCAGACATTGAAAAATAGGCCCCAGTCGAACAGAATGTTGAAGTAAATCTTTGAGTTAGTTTCTTGACACATCTTTAGCTAACATTGAGGGAAAGTGGATCCTCAGTTTGGAATTAGTGCAGATGGACTTCTACCCAGGGTGGAGGGACAACCATTGGCTCCTCTTTCTATCCCATACAGAGACCAATACTAGGTGAGTTCTGGCTCTCAGGTGAAATGTAAAACAATGACCTTTCTAAAATCAAAAATGAAGGAGAAACTTATTGATGGAACACCACCACAATAATCAAGGAAAGGATTGGTAAATTTTACCCCACTTAAGATAGTCTGTTTATCCAATTTGGTGGTAGGAGACTAAGAAGGTGACACTAAGGCTAGAGTAAGCATTAGCAATGCACATATAGGACAGGGAACCCACAACTAAAACATGAGTCATCAGACAAATTGGGGCAAATGGAGTGGTGGCCAGGGTGAGTCAGAGTGCCTGTGGTAAGCAGGACATGTAAAAGTGTGGAGCTTGCCAGGCAGATTGGGGGTCCTTAAGTGTTGTGAGTAAAGTTACCCCAAGCTGTCACCCTTATGTGGCCCTTCTGAGACTAGCAAACATAGTTGTTGTTTTTATAGTCCTCACAGTAAGTCTTCCAGTCTTGCTCTTCCTCCTGCTTCTGTTCCTTTTTCTGCATATAGTAAGAACAGATAAATGCTTTTTGTTATTAAAAAGACCAGAGTACAAGTAAGGAAAAACACAAATTACTGCAATCATATATATATATATATATATATATATATATATATTTAAAAGAGATGATGCAGAAAAAGAAAAATAAAAAAGCAACCCCGGTGCCCCTGTGGTAAGAACAACCATCTTCTCTGGCTCTGCTTAGTGAAAAACTGTTCTTTGCAAGCTCAGAAATTATCCCAATAGTTATGCTTTGCAGTGAAGTGTTTGTTTTGTATCTTCTTCAAAAAATGAGGAAAAATTCATATCACTGTTACTGTTACTCTGGTTAACACTGGTTCATGTCCATTCAATGTCATTAGGGCTCTTTCTGCTGTACTCAAAGCAGTCTGAGTTTCCAGATTATGAAGTGGAATATTTGCACACACACACACACACACACACACACACACACACACAATACACACACACACAATACACACACACACACACACACACACACAGAGAGAGAGAGAGAGAGAGAGAGAGAGAGAGAGAGAGAGAGAACACATATCCCATTCCCTTGAGTTACTATTTCTTGGTACAAGATACTTTGAAAGAACTCGTGCCTCATGTGGATCTAGGAAGAGATTGAAGCCTGGTTACCTGAAGTCCTGCTGCAATTTGCCCATTTCATGGCCTGTGCTTCAAAAATACTCCCTTGTGTTTTCTCAGGATGCTTTCTGGGCAAGTATTGCTCTGGGCTCCATGACATCAGCTTGGGTGAGCCTTGAAGTGACAGGTGAGGAGATTTTAAACTCTTATTTCATTGAACATGTGACTGGAACCAAGCTTGTTTTCAAGACCTTTCCTGAAACTCCTTTCAGATCAGTAATTAGAGACCCATACCTTAAGATCTCTCTTATTGTAGAGTAAAGTATTGGCGAGTGAGTAGGCTAAGTCACAAATTTGTTATTGTAAATAATGTTTCAGTGTATTCAAGTATATGTGGGTGTTTATGAATTTATGCTTAGCTTAATGATGTGTTAAATTGTTAGTTTTATTCTCCATAGATTTTGTAGTTGATCTGGGATAAACTTCACAGGAGCATCATGTAAGGGCTCTGTGTTATGGAATAACACCAGGCAGATACACTTTGTTATTTATCTGTTCCTTAAAAATTTATTGCTTACCTTCTGCTAGGCTAGCTGTGCTTGGTACGAGGGACACAAATTCAGAAAGACCTTGGCCCAAAGGTGCTCTTTTTACCTTTTAGGACCTTTCTGTTTAGCACAGTGAAGACACACAAATAGTTACAAAAAGAAAAAAAATAGGACTTTTTTGAGAAACTAGTAGGCTTCCAAGAGATAAATGTTACCCCTGACTCCATTACCACTTGCAGAAGTCGGTGCAGAACCATATTCTGGACACAAAATCCAGCATCTGTAAAGTAAGAAGGGGAAGGAACTTGGCATTTACACTGTATTTTAAGTACCATAGCAGAGAGGACAGTGTTGAATGTACAAAATAGTGGGAAGTTAGCCGCTCAGGCAGAAGCCATGTCATAGAGGGCTTTTTCCAGTGTGCTTCTATTCTGTAAGAGAAAAGAGCTTGCAGAATGCTGAGGAGGGAGGTAATATTCTCAGGTCCCTGCACTGGGGAAGGTATACTGTCCTTCCCAGGTAATAGACAGTGAGTTTTGCCCCTATTCCTGGTCAGAAGTAAAAAATGCCACATGAAAGGATAGGTTCCTGTTTATTCATTCTTCTCTGAAGCAGAGGTGGAGGAGGAGTTCTACACATGGATTACCTTAAGATTGACACACATTCATTATTTTTTTTTAATGCTTAGATTTTGGGATTAGAGATTTCTAGAGCTAAGTTTTAAAACTCTGTTTTATATATAAGTCCTATTCATTTTAATTATTGCAGGAAAGAAAAAGAAAGAAATAAAGACAATATTTCTAGCTTGATGACACATGAAGACTTTTCAAAAAGTCCTCATTTGTGTTTGCATAATTTTCTATAGCTTTTCGAGAAACTGGTAATTAATCCAATGGAGGAATGTGTTTCCTAACAGCATATGGCTGTCATCCAGTGCCACTTTGGCACTAATGCTATAAATTAGGTCTCGAAGAAGATAGAAAACATAGTTACCAATGCAAGGATAAAGAATGTCTTCCTCACTTCTAAAATATTAAATTTAGTTTAATTCCATGGCTGACAAGTTGGTCCTCTGTTATCTTTGGTTCTCACATCTATGAACTCCAACAACTGCAGATCCAAAATATTTTAAAAATTGATTTCTTTTTCACTGAACCCATGTAGACTACTTTTTTGTCATTATTTCTAAACAATACAGTGTAATGACTATTTACCTATTAACTATTTCTATTAGATAAATACAATAATTTAAAGGTAATTTAATATATCCAGCTGGGTACCATCAGATTATATGCAAGCACTGCCTTTTTAAAGAAGGAGCTGGAGCTTCAATGGGCTTAGGTATCCATGAAGAGTTGTGGAATCAACTCCTTGGGTGTTCTGAGGGACAGCTGTGTACAGTTTCAAGGATTACTATGAAAACTGGGTTTGCTAAGCTAATCAGCTTTGTTAAGGCAGTAGAGTGATTTGTCAGAGTAGAGGATATTTTCAAGGGATGAAATGCACATAAGTTCAGTATAAGTTTATCATGTGGTTTATTGATGTCTAATTAGATTAGTGCTAAAAATTTTTGCAAATTAGAACTAAGTATTTACCATACCCTCTTACACATAATGTTCTTTGTTCTTTAGTTCCAGGTGCAGGGAGACAGACAATAAACCAACAAATAAATAAGAATCTTGTCTGTAAAAGGTTTTGAGTATTTTGGACAAATATAAAGGAGTAAGGTGGGTGGGCATACTGCCCTGTGATTGAGAACAATGGAACTCATAGAGGAAGTGAGATGTGAGCAAATTCTGCAAGGAGTGGAGTGAGCAGCAATGTGGTCATCAGGGGAAGAGTATGCATGGGAGAGGCCCACAGGAGCTGAGGTATGGATGGGGATATAGAAAAGGAGGCACAGAGGCTGGTAGCCTCTATTAATACTTTACCTGACCTTGGCCAGGGATTCTGGGGCAGCTTCCCTTGGCAAAACCCTGAGTGCTGCTTCTTGCTCTGGGACTCCACTTGCAACCCATTGAAGCACCATTGCTTGTCTGATGCCTGAGATTATTTGATTTCTGTCATGTCCCAGGTTGGAGATGACAGTAAGAGACATCACCCATGTCTGGTAAAGTTAGTTCTCCAAGCTGCCTGAACAGGAACATAATTACAACTTCAAAAATTTGAGTGCCTCAACTTTTTCATTTTTCATAAAGGTATGTCCATTATGCTTAATAATTCGTGCAGCACATAATTCAATCTTTCTCACCTAAAAAAATGCCAGAAAAGAATATTTTACTTTAACTCATTTATGAAGTTAGCTGAATACCAGCTAAAACTTTTCATTAATGTATAGGTAGATTGGATGAATATTTTTTTGGAAACTTGACTTTAACCCTGTTATGTTTGGTCTTTTTTCTCTATGTCAGCACTTCCCAAAATGTATCCTACAGGTATCGATGGAAGTTACAGAATATGGAAATTTTGTGATTCAATGCAGTGCTACTCAGAGTGTGGGCTAGGGACCAGAAACCAGTCCAGTCAAACTCATTACTGGTCTGTAACAAAATTATCAAAGATATTAAGAGTAAATGATTAAAAGTTCAGAAAACATTTTTGAAAAGTCTGTCACTTTTATTTTGGGCCTTTTAATCCTTGATGACTTGTAGAACTTGATTTGTTCAAAACATCACTTCCTGTGTACATTTTCTATTGGTTTCTGTTTTGCTAAGAATATAGAGTTATTTTCACTGAACCCATTTTACCAAGGACCCAGAACATAAAACTTAACAGTTTTTCAGACTCTAAAATTTGTGAAATAAACAAATTAGGCACAGACTCTGTCTCTTTTCTGTTGGTTTGTTTGTATTTGTTTTTGTTGTTGTTGTTGTTTGTTTGTTTGTTTTGTATTCTGTGGTTTTTACACAGAGGCACTCTGCCGTTGAGCTACTCCCTCAACCCCTTAAATTTTTGAGACAAATTCTCTTTAAAGTTGGTCTTGAACTTGTCATCTTCTTTCTTTTGCCTCTAGGTAGCCAGAATTAGATGTGTTCCCAGTTTCTACAAGTAACTTAAAAGAAGGAGGAATACACACCAATCAAATAACTTATGATTCTACTAAAGATGATACGTGACAGATTTTCCTATATGAGGAGTGAACTGTGTCTAAACACTAGGCTTTTATACTTAGCATGTCTTACCTTTTCTTGGGTCATAGAGATTTGTCCATTTTGATTATTAATGCTTGGCAGCTCACAATTTCTCCACCGTTTACAACATAATTTGGTTAAATTGGAGCTACATCCCTGTCATTTTAGTAATCAGCAGCTAAGATGCAATTAGCAACCCCTGCAATGTTGAGAGCCACAGATGAAGGGGCCCCAGCAAACTTCCAGCTGCCAGCAAACTTACAGCTGCAAGAAAACTTCCAGCTGCCACCTGATGATTGCCTTACAGTGGCCCCAGGAAACTTCTAGCTGCCAACTGATTGGCTCCTCTGCGGTGATGCTCATTGGGTTGTTTCCCCACCCTTTCAGACAAGGTAGCTGATCATTAGGGGACTTATTTTGGCTCCACCCAGCTGACCCAGCCAATCAGCCTCAAGAGCAGGAGAAGTGGGGGAGGTTGAGAAGCTTTTGGGAAGCCCATGGTGGCAGTTGGGCTCTGAAGGTTTTCAGGTGGGGTTTGGCGTGTGTGTTCTAAAAATAAAGTTTATTTCTTTTGACAAGTGGCTCCTGAATTGTGCCCAGCCAGAATACAGCATTTGGTGGCCTATATGGGAAACAACTGAGGGTAAGTGATAAGGAAAACTGCTCGCCCCTGAGGTCAAGGCGAGAGGATGGGTAGCCATTTTAAGATCCTTCTTCTTCTTCTTTTTTGTTTTTTTTTTGCTTTTGTTTTAAGTTACCTGTGCCTGGAGATGAGTGAAACTGAAGAAAAATCGCTCACATTGGAAGAAAAACTATTTGCGTCTGAGGAACAGATAGGGAGAAAGGATGGATGGACATTTCAGGAGGATAGAAATGCTGATATAATGATTTTGTGTTGTTCCATTTTTGTTTCATTCTGTCTTAGTTTTGTTTGGAGATATCTTGTTGGGTTGTATTATAGTAGAAATATGGGATCAGAAATTAGTAAAAAAACAAACTGAAAGAGTTTTAAGTAAATTGTTAGAGGAAGGAGGTATTCCAGTAAAATCAAGAGCAGACAGGGCATACATTGATATAATACAAAAATGTAGCCCATAGCTTTTTAAAAAGAAGTTGTTAAATATATCACAATGGAACCATCATGGTGAAGATTTTAAAAGAATAGAAAAGAAAAGCCAAGGGACTCTGCCAGTTGGCATATTGACATTGTGGATGCTTGTATCTTGTTTGCTTAGTCCAAAGCCTTCAGTACAGACAATGGTAGAGGAAGGAGAAGACATATTGATTAAGGTAAAAGAGAAGGTCTCTCAAGTTAGTCAGACAGAGGAAAAAATTCAAGTAAAAGAGAAAGTTTCTCGAGCTAATCAGACAGAGAAAGAAAGTTTAGAGCATAAAAGCCATCGGGGGGAAGTTTCAACAGGAGACTGCTACTAACACCTTTCTATCACCAGAGGGCTTAACTGTCCAACCAACAACACCACCTCCATATGCTGAGAGGCCCCCAACCCCCGCAGTTAATAGTTGGGATTCTGAGACAGGATCTCAAATATTAACATGCCCTGTATTTCAGCACCAGTTGAGCAGTGAATTCACCATGCTTTAAATTTCAAAAAACTGAAGCAGCTAAAAGAGGCTGTAACAACCTATAGTCCTCAAGCACCCTTCACTGTAAGCTTGGTTGAATCCATTACCAACTTGAACATGAAGCCAGCAGGTTGAGCTAATATGTGTAAAGCTGTGCTAAATGGAGGACAATATCTGTTATGGAAGGCTGCCAATGAGGAATTTTGCAAGGAGTCGGCTAGGCAAAATGCAGCAGCTGGTTATCCTGAGAGAAATCTAGATATGTTGTTAGGAAAGGGACCTTATGAGGATAGGTGGCAATATATTGCATATGATCCTAGTGTATACATACAAATTGCTGTAAATGCAGTTAGGACATGAAAGACTTTACAAGGACATGGAGGTTTACAAGGTCAATTATCTAAGGTAATACAAGGAGCTAATAAACCTTATGCTGAATTTGCAGATAGGCTTTTTCATCAGCTACCAGAGTTTTGGGGAATACAGAACAAGGAATGCCATTAATAAAACAACTGGCTTATGAGCAAGTAAATTGTTGGTGCAGAGAAGTTATTAGACCATGGAAACATGAAGATTTAAACACATATATTAAATTATCTAGAGACATTAATGAACAACGGCAAGTCGTGGCAGCTGCAGTACAACAGGTTTTAGATGCCAGGCCAAAAATATGCTACAATTGTTAACAAACAGGACATTTTAAAAGGAATTGCTCCATAAGAGGAGGGTTTCATAAAACTAGGTATCAAAGGAGTAGAATACTGGGAATTTGCCCATGATGCAGTAGAGGGGGACAATGGGCTAATGAATGCCATTTTCAAACCACCATAGAGGGTATTGCATTATCAAAAAATGAACAAAGATCAGGTGTTTATCCATGGTATCGTGGAGAAAGGCATCGGGCTCCATTGCCAAAAAATGCACAGGGGGGCTCAGTGCTCTGGGGCCCAAGACCACAAATATATGGAGCACTGGAGTAACCCAGCAACCCCATCAGGGTAGTGCCAAAGACATATTGTCTATTAAATCCCTCACTAGACAAACCAGAGGAAGTGCAGGAATAAACATCTGTGCCTCTGCTAGAAGAGTACTAACTCCAGAGATGGAAGTTCAAATCATTCCCAAAGGGGTAAAAGGACCTCTTTCCAAAGGAACAGTAGGCTTATTATTGGGATGCAGTTCTTCTACTCTAAAAGGACTAAGATAGGTCCAGGGGTAATTGATCCCGATTATAAAGGTGAAATAAAAATTATAGCCAGTTCTTAAAAGGGTACATCAGTAATTTCACCAGGAGATAGAATAGCACAGTTACTAATAATACCCAGAATATATGATATATTTTCCAATCCTAATGTAGAAAGAAGTTTCAAGGGATTAGGCTCCATAGGTGTAGATTGGGCTATGCTTTCTTTAAATTTAGATTCTTGCCCCATGCTAAAACTAAGTATTCAAAGACATGAATTTAATAGGCTACTGGATACAGGTGCAGACCTTAGCATCATCTCCCATCAAGAATGGCCAAAACATTGGCCATTACAACAAGCCACTCAAATGCTTTGAGGCCTAGGAGTGGCAACTAATCCCCATAGAAGTGCAATGGCATTAGATTGGAAGATCCTGAAGGATGTGAAGGAACTATACAACCATATGTATTGGATCATTTTCCTATAAATTTATGAGCATGAGATGTCCTAGACTAATTAGTTTTGACATTAACAAAAAACATCAATCAAAATGTACCCACTATTATGTCTAGAAAAGGTTTTAGGTAAGGAAAAAAAATAGAAAAACAAGAACAAGCTATAGGAGGACCAAAATAAATAGATCAAGGAACAGAAAACATGGGTTGGATTTTCAGAAGGGGCCACTGGGACAATAAAGATTACTTGGAAATCAGAAAGACCAGTAAGGGTTCCTCAGTGGCCCCTGACTAAAGAGAAGATACAATCAGCCCATGACCTGGTGAAACAACAATTAGCAGAAGGACATATACAACCTTCTGTATCTCCCCATTATAATTCCATTTTTGTCATCAAAAAGAAATCTGATAAATGGAGATTATTGCAAGATTTAAGAGCCAGAAAATGTCCCCCAATAAGCAGCTCTGTGGTCTGAAAGGGCGGGAAAACAACCCAATGAGCATCACTGCTGAAGAGCCAATAAGTTGGCAGTTAAAAGATTGCTGGGACACTGTAAGCCAATTATCACCTGGCAGCTGGAAGTTTGTTGGCAGCTGAAAGTTTACTGGTAGCTGAAAGTTTGCTGGGGCCCCTTCAGCTGTCACTCTCAACAGAAATTAACTAAGGTCCTGACCCAGTGATTGCTTGGAGTCGGGGTCTGTTTGTGTGTTTCCACAGGGAGAATGGCAGCCAATTTGGATTCCAGAGAGATTAACTAAAGGGATTTCTACAGACCAAAAAGAAGATGATTCGGCTTAAATCCATAACAACTGATATCCAGAACACCAGTTTGGCTATTCTTACATTTGCGACAGAACCAGGATGCTTTTTTCAATGTCTATTTTATAATTTCCCATATCATGAAGTTTCATTTTGTGTTTTGAGCTCATACAGACCTAGGTTAATGTGTTGCTCATCAGTTCTATTTTTTGACTATAGAGTTTTTAAACATTGCAATGGAGATTTCATCTGCAAAAAGTTATAAGGCCGTTAATATTATGCGTTGTATGTATTATATTATGTGTGCACACTTGTGTTTGGTGTTACATGTTTGTATGTATTTAAGTCCATATATCATATATGATGAGCGCTCATGAAAAAATGGATCCACTTTTTTTTTATTCATGTGATTTAAATGCTTTAATTTAAATTGGGTAAACAGTTATTTAGGATTATTTTATTATGTGAACAAAAAAGGAGGTTATCAGATCTGTTTGTTTACTTTCACCTTTCCTTTTCATTATATTTAATAATTCTGTTCAAGATAATGTAAATTGTTAAGAAAATTGTTTTCTGTTAGTGCCTTCTGGAATGTTACATAATTTTTTTCTTTAGCCATTATTGCCAGAATTCCTATCTTCATCCCAGTGCTGGTGAAGACAAAGATAAAACCAATCTACAGCTTCTGCAAGAGCCATCACTGAAGTGCTTGCAGAACTTGCCTGGACTATGTATCACTTGTATGAATTGTGAACTCACTTGTATTCATTGTGAACTATCTGTTGGTGCAGCGACTTGTAGTAATATTGGGGTATTTTTGCTGATGGTGTTATTGGTGGTACAATTTTTTCAAAAGGAGCCATCACTGAACTGCTTGCAGAACTTGCCTAGACTATGTATCACTTGTATACATTGTGAACTCACTTGTATGCACTGTGAACTATCTGTTGGTACAGTGACTTGTGGTAGTGTTGGGGTATTTTTGCTGATGGTGTCATCAGTGATACAATTTTTCCAAAAAAAGTCATCAATTGGCTTGGTGTATCCTCCTGTCTTCAGCTAAAATTAGGGGGTCAAACGAAGTGAGGCAAAGCACCTCATCCCCCACTGGTACAAAGACCTATCTACAGGTGTGGCTGTATGCTGGACTGGTAGTCAATGATGGGTAGGATACAATTGCAATGGTGCCAACTTAAGATAGGAGGCTGACACCTTGAGGTCAGCTCATTCTATGATGGGTAAGAACCATAGGTAGTATTGGACAACCTAAGGCAGGCATGGCCCCTAAGCCACATCTTATTGTTTACGCAGAGAGGGGAAGATGTTGAGAGCCACAGCCGAAGGGTCCCCAGCATACTTCCAGCTGCCAGAAAACTTACAGCTGCCAGCAAATTCCAGCTGCTAGCTGATGATTGGCTCACAGCGGCCCCCTCAAACTTCTAGCTGCCAACTGATTGACTCCTCTGTGTGATGCTCCTTGGGTTGTTTCCCCACCCTTTCAGACCACAGAACTGCTAATTGGGGGACTTTTTTTGGCTCCACCCACGTGATCCAGCCAATCTGCCTCAAGAGCAGGAAGAGTGGGGGAGGTTGAGAGGCTTGTGGAAAGCAGGTGGTGGCAGTTAGGCTCTGAAGGTTTTCCTGAAGAGCTGTGTTGTTTTGCGTATGTGTTGTAAAAATAAAGTTCCTTTCTTCTGACAAGTGGCTCCTGAATTTTGCCCAGCCAGACTGTGGCACTGGAGTGTGGATGCCAAATTTACATGTCGTATGCTGAGCCCTGTCCACTGTGAATATTCCACTCTCATTGGTGACAGCTACTGGTGGATGATTTGATTAATCAGTAGCTGCATAAACTGTGGTGTCCTTCCCTATACTGAATGCTAACACCACCTTTTAATGAGATAATTCTTAGCATTTCTTTGAAGATTTTTTTAAGTACATAGTGTTTATTTAGTGGTTTTGTGAAACATTTATTTTACTGGTTTCTTTAAAAATCAAATTAGAGGGGTAAAGCCCCTTCTTCTCTCAAATTTGCATTGTGTTCACTTCCATTGTCCAGAGGAAATAGGGTGTTTTCTGTTTTTCTTTTATTCATGTACTGAGTTGGCAAAGGTCCCAACAGAATAACTGAGAGTACAGTCTCTGGCACTGGATTGCCTAGGGTTAAAGACTTGCTTCACCAAGGTGATCTTCCTGAGGTAACTCAGCTTCACTGATCCTAAACTTTGTTCTCTTTGTTCAGAGGTGATAATAGTGCATATATTTTCTGTCATAAAGTGAGGAACTCAGTGACTGCATTATGTTGAAGCTTTCAAAACCACCTATGTTCAGCAGAGCAAACAACATCCAGGGTTTCTGCTTTCTGGCTTTATAATATCTCAGAAAGATGAACAACTTTTTTCATTGAATCGTGAAAATTGACACAACCTCATTTTAGATTAAGGGGTAATTTAATGTAAATATAAAATGGTACACTTTCTGTGGCTGTCTTACATGTAAATCAATAGCAGATGATTACTTTAGACCCAAACTGTCATTTGCATATTGTAGAACACCATGAAGTTCTGAAATCTCTTTGGGAGTAGCACAGTTCACTAGAGTGTGAAGACAGGTGTCCCTGAGTGGATCACTGGGCTCAAGTTCTAGTATGTGGTGTCATGTTCAGTTAATAGAATATTGTTCAAATTCCAGGTCTTATTTTCTGAATAAATAAGTCAATATAATAATTGGTATTATAATAGTTTTTAACCAACACACAACATACTTCTGTAGAATACTTTCTCGGGAAGTTGACACATAGATAGATGTCAGTGATTTTCTCCTAGCTAAGTATTTTTCTTTGAGTGCCATTTGAAAAACATTGGTACATACATATGTATGGGGAGGAGGAATGAGAAACATAGGACAGTGGAGGAGAGCAGTGCAGAGGAGGAAAGACAGAAGTTAAGGGCATTTTATCTTTGCTGTCTATGGGAGCAGGTGGTCCTCCCTCTGCTGCCTTTTCTGAACCTTTTTTTTGGTCTTTTGCTTACAGCAATCTTCCCAGTTCTAAATATTGTGAATCTTTATGTTTAATTCTAGGCCCTTTATTCTTTTTGAGCTAACTCTGAAGGTGTTATCATCATACCATAATTTGATTTCCACAGAGTTTCTCAAAGTGCCCCAATGTTTATCCTTATTAGAGACACCTGCTTTGAGAGAAGGAAGTGTGCTTTACAGCCTGAAAGTGTCATATTCTTAATGCATGATGAAGTAGCATCACCTGAAGGCTCTTCACAAACTGAGCTCCTGGGCCACTTATCTGTCTGCCCAGCCAGGAACCCTGAGTAATTCTGGACACCTACTTTTTTCTTAAACCTGTGTCCTCCCCATTATTAGTCCCTCCAAGTATAGCTCTAATTTGTCCCTCTCTCCCCACTACCCCCAGGTAGGCTGTCATCAACTGTTACCAGACTACCCAAAGTCTCCTAACTTGTCCATCTACCCTCTCTCTACATTCTACATATGTAATTTCACATTTACACATGCATATATGTGCCCCCCACACACAGGTTAAAGCTTGTCAGTGACTTCTCATTGCTCTTGAATCCCATATTGTCACAGGAGCAGCAGAGTGTTCTATCTCTGTGCTTTATCCTCCCTTGTTTCCTGTCTTCTATGCCCCCTTTGACTTCCTTAAGTGAGTTTGCTTTCTGCTCCCTTGTCTGTTTTTGTTCTCTTCATTAGAAAGTTCTTTGCCTTATGTTCAAACAGCCTCTTACCTGCTTACTCTTTTTCCACTTATGTAACTTCTTTGGTACGGACTTTCCCACCACTTCTTGTCCCCTCTTACAGCACCTTACAGAATTTTTATAACTCTAAATTCAATACATAATTTTTATAATCAAAGTTATTTTATATTTTATATTTAAGATCTTGAAGATCTCTCTGTAAGAGTAATTGCAGTTAAAGAAAAAATCTGAAGCTAAAATCAGAAAAACAAGTTTTTGGACAATATATAAAAAACGCTCATGTCTGCTTCTAGTGTTTTTCAAACAACTGACAAAAAGAGTAAAAGAAAATAAGGATTGGTTTACCTTCTGTATTACGGAATTTCTGCTGATTATTTTTCTTCATTTAAAGCTTGGATAGATTCCAAATGTCACACTACCTTTTTTTCTGGCTTCAGTGAATATTTATAAATATAATGGCAGACCTAGAAAAAATTAACTGCATAGCAAGAGACTTCCATGAGTTTGGGAATTATGTTAGTCTACGAAAATGTGCAAATATATTGTAGAGACTTTATAATTAGAACTGCATATATTTATGAGATTTAAAAATGAATATTTTAACAAGTTTGATTTTATACATAGGTTTATCACTGTCTTTTATTATATAGGCTTAGTAAAAATATATATAAGAAAATAACCACAATGGTGTGAAAAATTTATTAAAGTCATGTAATAAATGCACAGTTTTATGTACCCTGTGTATATCTTGTGTCTACCATTTCTCTTACCATAAGAAAAAAAATAATAAAGATTTCACATTTGGAAAAGAAAGTTTAATAGTTAATCACTTTTGAGAGTAACCTGACTCTAATTGTTGAAACTCATCAAAAATAAGATACTCTCTTAGCTAGGGCTCATCCTGTGTAATATTTAATAATGAGAGAGAATTTCTGGTTTGCTTTTAAGCAATTAGGAAGATGAACTGAAAGTATAAAAATATAAAAAATGGTCTCATATTGGAAAGATTTTTTTAAACCTTTCTTTTATATAAAATAACTCACTTTTTTTTTACCAGAAAAGATAGGAGTTCTGATCATGTGTGTGTTCAAGATAGAAAATCTTGAGAAAAAAAAAATTGTTAAGGACTTGGTATGTAGTAGTGAGCAACCTCAGATGCTTTCATTACAGATTTGTGTTCTCTCTTGCAGAATAGACTTTTGGTGGATGAAATATGAACATGAAAGTACATTAAGTTTGAATAAATTTATGTAAGCCACATATTAGTGACATCAATTGCCATTTGGACTCAAGGACATTTACCTAGTATATCAACTCTTGCAAAATTTCTTAAGAGAGTTTATTAGTAACAGAATCATGAACACATGGTAGAATATACATGTACAATAATGGGAATTTTAATCTTAGTGTTATATCTCTTTATTTTCCCAGAAATTTTTATAAATTTAACCACTTAGTTTGCTATAGTTCTAGTCATCATTGGTAAGATATTCAGTATTGAAATAATACTAAAATAAGAGGAAAAAAGATCTACTTATAGCTTATGGTTTTTAGACTTGGGCTACTTTTAATCATGAAATATTCTTATGTAAGGGTGTACAATTAGATATGTGACTTTACCTGTATTAATATATAATTAAACTACAAACATTTTGCATTCGTTTTGTTACCTAATTTACATATATTTAAAATTGTGTTACAATTCTGATTTGCTGTTTAATAAAAAGGTCTTGTAGAGGAAAGAAAAGCATTTTGATATTCCCAACTTATGAGGTTAAACAGGAGGTTAAACAACAAACCAGCTTTATGTGAAAGAATAGTAATCTTGAGGTTTATTATCAAATCAAAAGAGGAAGTAATAGAGAAACAACTCTAGTATACTTCTGTTTGTGGGAATGGCACACAACCAATTGCACACATGTGCGCATGCACACATACACACATGCACACACACATTTTTCATTGGTATGTATAGACCCCTGGCAGATGTTGATAAATCCATTCTAATTCCCTATTAATATCAGAACATATCTTGTCAAAAGTTATAAAAAGTACATTTCTTATTTCTGTAAATACTATACTTTGCATTTGGTGTGGCCATATTTTGATGTTTTAAACATGCTTTCAATGGCTGCCCTTCCTTTGAACTCACCCATTCCTGGCTTTTCCTGGCCAGATAACAACCCTCTCTGAAAATTTAGTAGTTCCTCATAAATTCTGATTTTGGCATCAAATTTATTTCCTAACTTGAAATTGTGAGCCATGTAGATCAGTAACTTACTATGTGATTTTGTATTATGCTTGTCAAAATCCCGTTATCTATAAGTTCTCAAGACAGTCTGCTTTGTAATTTTTTGTGCTATAAAAGTTCCTTCGTTAAGCCTGGGGTGCTTATCTCTAGCCTATGTTGGCAAAGACAGTTGCTGATCAGCTCTCTTTGAGTATACAATGAGAAGCTTTCTTTAATATGATTTAAAAATGAAGTTGTTAGTCTTTTCTTTACATCGGGTTTCCACAATGTAAAAAAATCAACAGCAGTCAGTGCCTCTGGAGAAGGAAAAGGGACTAAAGAGAAGGACCTGGGGGAGACTTAAATTTCCTGTAATTCCTTTTGTGGGATTTCAATATTTAGAGTCGTAAATTTTATTCAAAAAGTAAAATTTGAAAATAAAAAAAGTTATGTTTACTTTAAAACAACATACTTATGCTGTGTTTTGAGGTTGAACACTATCCCCTTCACAGCCATTCAGTTGGGGTGTCTGGATCCAGGGAAGGCACCCGTTGCTCATGCTTGCTTTTGTTTTGCAGGACTTTGTTGGAAATAGGATATTATGTGAGTGTATTGGATGAATACACTGAAGAAAATAGTGAAAACAATGAAGCTCCCCCGCAAGAAGTAAGTTGAGTGACAGGCTGTATCCACCCTGCAGGGTGCAGTTGGTGTGGCCTTTGCAAATTGAGGGAGACCTGGGTACTTTGCTTTTACATGGGCATTTACTGCAGACTCAAAAATTTATATAAGCTGAATCTCATGTGCTTCTTCATGTCTGTGGTGGACAGTAGACTCTCAAGTTGCTGAGAAGAGGAACTAAGCTCAGAGTGTGCTTGAGAGATTTTTTTTAAAAATAGTTTTATTCCTAGTGTTTGTGTGTGTGAGCACTTACATCTAAATTTATGACTTTATATGATTTTTCATTTCTTCTCAATTATTTATGATTTCATTTAATTTATAAAGAAAACATGTCTGAGGAATAATTATAAAGCAAGTTTTGTAATCCCTGTTGGAAGATGAGAAAGCCAAGTAGGCACATGCTGAGTGGCTTTGGCTGCAGTGCTGTGACCTGTACCTGTGGCAATGCTTAGCCTTGTAAACCTCTGCATCCTCACTGCTAACAGTCATTGAAGTAACCTGCTTCATAGGGAAATGTTAGGTACTAAACAAGCAGGTATATGATGAATGGTAGCTACTTTGTGATGTTATTAATTTCTCATTTATTCTTTTTTTAATTAATTTTTATTGTAGGTTGTTCAAAACATTACATAGTTCTTGATATATTATATTTCACACTTTGATTCAAGTGGGATATGAACTCCCATTTTTACCCCATATACAGATTGCAGAATCACATCAGTTGCACAACCATTGATTTGCATATTGCCATTCTGGTGTCTGTTGTATTCTGCTGCCTTTCCTATCCTCTACTATCCCCCCTCCCCCATACCCTCCCCTCTTCTCTCTCTACCCCCTCTACTGTAATTCATTTCTCCCCCCTTATATTTTTTCTCCTTTCCCCTCACTTCCTCTTGTATGTAATTTTATATACCCCTGAGGGTCTCCTTCCATTTACATGCAATTTCCCTTCTCTCTCCCTTTCCCTCACACCTCTCATCCCTGTTTAATGTTAATCTTCTTCTCATGCTCCTCATCCCTACTCTGTTCTTAGTTACTCTCCTTATATCAAAGAAGACATTTGGCATTTGTTTTTGAGGGATTGGCTAGCTTCACTTAGCATAATCTGCTCTAATGCCATCCCTTTCCCTCCAAATTCTAGATGCTCTTCAATAGACGAATGGATAAAAAAAATGTGGCATTTATACACAATGGAGTATTACTCTGCATTAAGAAATGACAAAATCATTTATTCTTACTTAAATATTTAAGCCACTATTTTCAGGTCACACATAATTTTTTTTTCAAATTTTTTATTGGTACATTATATTTATACATAATGATGGGAATTCTTGTAACATATTTATACATGCATAAATTATAACAATGTCATTTGGCCAATATCATTCCTCAGCACTTCCCCCATACCTCTACACTTCCCACCCCATGGTCTCTTTTGTTTTCTTTTTTTATAGAGAGAGAGGGAGTAAAGAGAGAGAGGGAGAGAGAGAGAGAGAGAGAGAGAGAGAGAGAGAGAGAGAAAATCTTTTCAATATTTATTTTTTAGTTTTCGGTGGACACAACATTGCAAGGTGAGCAATTTACAGCTTGAGCTAAATCCCCAGCCCTGATCTTTTTTCTTTATAGATTTCACTTTTATTTTCATGAGATCCACACCCAATTTTTTTTTCTTCTCTAGCTTCTGATTATCAGAGAAAACACATGACCCTTGATCTTCTGACATAGACTTAGTTCACTTAAAGTGATGGTCTCTAATTCAATCCATTTTAATGCAAATGACATTATTTCTTTTTTTATTCATGACTGAATAAAGTAAAAGGTATATTAAAATTTTGTATATAACCAGGCATGGTGGAGCATTCCTGTAGTACCATCAACTTAGAAGGCTGAGGCAGGAGAATCACACATTCAAACCCAGTCTCAGCAACTTAGCAAAGCTCTAAGAAATTCTGCAATACCCTGCCTCTATTAAAATATTAAAATAAAGGGCTGGGTATTTTAAGTGCCCTGAGTTCAATTCTTGCTACCAAAAAAAAAAATCATTGTATATAAAAACCACATTCTCTTTATCCATTCACCTATTGATGGACATCTAGGTGGTTCCATATTGCTGGGAGCCATCAGCCAAGTAGGTATGACAAATTCCTTGCCAGCTTACTCCCATGCTGTCTAGTGGAAGGACTTCTGAAAGGTGACCTTGCTCAAGGACCAGGGCAGGATCCGTGTTTAGGGTGTTCCCCCTTTAGAATAGGGTGGTTTAGCATAATAGGAGATTAGGGTGTTCCCCCTTTAGAATAGGGCAGTTTAGCATAATAGGAGATTAGGGTGTTCCCCTTTAGAATAGGGCGTATCCTGCTGCTGAGTTCCTCTTGAGTGCTTAGGGTCAGACAGTATATTTTGGGAGACAGAAGCCCATGTGAGGGGGATTTGGGCAGAGTAGTGGATTTGAGCGGAGTGGATTTGGGCAGAGAACATGGATTCCCCCAGTGCGTGTTTGTAGACGGCCGGTGTGAGATCAGGAATAAAGAATTGCTGTTTGAATCTACAAGCTGTGTGGAGACTCGTGATTTGTGCCCAGCCAGAGACTGCGGCACCATATCTTTATTATTGTGTATTGTGCTGCTAGAAATATGGGTATGCCTGTATAACTGTAGTAAGATGATTTGAATTCTGCCATCCCTACTGAAGAGTTGTATAGCAGGGTCATATGATGGTTCTATGCCTAGTCTTTTGAGGAGTGCATCCATAAAGATTTCTATATTTGAACTAATTTGCAATTACACCAACAGTGTAAATGTGTTTTTTTTCTATCTATCCTCTCTACCATTTATTATTATTTGTTGTCTTGATGACTACCATTCAGACTGGTATGCAATGAAAAATTGGTGATTATTTTTTGGTTTTCTGACTTTTTTAATTAAAACTTTATGATTGTACATAATAGTTGGATTCTTCCTGACAAACTTATGCATACATAAAACTCAGTTTCAAATCATTACCCCTCTTTTATCTCCCATCATCAAACCCCTCCGATTCTCCATCCTCAGTGTAGTTGATTTGCATTTCCCTAGTTGCTAAAGATGATGAACTTTTTTTCACATGTTTGTTGGTCATTTTTGTTTCTTCTTTTGAGAAATGCCTCTTTGATTCATTTGCCCATTTATTAATTGGGTTATTTGATTTGGGGGGGTTCAGTTTTTTGAGTTCTTTATATATTCTAGATATTAATATTCTGTCAGAAAGCTGCTAGGGTAGCTTACATATTTTCTCCCATCTTGTAGGTTCTCTCTTCACTTGATTTGTTGTTTCATTGGGTGTGCAGAAACTTTTTAATTCAATGTCATTTAATTTATTATTATTACTCTATCATTTC
Organism: Callospermophilus lateralis; assembly: GCF_048772815.1. NCBI lineage: Eukaryota > Metazoa > Chordata > Mammalia > Rodentia > Sciuridae > Callospermophilus > Callospermophilus lateralis. The sequence continues at coordinate 4,303,586 of NC_135326.1, forward strand.
CTGAGCTTTAGAGGTTATATTGAGAAAGTCATTTTGCCTAAAAATTGGAGTATTTGCTCTATGTTTGCTTTTAGGAGTTGCATAATTTCTGAAATAATACTTAGGGCTCTAATTGATTCTGAGTTGATTTTTCTGCAGGGTGAGAGATAAGGGTCTGGTTTTATTCTTCTACATATAGATAACCATTTGTTTAAATATTCTCTATTTTCTTCAGTATATGTTTTGTTGCCTTTGTCAAGGATCAGATAGATGTCTGCAGATATGTGGGTTTGTCTCTATGTCTTTTTTCTGTACAATTGGTGAAAACCACTCATTTTTAGTAGTCAGTGTGAAAATATGGTAAATAATATCATGGAGATGAAAACAAAGTATCTTATGATTATCTCTATTAAACCCCCAGGCCTCTCTGTTTTCAAAATAATGCCAAAGTTGTGGTGTCCTCAGTCTCTCAAATGCTTCACTTTGCCATCTAGAGATGGACACAGGATCCTGCATACTTCCTTGGAGGACCCACCACCTGTATCAGGTCAACATGGAGGGCCCTCCATCTACTCCATCTATACTGAGGAAATTAGTCTGCTGCCACAGACTTCCTAGTTATGACCCTGAGCCAGTAACCATCTCTTCTGTAAAGTGGGCAATAACATCCAACCTGGGCCAAAGGGAAAGAGCAGAGGCTTCCACAGACATGGCTAACAAAGCTGGAGGGAGATCGCTGAGAGAGAATCACAAGGACACAGAGACAAAGACTGCCACACAGACAGGGCAAAGGAGCCACAGAGGTGCAGGTTGCATGGAGTGCCTACTCTGTCCTGCTCCCAGCCTTTTTCTTCATCCATTCCATGTCAGTGACTTTCTCACTCCACATCCCAGCTGCAATACTGAAGAGCAGCCACCTGTGTGTTCTCTATTTATGCTCTATTAGCATACATCTAACTAAAGAATAATCTGTTAATTATTTCCCTGTTGTTTGAAAAACAAATTCTCATCCACATTCAGCTGAATCAAAATATAAAACAATTTCCAGTTGCCACACAGCTAACAAGCAAAAGACATCTGTTCAATTTAAACCTAAAATGTGGTCTGAGGACACCAGTGAGGAAACACTTAGCTCTCCTGAGACCAAGGCTTATAGTGATAATTTTATTTAAATATGATTAAACCTGCTGTAATGTTGCTGTGAATTGTCTTGGGCCTTGGTGACTGCAGGGACCAGTCACCTCCCTAAAATAAAAGGCTCCACTGATAGTCAAAACTTCAGTAAGTCCCCTGGGTGAATCTGTGGATGGATAACTGGGTGGATGAGTTAATGGATTTATGGGTGAATTGATGGATAATAGATGAATGAGTGAATAGGTGAATGAGTAAATGGATCAATGAATGGATAGATGGATGGATGAATAGATGTGTGAATGGATGGAAGAAAGGATGGGCGAATGAATGGGTGGATGGACCCATATATTGGAAAGGGAAGAGAGAAGAGATTAGAAAGGTGGAAGAGCAGGACAAGAAGAAAATAAGGAGGGAGAGATGGAGAGAAAAAAGAGGAAATGTAGAAAAAAAAGGAGGTATGGTCCTAAAGAAGAGAAAGAGAGAAACAAAGAGACAGATATTCAGAAAAAGTGCAGTGGAGTGTGATAGAATGAGAAAGGACATTGGGACCTGTAAAAACTGAAGAGAACAAATCCATAGAGCTATCAGAGCCACCAGAGAGGACAGACCCACTGGATTTGCATGTTGAAAGGTAGAAAGAGGCATCAAGTGGGAAATATCAACTGTAAGAACTCACAGTGACAAATACAGTCCCACAATCTCACACCTAGGGAAGAGGCCCAAGAACACACACTAACATGGTTTCCCTGGGGACTCTGAGCCCACCACAGGTCAGGAACCACCAGTTAAGCCATTTACAGCTTAAGAAAGACACCATGAGTGACTCCCATTTGGCATCCTGAAAACCCTAGATGCCATCAAGGAAAACAGCCTTGCATTCACTGGAAAGGGGCCTGAAGTGTCCAGGGGGCCTCACTAAACTCATAGATGGATAAGAAGGATTGGTTAAGGGACAACTAATATCACTTTGAGGACACACCAATATGCATGTGGGCACATAAACATGCCTGGTAAAGTGTCAGTCAGCATGCAGCCTGGGGCAATATCAAACCTGCACTCTGATCAGGAAATGCTTAAGACAACAAATACTAACCAATAAAAGGTGGGGTGACAACTTGGATTTTATTTTAAATATTAAGTAATACAAGTATCATCAATAGGAAGAGCTAGGCCACCCCTGGGACAGGGAAGAGTCACTAGGGCCAAGGGCATCCTCCCTGCTCTGACAAAATAATAAAAACTTTCAGACCTCTGCTGCCATGTCTCAGAACAGGTTCTTCCCTAAAGGACATTCAGATTAAAGAAGAGAATACCTGCTGAATAGACCATAAACATGAAGAGAGAAACTGGGTTGTTCCTGGTGGGACATGGGTGAGCTGGCCTATCCAGACTCTGTGGCCTCTTCAGGTCCAAAGTGTTATCAGCCCTGTTTTCTGCAGAAGGCATAAGAAAGCCTGCAGCTGCAAACCACAAAGCTCTCCACGAGGTGTGTCCTTAACATCCTTAATTGACTTTTTCAATGAGGTGCATGGATAGGCCCTGACACTGAGAACAACCTTAATCATTGTGGGTGAGCCACAGGTGGTTTCCTTGGCACACTCGGCAGCCTCAGGCTCTCCTCATGCCACTAGTATAAAGCCTTCTCTGATTATGATGCCCACAATCACTCTGTATGGGAAAATTGCCATTTTCCACCTAAGCCAAACTGGAGTGGACAACCCCTGGGTCATGCAGACATCTGATTCTCAGGGTTGATCAACTCAAACCTGGGCTTTGAATTCTATTCCTATCTGAAAAGATAAGGCCATGGCTGGACAGTCAGAGCTTCCTATAGTGTTCTGATCACAGCAACACAAATGTGAGTGCGACCCATCCTGTTGGCCCTGCATGAGCCCCACCTCCTGCTCCCAGCACTCTGTGACCTCACCTGCACCACAGTACCCACGTCTCCCTTCACCTTATTGTCTTATCTGGAGTTTTTTGAACACCCAAACAGTTTTCCAAGTACAGAAAAGTCACACCCTGTGGGTACACTATGCAGAGGATTCTTTCAATGAGCATCTATCTGATGCTGCACAACCCCAGTGGTGTCATGGGTGGGTCACAACCAGGAGGGACTGGTTCCAGTCCTGGCTCTATACAATGAGCCATCTGGCTCTGGAAAACTGTCTTAACCCTCTGAAACCCAGGGTTCTTTCTCAGAAACAAATATCTACTGAGGACCTTCTAAGATCAACTGCTCTTCCAGGCACCAGCAGATGACAAAATTCCCAAAGGTGATGTTTACGAAGAAGATACAGTGAGAAAGTAGAAAGAATATACCAGGGGCTGCTCTACCTAAGTGCCCAGGGGCATATTCTCTTAACAAAAGCAAAAAGATATTCTAATTTAAGACCCCATTGAATCACACTCTTCTGGAGGAAGAGAGGACCAGCCAGACAGAAGAAGTAGTGCAAAGGCCCTGAGGCAGGGCCACAAGCACTTAGAGAAACACAGAAAGCAAATAACTATGGCTGGAGTAGAGAAAAGAGAAAAACAATGGTGGGTCATTATGCTGTTTCTTCCAACAAGCAAAACACCTTCCCTCTATATTTCAATAATGAGAAATAAATAACAATATTGGAAGCCACAAATCTTTGTGAATGCAAAGTGATGTTGCCAATAGTGCTTTTGTATCTGTTCCATTCTTGCAAGAGACAAAAGACTCCTACAAAGCCAGGTAAGTGCTTTACTAAGACTTGGCAAGGCCAAGGTAAGAGAGCAAGGCTCTTCAGAACAAACTTCAACTGAGTGCAGAAATTGAGTCCCAAACAATTAACCCTTTCATTTACAAATCTACTAAGGATTTCCACAACTTATGTGTATCAGGTGAGGCGGCAAAGGTATTTTAAATGCCAGGGCAAGTTGGAGAAAGACAAAAGATTGAAAACTTTCATACCTCTGCTGTTAGCCAGGTGGAGCTACAGAGCTGGGCCCATTCTCTTCAAAATGGTCAAGAGAGAAAAATACATAAAATAAAATCTGAATATGCCATAGCATGGAATAAGATAGTACTGCCAGAGTTTAGCAAACCCTCAAGAGACGACTTGTTTCTGCCTCTGGAGAGTAACTGAGGCAGAATCTGGTGAAGCCCATGGGCTAAAGACAAGCAGCTGAGGTCCAAGTAGACCCAGGCAGCCAGGGTGTGCAGGACATGAAGAAGCAAGAGCTGCAGAGAGAAGCCCAGCACTCTGTGGAGGGCCCACCTGTGTCCTCAGAAGGGTGTTTGCCAACTACTCAAAAGCCACTTGAAGACAGAAAAGAGCCATCCAAAGGGACCAATGGGAGCAGCACTCAGAGCCAGTGCAGCACCAGGAACAGTGCCTGTTCCTGGAAGTCAGCCTGGGAATGGGGACACTGGCTACAGTGTTTGGAAGCATCTGCTTCCACCATATGGAGGAGCTGGCCCTTAGCTAGACACCACACTGTCCCTTCCAGCAAGAAACAGGCAGATCACCCATGCTCCTACACCAACAAGGAACATGGGGAAACCAAAATCCAAGACTCAATACAACTTATATTCACTATGAAGAAAATGAAAAGAAAGAAAAAAATGATAAATTGGATGCTATATAAATCAGGAACAATTGCTTTTCAAAGACCCAGGTAGGAAATTGAAAAGATGTACTAGTGACTGTGAGAAAATGTTTGAGAATCTCATGTACAATCTCATATGTTTAGAATACATAAACAATTCCAAAACTCAAAAGCAAAAAAAAAAAAAATCCATTAGAAAATGAGAAGACATTTCACTGAAAATTGCATGCTCGTGAAAAAAAGCTCATAAAAGACATTGACCATTAGATACGAAGAAATTGAAGTTAAAACCACAGTGAGAGATCACCACACACGTACAGAAAGTCCTAAAGTAAAAAATACTGGCAACACCAAATGACAGTGAAGATGATAAAATCCTCACTGTTCCTACACCACTAGTGGGAAGGTTGGTGGTAGGGTCACCCTGAAAAACATCTTCTTTTCACAGAGAAGAAGCACTTAGATTTTGATGATGGTTTCACACAGGTGCACCTATGTACACAACGTGGAGTGTGTGCATTAAGTATGCATAGGAGGCTGCAGTTGTAGCTCAGCGTTAGAGCACTTGCCTAGCATGTGTGAAGCATTGGGTTCAATCTACATAAACATGAATAAAATAAAGATATTGTGTCCATCTACAACTAAAATAAAGAAGCACAAAGTAAATAACTAAATATGTATGGGCTTTGTACATGAATCATGCCTCAGTAAGGTGGGATGAAAATTTAAAATCTTTAAATGGCACTTACTATGTTGATAGAAATTCCTTCCTTCTGCTTCAAGAATACAGTCTATGTGGGTGTAATGGTGCTTGTGTGTAATCTCAGCAACTTGGGATGATAAGGCAGGTGGTTAATAGTTTAAATCCAGCCTCAGTAACTTAGAAAGGCTATGTATCAAAATAAAAAAAAATAAAAATAAAATGGGGTGGAAATGTGGTTTAATGGTTAAGTATCTCCAGTAACCCCCATGCAAAAAAGATAAATACTGTCTAAATAAGCTCTCTAACACACTCATACATACACACACACACAAACACACACAAACACACACACACACACACACACACACACACACACAACTTAACGTGAATTTGCCTTCTGAACCAGAAATGTTTCTCTTAGACATTTATCCAAGGGAACTGAAATTTTATGTTTGCAAAAGAGCATACACACAAATACTCACAACAACCTTGTTCCTTTCAGTCAGAAACTGCAACCCAGCTGTTATTTAAAGAAGGGTTGAGCAGCTGCAATCCGGCCTATCATGGAGCACCACACAGCAGTGAAGGGAAAGCCACCACCTTCAAAACAATCTGGATGGGTTTCCAGAGAATCCTGCTGACGAAAACAAGCTCATCCCAAAATGTTACCCACCAGATGATTCTGTTTACAGCACATTCTTCAAATGACCAAATCACAGATAAAGAGTATAAATTAGTTGTCATGGGATTCAGGGAGTCAAGGCCAGTGGACTTGAACTGCTGAGATCAAAATGGACAGCACAGCAGTGACAGAACAGTTCTGTGTGTAATCACGTGGGGTTACACAAAAGGCACCAGTAATAAAATGGTGACGAGGAAACATGCAGGAATGCATGTGAGACCAGGCAAGCCTCAGCGGGTGAGGGGCTGCCCAGGAGAATTTGTGATTCTGTGCAAAGCCATATACTGCATCATGGGAGGGCACAGAGCTGGCTGTTCTATTTGTTAAAACTGCACCTGAAAACACAGGAATTCAGAATCAAAGGCTGAACTTAATAATTTAAATAGAAACATGGAAGGGGAAGGGCTTACAGATAAATCTGCCATCCATGTGAGAAATGCCCTCAATGAGATGTCAATAGATCCAATGCTGGAGAAGAGAAGGACACCCCAGGTAAACACATAGAGGAGGGGCATTTCAACAACATGAAGAGCACATCAATCAGTCAAGAGCCACAAAAGTGGCCCAACATCTAGGCAACTAGTCTCCAAAGATGTACAAGGACAGAGAGGTTTAGCATCGAGGTGTCTCCAGATGTGAAAAGAGCTGTGAACCCAAAATCCAAGGAGTTGAAAAATCCCAAGAGAAGAACAATGAAGTAGATACAAGAAATGTCACAGTGGGTTGCAGGAAGCCAGCACAGAGAGCAAACCTGGAATTCAACCACAGATAAAGACATCTAAATTTCAGCAGCATCAGCAACCAGGAAGAAGTAAGCTTCCCACCAAAAATAGGAGGCAAAGGGTGCAGCCAGCAGCTCCCAGTAGCAAGTCAAATAACACCTCAGGGATTTCTACAGCCAGTAGAGTGGTCTGTACATCAAGAAAAGGCAAAGCAGAGACTGAGAGAGGCATGGAACTGGACCAGCAGATTGCCAACATAACCATGTTACAGGAATGTACTGAGCAGGGAGAGATGAGCCAGTTGCAAACTGGTCTGCACACTGGTATGCCGAGCAAAGACAAAGGTGTCAACCTGGGGGATAAATGAGAGCTCTCTAGAATTAATATTATTGACTATTCAAAAGAGTGTTCAATGTTTACCCAAAAATAATAACAATGCAGCATGCTTGTGAAACAGCCAAAGGTTTTGTGGTGAAGCTTCAGTCAAGGTACCAAGAGGGGAGCAGCTCAGGAGACTACTGGAGCATTGTCATATGGGACCAGGTGGGAGGCAATTCTCAAAGGCAGATCATGGCAACCGAAAGGCTCAGGATAACCGCTAAAGCTACTGTAGAGTAAGAAAAGAAAGCTACAGGGAACATGATAATAAAAGTGACAAACATAACATTAAAAATTGATTCATCCAAAACAAATTATAAAGGGAGAAAAGGAGACTAGAGCACAGATGAGACAGATAAAGTAGACAGCAAGGGCACATCTTGACCCTGGCCACACACACAACAATGATACTGGGAGTAGCCTGAGAACTCTGAGATTAACATTAGAAAACAAAACACTAAGTGCTGCCCACAAAAACTCTACCAAGACACAGAGAGGTGAAAAACAAAAGGGACATGTCTACATCTACCTGATGCTGCATTAGTGAAACATACTGCAGTGGCTATGCCAATATCAGACAAAGGCGACTTCAAACACATGACAACAACATAAGCAAAAAGGTCCATGTCATAAGGTAAAATGGTCTACTCTCAAAAGACTTAACAATCCCAAATGTGCTATACCTAACAACAGCTTCAGAATATATAAAGTGACAACAGCCAGAGCTACAGTGGGAAAAAGGCAACTCTCTAGTGGGGAACATAACCCCTCTCTCAGTAATTCACACAAAATGTGGCAAGAACTCAGGGGACTAGAATCCTTGGCAACCCTGTGGAACACCCCACCCAGCAGCAAAACACCCTCCCAGGAGCACAGAGCATAAGAAGAGAAATCACTCTCCCACCACGAAGCAGATCTAGGCAGAGTGAAAGGACTAAAGTCCTTACAATGTGTTTACTCTGATCACACAGGAATAAATACCAGAAATTACAGTGGGGCCTCTATTGATACTTCCTGAAACACTGGAAAGTACCTAAAGCCTATTGGAACACCATGGATCAAACAAAAGAGTCAAAAGTAAAATTAGAGCATACTGTGAGTTGAATGAAGATGAAAATATTGTGAACGAGAATTTGGGGGAATATACAGCATTAGCTCTAGAGGGAACCAGGTCTAATCTATCATCTCAGCTTCCACCTGGTTGTCTACCAAAAAATGAGCCAATCAAATCCATGGTAAGCAGAAGAAAAGAAATATTAGAGCAGATATCAATGCAATATAAAAAGTAGTGAAAATTTATGAAAACAAAAGCTAATTTTTTGAGATGATCATTAAAATTTATAAAGCAATAACCACATTAATCAGGAGTGAAAAAGATGGCCAAAATTGTCAATGCCACGAATGAGAGAGGATGTCACTGAAGGTTAGAGTGACATCTGAAGATGTCACAATGTCATAAGGGACCCTCGGGGCAGACTCTTCTGGCAGAAGGATGGAGAAGGATGCAGCCTGTGAAGAGGGTCTGTTGGCTTCCAGGCACAGGTGAGACAAAACCATTTTGGAAAGTGCTAATTCTGTGAAGGAGACACAGAGAGAAGTCATGAGGGGACCAGCTGGGACTGCACTGCCCTGTAGAGGGGAATTTATCTGGCATGAGAAATGAGTGAGTGTCTCTGGTGTCCCAAAGAGGTGAGGGTAAAATGTGCCCCTCACAGGAAGGGAGGCCAGTTTGGCCAGTATGTATCTGAAGGAGACAAGAAAGGAGGGCAGAAGATAGTGGGGAGCATGCAGCAGTATAGGGGACCAGACCACTGGTAGTTTCAAAAGGCAGCAGGCTGCATAGAACCTGTCATGAGATAGAAGGACTGACTGGCGTGCCATCAGAGGGGCCAGAGAAGCAGCTTCAAGCATGAGTGGAGCCAGGAGGCCAGTGGGAGTCTGTTGCTGCCTTCCTGAAAAGACAAGAAGGTGGCTGGGTGCATATCACAGGAGGACGGGGTGCAGCATGGGACTTCTGGGCATATTTTGGAGGTTAGAGCTTCCAGTACTTGCTAACAGCCTAGAGACATCAGTTGGCCATGCAGAAGCCACCAGGAAATTCCTAGATTTCATTCCCAGCCACTGGGATGAAGATGGAGCCCTTTGCTGATAAAAGAGGGGCTGACAGGAAGATTCTGTCTATCCACATGATGAGCAGGACTCAGAGAAACTCCTGCACTCTAGAATCACCAAAAGCTAGAGCATGTCTAAGCCAAATTCCACAGGCAGAATTAACTTAACTCCATGCATTACCAGTGAATCTTTCTAAACTGGGACACCATCACAATGAGTCACCAGCCATAAATTCAGTGCAGAAAAACTAATCCATTAGGAGTGGAATAAGAGCAATTCCTGGTGCCAACACCAGTGACCTCTATCCCCGTGACCAGCAGCTCACTTGAATGGCACTTGCTGCTCTGCCTGTAAAAAAAGTACTGTGTTCTCCCTTATGTCCCTGTTTGAAAATAAGGATGATGACCTAACATCCCAGAGGCTGTGGCTGAGCAGAGGAGACCCTACCAAAGCTGCTCCTTGTCACAGCAAAGTGCAGGTGGGCTCTTGAGTCAGTTCAGCACCTATTTGCCTGGGGGTCATAAGCAAGTTCTCTGTGAACCAAGGTAAAGCCATATCCAAGGCCTCAGTTTTTCTCAAAGATTGCCATAACTAAATCAACTACAAGGTCTGATTCCAATCAAATGCATTCTGGAACTTTCTATATTGAAACAGAGCTGTCCAAGACTGTAATATAATCTCTAGAGACCATAGAGCCATATATACAGATATGTGACATGGAACAGGCTTAGAACCAGACAGTGGTCAAGCCTGTGCACTCGGAAGCTACACTGCCATTGAGATACTGTCAGTCACTGAGAAGATAGAAACAGAGGCTTAAGGACAGCAGGAAACGTGCCAAGGTTACAGCCAGCAAGAGGGAGCAGCAACTGGGACTAACATCAGCTGGACTCCTGCTCCTCCTGCTTCACGTTTCCCACCTGCTCCCATCATTGTGCTTCAGCATTTTGCCATACACTGTCTCTCTGATACACCCTTCTTAAAATTGCCAGGACATCAGTGAACAGACATCCCCATCAAGGAAGAGCTGTTTGGCTTTCCTCTCTGCCTTTATCACATGGAAACAGTTAGGGTGAGATCCAACAGCCATTCTATTGTTCTCCATCCTTCCTTTCCCAACCATGAAGCCCAACCCTAGAGACAATGTTCAGAACAGGCTGCCCTCTCCATATAGCGTGGAAGACCCCAGGCCAAGGACAAGAACTCAGAGGTCTCATGAAGGCCACCAGGGGCAGCAGGAACATGGATTTTCATTGACCTGGAGTCTTATGTACTGCAAGCATGTGTGTTTATTTTGCTTTCAGAAAATAAACAGCATCTTTATGGGAATTTTTTAATGTTTACAAATCTTTTGAAAGGTATTACATGTTCTTGCTTAAAAAAATATATTAAGTTCCATGTTGGTAATACTGTTTTTCAAGCTGGGTTTTGATTAAATGCATATTCACACCACAGCTGTTATCCCAGGATAATCCCCTACCTTATGTCTATAAATTATTGAGTTGCATAACCCCGTTGTCCATGTACATCAAAACCCATTGGTGCTGAGGATTGGGGAGTGGTTATCTTTTGGGGCCATCATTCTGCTCACCAGTGGGCATGGTGTTTTGCCATTGGTGAGATGTAACTCTTCCAAATTATTCTTTAGGCAGAGAACCTGTCCCTAAATGATGGTGGTGAGGATAAAGAAGGAGCACTAACTGGGCTTCCATGTGCCCAGTGACCTTTAAGCATGGGCACACATGAGTCATTTGATCCTCTGTTGGTTGTGCAAGGCAGAAACACTTGGGACCTCCATAATAAATATGACACACTCAGCCTGGTGTCATTGACTGTTCAGTGCAACATCTGGATTCTCATCTTGGCTACAAGGCAGCAGAGTCTGTCTCACCACATGCTGGATCAGGAGGACAGCCAACCTGGACACAGCTGTCCACTGGTCAAAACAGTGGGGTCCAGATGAAAGGACTGAGCCAAAGACCCTGAGTGGGACACCAAGGTGCACTTTTTCAGAGCCTAACAGTGATTCCTTGGCATGAGGGAGGAAGAGGCAAGAAAACCTGCACCTGAGCAAAGAAGGAATCTCAACAGAGGCAGGTCAACTGGGCTCAGGGATGTAATGGGAAAAAGAAAAGAAAGTAGAAGGATTTCCATAAAAATCCACATTTCTAGTTTTACTCAGAGAAAGAAAAATCCAAACACCTGTCACATCAAGACCAGGATCCTCCAAGGCATCTGCTGCCCTGCGTGGATGGCAAAGGCTCCAACCATGCAACACTGGACACCACTTCTGGTGCCACACCAGCCACTCAGCCATGGCTGGCTCCTGTGTGCTTTTGAGTCACAAGTGCCTGGAACAAAATATTTTATTTAGAACACTAATGGAAAGCAGTAAAAATTGCTCCAAAGGTTCCCATAAGTTACCATAAAAATGTCCTCTTAGAAATAAGTGTGAGGAAACAAAAATTCACTATTCTGGTTTGTTCAATTAAAAAGAAAAACATGTGTCCATACCAACACTCGTTTATGAATCTGAGCGATTATATTATTCACAAGAGCCTCAAATTATAGACAACACAGAATTCCCCCAACTGATTTCAGCTGAGTGGACATGGTCAGTACCACACCTGTGAGCAGAAGTAACAGAAGTTATCAGTCATAAAGGGAAACATCCTGACACACACTGCCACACATTTTATGGATGAGTCTGAAACACATCCACACTGTGTGCAAGAAACCAGACCCCAAGACCACACATCACACAAGTCCACTTACTTGAAGAGTTGAGGACACACCAGTTCACACAGAAAAGGACAGAGATGGGCTAGAATAAGGGGGCTTAGTGGTTGGAGGGATTAGAGAGTGACTGTGTGTGAATATGAGGTCTCTTTGGAGTGATCACATCAATTTTTTTGTTGCTATCCTCACCCTATTAATTCTTTGAACCCACTGATCCATGGACTTTAAGTTGGTTAATTTCAATAAGTTTGTGTTGAAGAAAACAACTGAGACTAGTGCATCCAGCGAGACGCTCAATGTGGCTAGACACAGTGCTGCCTGGCTGCTGCTGGGAACGTGTGATCATCAAGTGTGCTGGGCAGCACTAGCCCCCACATCTGCCAATCCATGAGGCCTGGGGCTCCCTTTGTGATTACCCCATCCCTGCCTCAAAGATGAGCAGGGCAGCTGCAGGCAGGAAGGAGGCTGCTCACAGCATGTCACATTGCCCATGCCTGGGATCATCCACAGTGTTGGTTACTTAGGGTCCATTTGGGACCACCCTTTCAACATGCTTGGGCTAACTCAGCTGCTCTGTTCCCAATTTTTTGAGGCAGCAAGTGTATCAGACCCTAACTGCCCAGGCAGGTGGCTACACGGTGAGCACAGTCCAAGAACACTCACTGACCTTAAGAGCAGCCAGCCTGCCCGGGTACATGAGCATGCCCTTCTGTTGCTCATCCTGGGTTCTGTGGAGGGCACAGAATAAATGATGGGGAGACCCTGCCCCAATAGATTCTGCTCCCCTCCACTCCACCCCACACCTGCCACCACCTGTGCACATAAGTCTTTATTACCTTCTTGAACCTGAGCAATTAAAAGTGGAAAAAGCTCATCTCCTTCCAGTCTCATGGCTTGTCATGAACATCCAGAGGCTCAGGCAGCACTGGGCTCTGCCTCCTGCCTCCTTGGGCTGATTGACACCTTTCTCATGCAAAAGAGAGCTGTTGGGCCCCTGCCTTCACCACCTTCTTTCATCTGGACTCAGGTCTCACTCACTTGTAAACTGGCTTCTCCAGAAATATTGCAGTGCATGAGTCTTTACTTGTCTACCACATCACTGAGCCCCTGACCCTGGCCACATCTCAGGCAGCTTGTAAAAGACCAAAGGACAAAACATGGGATGGCTATAGCTGCCAACCTGCTCTGATTTCCTATGGAACACCACATTGGAGAAAGTCAGACAGAGCATGGTCCCTGGGGAATGGTGACTTTTAACTACAGCAGCACCTGCTGGGCTGTGACTTGTGACTACACTTTGGCACCTTGCAAGGAAGACAAGCATGGTGTCAGCAGCACTTCAGAAGATGAGGCCCTTAACACCCATGTCCTTCATTCTCAGAGCTCAGAGGCATGACAAGTAAGGGCCAGCCTGCCAGGCTGCATGTGGAAAAGGGGGCTCCTTGTGCCTCCAGTGGAAACCAGCCTGGCTTTCTGTGGCTGCTTCACAATAAAACCTGGTTATGGGCAAAGGGGAGCTCATAAGAAAATCTGTTGGAGACACAGCCCACTGAGGAGGGCAGATTGTGTTGTGGCCCTCCATACCCTGAAGCCTCCACCCACAGCACCTCTTCCTGCAGGGAATGCTGGCCTTTCAATCATAACCAGCCAAGGGCAGAACTTTCCAGGATCACAGTAGTTTGGGGAAGGTGGGAAAGGTAGGCAAGTCTGCACCAAGTCCAGGGCAAATTATCTCATCCTGCTATAAATGTTCTCATTTCTTTCCTCAGATAAGAATCTAGAAGCTTCTCCAGTTTTCTCCTAAGAGAACATGGCTCCCACACTCTGCCTCAGGACATTAGTGTTCTGAGCTCTAACCAGAGTCCTGGGTTAGCATCCATCCTTTATCACTAAAGAGATTTTACAAATATAGAGTTCTGTTCCTTGGTAGACAGCTTGGTGATGTCTCTGAGGTGAAGAATTGAGCCCCTTATACCCCAGCACCCAGCCCAGGGTCACTCAGCCCCGCACCAACATGTGTGAAAGAGGGACTGACCAACTGCCCTGAAATCTCAGCATTTCATGCTCACCAAGCACATGGGGCAGAGGTGTCTTTCTTTTTTGACACTGCAGGCTGACCACCTGGTGAACATCCTCATCCTCTCTCAAGATCTCATTGATGTGAGACTAAAGGTTTGGAAATGTACAAAGCTCTTGACCAAAAGAAGCCCCTGGTGACAAAGAAAAAAGTCTTTCCTGGATCAATAGGAAATGGTTTTGGAAGCAAGACTCTGAACAATGTACTGCTGATGAAGTGGAGACTTTGCTTGAAGAGAGACTGTGAGTTCCATGTCCCTATAACATGCAGACACATGCACACGATTAGGTATTACACGTGTCACTCAGGATGTATCTTGTTAACTTTATTCATAACTAATACCTATCCATGCAAGGTGTGGGAGCCTGAGGTGCTGCTTGTTCTTGTCTGTGAGGGACTAGTCAACACCCACACCACCCAAAACCCTGTCTTCATGGGTACAATATCCTAATCTCCAGGGAAATGTGACAGCTACTCACCCCCTTGGGCTGCAGAACACTCAAAATGTGGCTACTTTCACTGAGGAACTAACCTAAATTTTATTAAACTTTAGTTGATTCCTATTGTAATAGCCACAGATAACTAGTGGCTACCATATTGGATAGTGCAGGTGCTACACTAAAATTAACTGGTGCCACTTACAGAGTGGACACAGCTGTCATGGTACTAGTGATGTTAGTAACAATAACAAAGTAAAGGCTCCAATCACTAAATTGTTTTTTACCATAAAATCATCCCCCTAATCATGGCAAGATGTTTTAAAACTAGTAAGTTGTGGTGGTTGATTGTTTTTGATGTGCATGAATCTCACCTTAGATTTTTTGCCTCCTCTTAAGTAGAAGTGAATGTGGCACTTCACATCTCTTTAAATTCTAGCATGCAGAGTAGGAGCTCACAGTTACAAGGTGTTATGTCCACCCCCATCTCTTTGTCCAGCCTGCTCTCTCTGCACAGCATTGACTTAGATGATCTATTTTAAATTGGAGTCATACTGGGGGTGATGGGATTTTGATTTATTCATATGTTACTTAAAATTTTTATAATGAGCACCAATCATTATAAATAAAAATAGTGAAAACTTTTGAGGGGAAAAGACCACTAGGTGTAGATCTAGCTGTGTTGCCTCTGAGGTCACTGACCTGCATGGCCTCAGCTAAGAAGTGGAGCGGTACTTGATTCCACTGATTCTCTCCAACTGCCAATACCAAGTGGAGCAAGGCGGGAAGACCTCACAGGAGTTCAACCTGGAGAAGATTCAGCAACAGATTAGCAGCCACTTCCTCCATGGCAAGCCCCTGCTGACCCTCAAGGTAGGCTAGGCACTCTACAATGATTGGCTTGTCAGACATGAACAGTCCTTGAGGATTGCAGGGAGAACAGACTGAGGGGACACCTAAGGTCTCCTCTGCTTCGTCTCCCCCACTGGTGGTCTGTGGTCCCTCTACTTTCTCTGGGCTGGGAAGTGTCCCCAGCTCTCTTCCACATCCCCATCTGCATATATCCCCAGGGCAGCCTCAAGTCTCAGTGGACTGGGTGTCTTCCACAGTTAATGGCACCACCGAGAAGACGTGACATTTCTGCATCCCTTTACTTCACATGCAGCCCATGCCCAGGAACCACCACCATGCCTTCTCCACGCCCTTGTCCTGTAACTGCCACTGCCGTGGCTTTAGTTCAGAGCACTCAGCCTTCAGTCCAGCTTTCCAGTGCTACCTGCAGCACCGTGCTATGTGGACAGTGCTACATGGGCTTTACCACACTCCCTTGGCTAGCACAGAAAGCCCTGTCACCTGGCCCCAGACCAATCTTCGAGCTGTCTCCACACCCTGCCTCACTTGCTTCTTCAAAACTGTGACCTGCCTCTTGACTCCCTGAACATGGTAGCACTTTCACACTGTCCCTGTTTGTGACCGCATTCATCCTTTCAGGTCCAGTCAGGGGTCATACTCAGATTATTTACTCTCTCATTGTCCACAATCAGGCCGTCAGTTGTTGGAGTACAAAGCCATTTTTAATTCATCCTGACAGTTGCTGCCTTGTGCATGGTCTCTGCTCAGTGTTGCTGGAGAGCTTACCAATGTACACATTCCCATTTATATTTTGCTTAAAATTTTCATAATGAGTACCAATCATTAGAAATAAAAATAGTAAAAACTTTTGAGAGGAAAAGACCACTAGGTGTAGATCTAGCTGTGCTACCACTGCAGTGGTATGGAGGAGGTAGGCAGTTCCTTTCCAACCTGCCAGGTGCCAGGTGCCAGCTGGACCAGGCGGGTGAAAGATGGGAGCCTCCCTGCTCACTCTCAGGGGAGACTAGGCAAAGCCAGTCTGCCTCAGGTGTTCTGGAGCCCTCTGGGGGAGGGGAAAAGGGCACACCTATCGCCAAAACCTGGTCTTTCAGTGCCATCTAGTGGTTACATTAGAAACAGTCACCCATAATTTCTTCCTGGAAAAAAAAAAAAATCTCATTATCTTGACCACTGAAATTTAGAAATTTGTTCTATGGGCTCTGCCATGAGCCAGGCAAGTGAGGCATGGGTGCACTTGCTGTGTGCTTCCAAGCTGGCATCCAGCTATTCCAGGTGGTCCAAACCTGTGCCACCCTTTATAAAGTATTCTGAATGCCACCATTGTTATTATGTATTTCCTAATTAATCAAAAATAAAAAGGAAACATACCATTAGAATTTCCCATACGTGCATTATGTGGCATCCATGTGTGTGTGTTCTTGTGTCTTGCCTTTACATCAACTGGTAACATAACACTGTGGAGTCCATATAACCCTTATGCAGATAGGACAACCCAAGCAGACTTGCTGTTGGGAGAATTTCAGCAGAAAGAGAGGACGAACAGGAATTGAACATCTTGACTTGGCAAGAGCACATAAATTTCCCTGGTCCCCATCTGTGGACATCAGCCCTGAATGGCCCTGTGACTCTCCTCTGCCTGGGCTTTCTGCAGTTAAGCAGGGTGGATCATACCTGGTCCTGACCTTTACAGGAGTCTGGAGGTGGTGGGATGGAATTTGGCTTACCCTTGCCCAGGCTCCTGCACAACAGGGCTTGGCTGATCATTGAAAAGGCTGAGCTAAATAGGTGTTCACCTGTGGACACAGGCTGTCATTTGTCTGGCCTGAGCTCTGGTGGGGGTTGGCTTGTGGCAAGACAGAGCCAGGCATACCTTGGACCAGTCTCCCACACCTGTCACTGAGGTGACCTGGGCTGGGACTGAATTCTGGCAGGTGTCTTCCAGTAGGTAGGGTCAGTGCAGGAAGGAAACGGAGCTCTGCTGGGCATCTGACAGTGGGCAGAGTCATTCCTTGCTTAGTCTGAGCTCTGGCAGGGTTCAGCCTGAGGTGTGATGCACCTGTGACTACCCTCTGCCCAGGCTGCAGCTTCATGTTGTCATGGGAGATCTTGGCTGATCCTGAGCTCCCAAGGATGTTTGCTGATTAGCCAACGCAATTCTTGGCAAAGCCCAAGAATCTATGGAGCTTCAGGCAGTGGTGGGTAAAAACTGGGCCTTCACTGTGGCCTGGTTCCAGGGCAGAGTTGGAGCCCAAGGAGGACCTGGCTCCATCCCTACTCCAGCATGGTGTGGAAACCTCCTCCTGGACCACCCCCAGGCCTCACTAGACCTCCTAACTCTGCTCCTGAACCAGCGGGAGAAGGTCTGTTTTTTTGTTTTGTTTTGTTTTGTTTTTTTAAACAAACCCAATTAATATATGATCTATCCAAGTTAATCAATGTGTTAGACTGT
The DNA here is from genome assembly GCF_048772815.1 of Callospermophilus lateralis. Lineage (NCBI taxonomy): Eukaryota > Metazoa > Chordata > Mammalia > Rodentia > Sciuridae > Callospermophilus > Callospermophilus lateralis. Next base: position 4,321,447 of record NC_135326.1, read on the forward strand.
CATGTATAACTAATTAAAGCAAATAAAAAATTTTTAAAAATTTCATCATCAATAAAGACTTTGGATAACATGTGGCCAGAATAAACTAATCTTCAATATCATGGAAAAAAGAAGACAGATCATGTCACCCTATAATGTGAAATTTTCTAGTGATTTTCAATTATGCTCCATATCATACCCAAACCCCTTCAATGACCCAAAAGGACCACTGGATACTACATTATTCTCCATATCAAACCCAAACCTTTACAATGGCCCAAAAGGACCACTGGATACTACTAACTCTCACCTTGGGAGCCTGCAGGGCTATAGCAGCCCCCTTGCAGCATTAGGGCTCTAATGCCTGCCATTTCTTCTCCAAAAGGGTCATCTGAATTCCATGGAGGTAGGGATTATGCTCAGTGTCCCCATAGCCCAAAGTTGTGGCAGTCCCACAGTTCTCATCTTGATGTTTGAGGTTCTCTTCACTGTGGTGTAATTAGTCACTTGCTTGGCCACTCATCTCTTTTCACCTATTGGATGTTACTGAGGACTCCTTAACACAGGAAGATTGACAAGGGTTCTGCAATCAGGGGGACAAAACTCAAGATTCCAGCTAGGGGATCATGACAGAGAATTAGCAGATCATGACCACACTCAGAAAGTCAAATCAATAGTGTACTGGGATCTTGTAATGGTATGCAGAACCCCACAGGTATGCTTGGGCTCAGTCCACCAAAAAAAAAAAATGCCTTATGAACAGGAAGACTGTAAACAAATCTTAGGAGATTAAGAAAGGGCAGGACATTTATGAAAAGCTCGATCCACCAGATTGGTGTTTATTCTGGAAAGAAGACAATGTTGACAGGAGCTCATGAATGTACACATTAATGTGTCTTTTGTATGAAGAAGAAAGTGCTTGAGCCTAGTGTCCTGTCCCATGGAGGCTGAGGCAGAATGATTACAAGTTCAAAGCTGGCATCAACAACTTATCAAGGCCATAAGCAATTCAGTGAGGCCCTGACTCTAAATAAAATACCAAAAAAGGATTGGGATGGGGCTTAGTGGTTAATCTCCTCAGGGTCTCATTCCAAATACAATAAAAATAAATAATGTTGTTGAAGACATAGAGGAAGATCCCATTGTAATCCAGTGACATAGCTATATGCAGCACTCAGATGTTGTTCTCCTAAGTCTTTGGGGTTCAAATAAATAAAAGTAGAAAACTAAACAATCACATCATAATAGGTAAAGTATACTCCTTAAGAGAGAGGCCAATATTGACCAGCTGTCTACTTTCCTCTTTTCAATCTGTATAAAATCTTCCTTCCAGAATGTATCATAAGAAGAAACAAGGTCAAAAGTCATTTTGAAAAATTAAGTCACAAAAGTATAAATGTGTGAGATATGTGTGTGTGTGTGTGTTTGTGTGTGTGTATGTGTGTGTGTGTGTTTATTTTTTTATTTATTTGATACCAGGGAATGAATCTAAGAGGCACTCAATTACTGAGCCTTATCCCCAGCCCTATTTTGTATTTTATTTGGATCTAGGGTCTCACTAAGTTGCTTAGTGCCTCCCAGTTTCTGAGGATGGATTTAAACTTGCAGTTTTCCTGCCTCAGTCCCCCAAGCAAATGGGATCACAGACATAGGCCATCATTCCCAATACAAAAGTATCATTTTGAAAAAAAAAATAAAGTAAGTCATGAATATAGCACAAATAGGTATCTTCACATAGAAAATTGTAATATCTGAAGGATAGGAACTGGGAACCGAGAGACAGAATGCCAAAGAGAGACCAGGAAAGCCTGGGGCATAGATAAAACACTCTATAGTGTCACAAGGATTGTATTTCCATTATTTTGTTAGAGACAAATGATTTCATTAAAGATAGTGGCATCATTTTGAAGATGCCTAATGATGTTGGTAAGAACATGAAATCCATGTTTATTTAGATGATGTACATCTAAATAATCTCCAGATGCTCTGATGAATTAAATTTATAAATCATCAAAGTCAAGGAAGTAAATAAATGAATGTTTACACAATAAAGGAGGAATTTTAAACATATATGTGGAAATCAAGAAGGCAAAGTTGGTTACTAATCCATGTTTTGTATATATGGAGTTGTACATGTGTGTGGACATGTACACACATACACCAGCACACATTGCTCTTGTACTTCGGTGCTGTTAAAATAAACTTTTCAAATTATCAAATTCATACAGAGAGAAAGTAGAATGATGGTTACTGGGATGAGGTACAGGGAAAAGTAGCAAGATAGTATTGAATAAGGACAGTTTGAATTCGGGAGTAGAAAAGTCCTGGGGATGGACAAATGATTGTGATGGCTGTATAATAACATGAGTCTTTGATGCCTTAGAACCATACTCCTTTATAAATTATTAATGTGTTAATTGTCTCATATAATGAACATGTACAATTGCAGCTGTGCTAGCTTTTTTAAAGCACCATCTATATTCTTTTTAAATGTTTTCTTTCCCTTAGTTGTTGATAGATCTTTATTTTATTTTACTTTTTAAATGGTGCTGAGAATGGAACACTGGGCTCACACATGCCAGGCAAGTGTGCTATGGCTGAGCTACAGTTCCAGATCACGTGGTACCCTTTTAAAAAATATGTCTGATATATAATTATAAAGGAATATGTATTCAGAAATGTAAACGTATAAGTACTCTTAAGAAATAAAACACTAGAGGGGCTGTGGTCGCAACTCAGTGGTAGAGATTTCAACTACCATAGAAGAGGCCCTGGGTCTGATTCTCAGCACCACATAAAAATAAATCAATTAAATAAAGGCATTGTGTCAAAATATAACCAACCCCCCAAAACTAGTAAAATATATTTTATATATGCATGTAAAATGATTGTAATGGTCCACTTCAGGGTAAAATTTAAAAAATTGACACAGTTACAATGAATATCCTATTTAAATTGAAATTCTTTTGCTAATGGTAGGCATGCGTTTTAAATTTTGGCATATTTTCTGAAACTTTCCTGCAGAAGAGTTATGGCAATTATCTATTGCAGTTATCAGAGTTTGACAATTCCATTTTCCAACACTGTTGACATTAGATTTTCTCACTCTCTTTATTTATTGTAAAGAGAGTACTCTTTTTTTCCTTTGGTTTACTATATTGTGATGTGTAAACTCACCTCAATTTTTGGTATGTGATCCTTTAAAAATAGTTGCTATTGGGTTTTCCCATTTTAACAGCTGTTTGATTCTCTTTTTTGACTTTTATGAGCTAGGTATGTGATTAAGCTCTGGTGAGTGTGCAGACACCCACAAGAACATCATAAAAATACATTTTTCTAGCAACTGACAAAAAATTTGCCTCTTGTAGACAGCTCTTTGGAAGCTAAAAAATTCTGGTTCTTCTTCTCAATTTGCAATGGAAGTCAAAATTTTTGAAGGCTCCAGCAGGTGTCTACCTATGGACAGAAGTAGTCCTGGCCAGAGACTCGACTCAGGCTCAATTTTGTTGTGGCAGGATGAACCCACACCTCTTCTGAAAACCGGATCCATTTAAGGTTGGCAAGGCAAATCTGGGCCAATCCTGAGCTCAGGCAGTGGTCAGCTGGTGGCAGGACAGACCTAGGGCTCTCCTGTGCCAGGCTTCTGACCCAGGTATTCATTGCAGTTCTGGATGAATCCTGAGCTTCCAAGGTTTTCTGCTGATGAGTGGATGCAGTCCTGTGCCAAGCCTCAGGACCTACAGACTTCAGCAAATGGAGGGTAGAACCTGGCCCTTTCCTGGAGCCCAGCTCCTGGTGAGAGCTTCAGCTAAAACAGGGGTCGGCGGGGGGCCAGATGCAACTAGATGTACCCTGGGAATGGTTTCCAAGCAGGTGACTAAGGCGGTCCTGAGCTGAGTCCAAGATATATTCTGGCAGGGACAGGATGAACTCTGACTTACCCTGTGTCCAGGGTACTGTGCAGTTCAGGCCAAGTGAATCTGGGCACTGTCTCAGCTCCTGAGGGTGTCAGCCAGTGGTGGGATGGACCAGGGCTTACCCTGAGAATGGGATGGCATGCATTTCAGTGGGCTGAACAGGCCTGGGACAGACCTCCACTGGGTTCTGCAGGTAGTGGGATGAAACTTGGCTTACCTTTGCCCAAGCTACCACACAGCTGGCCTTTGTTGATCAGACAGGATCCTGAGCTCTAGAAGGTGTTCCCTGTGGGCAGAGGAGGTCCTGGTTCTGGCCTTAGTTCTGGTGCATCCCAGCCGGCAATGGAAAAGAGCTAGGCCTACCTTGGACCAGGCTCACACGCCTGTCAGCAAAGCTGACCTGAGCTGGGGTTGAACTCTGGCAGGTGTCTTCCATTTGGCATAGTTAGTGCAGGGTGTACACTTATCTCTGGCGGGCATCTGACAATGGTTGGAGTCATCCTGGGCTGAGTCTGAGCTCCACCAGGGAAGATATATATATATGGAAATATGTAAAGTTAAGTATATATGTAAAAATATGTGAAGTTATATTTTCAAAATACGACAGTCTCAAAAAGCATGAATTAACAACTGCTTTTTGTTTTGTTTTGTTTTAAATATTCAACAACATACCATGTGAGCATCGGAGACTCTGAATTCTTGGATATCTCCCTCTGGGTCAGGACCTTGCTGAGGGCTGTTTCCAAGCTGGCTCTCAAGAACTTCAATGTTGGTGATGGTGAGTGTCCTCATTTGGCTCATTTTTTTTTTTTTTTTTTTTTTACGTTTGTGGTACAGTGAAACTATGGTTCTAATTCCTGGTGTTGGAGGGTAAGTGAGTGGATGAGCTGGAATTTTTAAGTCCCATGGGTTCCAAGTACCCAATTGAATAAGGCACAATTAAAATATCTGTAGCAGAAAGGTTATGCTGCTAGCTTGGATTTAGATAAGGTGGAAATGTCTGAGATGAGTGTAAGAAATCAAAGGTTTTGCCAAAGGATGGAGTTCCACAGTCCTGGAGGGCTCAACTTGAATTCTTCTGGTTAATGAGGTGCTTGTAACATTTTTTCTTCAGTTCACAAAACTGCAATGAGAATCACCCTGAATTAGGCTCTCTTCTGGAAGCTGAGGTAACTAAGAAGAAAAGCACCTTGTCCTGCCTTTATGTAGATTGCTGTGTGATAGTAGAGGGTGTTGCTTGCATAACCACTATGGTACAGAAATGCTCCATAGGAGCTCCACGCAGAGGCAGTCTTCTCCTGTCTGCCTTAAGACAGGGCCAGGAGCCCAGCTGTTCATAAAGTTGAGGACCTTGACAAAGCAAGGGGGGTGGTGCTTGTCTTCAGAGATGTACGTCTATGTGGTGGCCAGTGGCAACATGAGCCTGTGTAAGTTTAAATTAAGACACATTAATAATTGCACTTCTCCATCACATTAACTACATGTCAAGTGGTCAGGGCCCATGAGTGTCTAATGGTGTCTTTATGTTCTAAGTCACTGAACAACTGTTTAATCCATTAAGATGATGCTTATCAAATACAAATTTGCAAAATAGAAATTTTGTACTCTTATTACTTAATTCTATTTTGAACACATGTATCTCTGAGTGCTAAAATTAGTAAGCTAATACTATGCCACTTTGGGTGGCTAAATATCAGGAAAAAGTGCAAGTTAGATTTTTTTCCATGTTATCTGTCTATACTGGCAAGTGCTATGGATAAGACAAGAGAAATTGTTTTTACAATTAGTTTTATTTAAAAATCTTGATTATCATGCTATCATTTTTTAATCTTCAAAGGAAGTCAAAGGCCTTTAGACAGAGGTATATGTTCTTTTTGTATATGTGTCAAAACATATATGCAGATTCCCAGGCTGCCCATTTGCACTGTTCAAGCATATAACTGATGTTAGTGACACAGCACTGTTGCACAGAAAAAGAACTATTGCAGTCCTGAGACAGGCTCTGGAGGGAGCCTGGGAACCACATTTGTGTAAATAACTTTTTTTTTTACTTTAGACTTAACTTCATAGAGTTTTAAAATATAAAAAAATGACTTGAACTATTTATTGACACCTGTGTCATATTTTGGTGAATTACCCCCCAAAAATGTGGTCAGTATTGTTGGACTTCTGCTGGAGTTGTTGGGGAAATATCTTTGTGGTCTCCAAGTGGTTGAAGATTGTCCATGCCTGAGACTTTTTAGTACTTTTCTGTTAGTAAATCTCTCATTATCCCACTTTTACATTAACTTGACCAAAATTTCTTCATGAATTCTGTTATTTTTCTTGTCACTACTTTCAAGAATTCTCAAACCCCTAAACTGAAAAGGATAAAGTTTGTACACCTGTTACTTTATGGCAGAGGAATATTTTCTAGGCCAGTGATATGTGGTGATTACTACTATCCTACAAGATTTAATATACATTCTATTTTCAAATATTTCTTATTCCTGGCTCATGTTTATATGTTACTTGGCAATTTCTACCATCTTAGTGGTTCCTTCTCACCACTGTTTGCAGAATCAGGGTTGTTTATACTTTTTTTGGAGATGTGGTTAGTCATGTACTTTTAGGAATGTAGGACAGGAATAGTGAGACATCCACAGAACCAGTGAGGTCTCCCAGTAGCATCAAATATGTTCAAAGTGCTTTGGGAGGGGCAGGGCCCTGACTACCTGGGGAGGATGAAATGCAGACACTGTGTGACCCAACAGTGTTGGCACCTGGTGAACCCAACTACAAGAGACATAATTTTCAAAGGTGTCATCACCATTATAGAATCAGGAAAACCAGGGAAGAAAGATGTGATGGGAGTCCTGGAGTGATGTTTGGGATTTCCTCAGAAATGCTTAAGTATTATTATCTCTTGCTCAGTTTTTTGACTGTGTCAAGCAAAAAATTTTGTATTCCAATGGTGATTGTATTTCTCCCCCTTAGAGTACTTGGGTGAGGCAATTCCTCTAAAGTTCTGTTTGAGGAATGGGCAGTTCAGCCACCCTGAGTTTCCAAGGTGTGCTGAATAGTTGGTCAGATAACCTGAGGTGAATATGGAGGATTTATGGCAGGAGATAGGAACCTCTCTGAATGTAGGGCTGGCTAAAAGGAGATGTTTTCCAAGGCAAGTTGCAGTTTTCCAGCTGCCAGTGTTCCCAACTTAGGCAGTGAATATGTGGTTTGAGAAACCCATTGGACAACTTCTGTCATGGTTTTTAGGAACCTAAGAAATGTCTATGAAGCTGAAGAATTTTCAGACCTTGGCCAGTTTGGTCAGCAGGTGACTTCCTCTTCTGTCTATTACTAGTCCAAACTCAGATACACAGAATGTGTTTTGGTTCTTGTCCTCAAGAGCAGAGTATCTGCTGGAGCAATTAGTGGACAAGAAGGTGTTCAACCTGTTCCAGGTATGGCTAGAGAGATAAGTCTCTCTCGGTTTGAGAACAGAAGCTCTATAGAAAAAGAGAGATAATAAAATAGGGAGGGTGGAGGAAAGGTCACCAGGAGCAGGGAAGGGACTGGTGCAGCAGTGTAGGAGGGGATGAATGGAGAGTAGAGGGGTTGCAATGTATGAAGGGAAGGAGAAGAGGGAGGACAGGCTGAGAGAATGCAGGCAGAGAAAGAAATGTGGGGGAACATGGGTGACACAGGCAGGAGAAGGAAAGGCTTTTGAACAGGCAGGGGAGTATGAAGGCTACATAAATAGGGTGGCATCACCATGAGGCAGTGACTGAGAAGAAGCCATTTAGGATGAAGGACTGGCTGAATCTGGACATAACTTACTGGAAGGTATTTAAGTAACCTTCAATTGGGAATCATTATAATAAAACTGCAGTGAACACTTAGTACATCAGCCTTTGTCAGTACCTCTGATTATTTTTTTTAAATCCACAGAGGTGGAATTACTGCATACATTCTGTGTCTGCTTTATGGTTCCATAATAAGCCAAAGTAGTGGTGCCATATATAAATAATTATTAAAGAATGGTAAATAAGAGGGCAGGTCTCATTGCATTTCCACCACCTGAACATGAATACTTGATCTGAATACTTTCTAAATGGATAGGCAAAAAGCACTATTTCATACTCAATCAGATGCAAGGTCCAAATCAGATGCCATGCTCACAGGCCCATGACGACTGTGGAACAGCTGTGGAGACTGCCTTCTCTAGGTTTTGATGTGGTTGCACTAAACAGCGGATCATTTTCTGACACAATATTATCTTTGGGGTGAAATTAGCTATGGATACCACTGAACCTGTACTTGTGTGGACACTTGCACTATGCTCTTTGGTGACTCTTTATGGTACAACTTTTCTAAAGTGTCACTTCAAAGTACTAGAAATAAACTGAACTGTACATTTCCTCCCCCTGACTCCTGCACATTCTGATCCGTGTTCTTGTTCCTCTAGGAACTTGGTCTGTTGCCTCCTTTTGCCTGAGAGTCTCAGTGCTGAATATGCATTGCCACCAGTCATTTTCCAGTACATCTCATACATGGCTGCCCTGTGATCTTCAGCTGGTCCCAAAATGAGGCACTACTCAATGGAATTTATCTGATGGACTCACTCTCATAGAACTTGAACTCTGGTATGGAGGGGCTGGAGATTAAAAGGAGGATTGAAGGAGTGAGATATGGCTGTTATTCTGTTTTCCAATTGCATTCTAATTTTCTGTCTTAATCAGTTTTCTATTGCTGTGACATTGAAACTGTAATGTTTACACTTCTGCTGGTAGGAGGAGGTCTGCACAAGTTACAGCCCTCTAAGATGAGGAGTGTTGCACTACTTAATGGTGGATTATTCTCTCCCATGATGCAGCAGACCCCAGCCCCACACTGTCCATTTCTACTCCTTTCTGCATTCTTCTCTTTTGAATTAAAAAATCAAATCCACAGGCAAGGATGAGTGAGAATAAGAATAGGATTTATTGAAGAATAGAAACAAGAATGGTTCTCACCACTTGTGAGAGGAGAAACAGTGAGAGGTTTTCTGTCTCCCTATGCTATTGTAGGGGGGTGTAAAGCACATGAGTCAATGCTTTGGTTCCGTTTTTATGCCAATTAGGGTTTGAACAAAATATCAATTCTGTTCTTCCAAACTTACAATAACTAGGGTTAGGAAAAGTACTAATGTTATTTCTTAGCCCTAAATCCCATTCATGTTTTCCTTATTTTCATTTTCTCGTGACCTCTGCTCCTGAAAAGAGGTTGAGGTAGTAAATTGCATAGGCTCATTGTGTGGGGCAGGGGGGTGCTCAGGTTTTGTAGCTGCAGCCCTGCCTAAAGCAGGGATCTGTCCTGGGCCAGTTTGAGTTGGTTGTTGCTGGGATGAAGGTCAATGTGCCTTGGCTCTCTTACAGGTCTAGCCAACTGTGTCTCATACCATACTCACCAATGGTTTCCAACACACCTGGTGCTTCAACTGTCTCACTGCTTCTCCAATCCACTTCTAGGCTGCAACTTCTCTGCAGAGACCATGGGTCTGAGTGCACAGCTTGGCAGCTGGGACCCATGTCAATGGTCACCTCATATAAATGATATAGATGGAGTGTAGACTAAGTAATGGAAAATGGTGGAATGTAAGAAAGCTGCATTCTAGACTGTGATGTGCCTCAGGAACAAAGTAATAATGTACAGCTTCTCATCATGGTCTGTGAAGAAGGAAGTTTATTAACATTTCATATCAGACACTCAAAATGCCTTATAAACTCAGAATTTTTGGTACAATGATCAAAAATGAAGGACTACATCAGTGATGACCTGGCTGCCCTAAGAGTGCCTCTGGTGCTAATTCATGACAAACAGAGGGAGGGGGAACAGAGTTTGGGATCAGAAAAGCCTGAGATGGTAAAAATGCTGCCTGATTTTAGCTTAGCAGAGATGTCAGTGTGTGTTGGAGCTTGAAAAGCATGCTCTGTATATATCAGATGGCCTCTGGGAATGGAAGCAGGAGCCATCTTTGGGTGAGATCACTGTCCTGGTTACAAGACGTCTTAGTATATTTGGGAAAAAAATAATTCTGTAGCTGCAATATCTCAGCCGACACCTATAGAGTCTCCAAGGAGAGGTCAATTGAGTGAAATAGGCACAGAGTTGACTTCACGCAGTTTGAATAATGTAAGAAGGGCAAAGAGAAGAACAACTCATCTGTCCTTTGTGTCTGGTGGTTTATATTACCAGTTTGAAGTGGGCTGGGAGTGTGAGCTCGCAGGGTGAACCCCTCAGGGGATAAACCCATGAATTCTGTGCTCATGGGCAGCAGTCAGTGGAAGATTGACCCTTCTGCCCCACAGTTGTTTTTTTCCTGAAGACAAGACACACATCAGAGATGACCTACTGTCTACCATAGGTCTTAGTCAATCTAATCCCTCCCAAGGAGGCACCACTAAAACAAAGACCATGAAGTCTGATCCACCTTCATCTGCTGAAACATTTCTCCCAGAGTGCTGTAGAAGTGGTACCCTGAGCATATCCAACTGAGTACCCCAACTGGGTGAATGGTGAAAATTCTACTGACAGAACTAAATAACTCCTCCCACCTCATACTATTGAGAAGGAAAGCTGAGTTGTGTATCAAAGCACCTCAATCTCAAGCCATTCCAACTGTAAACTCAGAGAGCAACACAAAGACAGAATGGTGTTAACACTTCTCACCCTTGCTCTGGCAGTATTTAACTCAAAAAGAAATGGAAAGAAAGACACTAGAGAATAGAAAAGTGACCACTGATTCCAATAAACTATTTTAACCACCTCAGTGAAGAATTTCTTCATTGTATACTAAGATTTTGGGATTTCTAAATTTTAATTATTTTTTTTATTTTTTTTCTCTCTCACACACAAAAATAGTAGTGGGGACATGTGTGCATTTTCATGTGAATTCTGGCTACATTGATTGGTTCAAGAACATACACTTATTTTCCCCTCAATTTTAACATTTTTTCATGTACCTATTGTTTCTAGCATTCTCCTGTAAGTACTTGTGTTTTTGGATTATATATTTTGGTTTCGTTTTGTACTAGTGCTCTTCACTTTTGTTTTTTTTACTCATGTTTCTGTTTGTCTTTTCTTATACTAAGGACCAAATTCTGTTGCACTTTTCTTCGTTCTCAATATCTTGCTCATTCTATGTTCCCCCTTCTTCCATACTAAGAGAATGTGCTGTATCTCTTCTGAATTCTCTGTTCACATTTTGAAATTGAAGACTCATTCATAACTTCCTAAAATGTTTTACTTTCATGTAATCAACTGTATATTTACCATCCTTCAGAAATAATGAGATTATATCACCACTGACACAACTATTAATGATAATACAGTCATTACTAGTGTGGATGATATAGTTGAAACCTGTGGTTTGCTTTACTAAACCCAGGTCTAGTTCACAGTGATTGATTTTATTGTTCATAATTGCTGAATCCACCATTCCAGTATATTGATTGTAATTAATGTTCCAGATTTCTCCATTTAGACAGCTGGTAGAAAATCTAGGAATCTTTGGAAAAACAGTGACAGAGAAATGAGTTCAAATTTCTATGATATAGCAGGCAAACAATGCAGGGAGAATGATCTAAGAAAGAAAGAAGGCCAGTGGCAGGTGGCCAGAGGAAAATCTGCATCTTTTTGCTGGTGAGGTCAGCAGGAGTGATCTCTAGAGACTTGCTTGCTGACTTCTGATAGGATGTCATGTTTTTTACAGATATGACTTAATGTTGACAGGATGGACACTAACTCCCTCTCCAACCCTCCCTGATGATTCCACGTTGAGTCCTGAGTATACAGCCAGACTGATCATAGATCATAGTCAATTGGTGTGTCCTGGGAGGATGGTCTCTTCTGACTGGCCATATTACACTCATGTGACTTGATACCTTCCAGATGCCTTTGGAACATCTCACCATATTTCTAGGTGGACATGCCTTTGAGAAGGGTTCAGGATGGAGTTGCTGTATCCTCTGTGCTGTGTCCATTCCTGCTGACATTTCACACCCCATAGATTATTGTTCACAGAGGAATTCATGGCAGCACTTCTTTTCTTCATACCTGTGATTCACTATCACAGTATAGTACGATTTCCTGTGGGAAGGTTGAATTTGGCTTTTGCTCCTGGTTAAAAGGCCTCATCCTTGTGTTATGTGACATTAGTTATTCAGTCAACAAATAATTAATTGAGCACTTGCTCCTTGTAAGGTCATCATTAGTTCCAGAAACCAGGACTTTTGATGAATGATGTTGTCCCTGCTCTCAAGGAACTGAGATAATAGTGGGACTGCTATAAATTCTGGAAGTCAAAGGCAGATGTGTGAATCCACATGAGAAAAGCGCATAAATAATCTAAGAGCATCTACAGAAGTCCAGAGAGATGGACAAAGACAGAGACAATAAGGAGGTCAAATGGGAAGTAAGGGACAGATAATATGTTCATCAAAGGAAGACTGTCTCAGGCAGAGGTCAGCTATTAAAATCCTCTTGATACCAGAAAAAACACAGTGTTCCCAGCAAACATGTGGTCAACTCTTTCTTTTCGAAAACCATATGGTAAATATTGAAGCTTTTGAGTGCCATGTGCTCTTTGTGACAACTGCTCAACTTTGTCACTGTCATTGAAAAACAGACATTGAAAACCCCTAAGTTACCAGATATGAATGTGCTCAAACAATGATATTTTTAAAGGACACGGAATTAAAAATTGTATATCATTTCTCTTGATATCATTTAGTGTTCCTTTTAGGTGATTTAAAGTAGAAAATGTTATCTGGAATGCCTGAAAATACCAGTGGAAAGACCTTTTTGGCCCAAAGCCTGTGATGTGCACAGTTCTTTTTGCAGAGGTGTGGTAAGGTGGCTAGTGAAGTAGCAGGATATTAGGAAGGAAAGCAGCTAAAGATGTGCTCAGCAAGAGAAACAGGGCACACTCATGTGGTATTGGAGGCCATGATGGAGCTTTTAGTATCCCAAAATTCCCTGAAAAATCTTGTATGGATATGCAGAACCTACAGTGATTCTGGCCAGCAGGTGTCACCCAGGGAGTTTTTCAGGAAATAAGCTGTGTCTGAGCAAAGAGCAGAAGGGTGACTCCAGGCCTAATCTGAAGTTCACCATGGGCCTTGAGGGAATCCTTTTCCTTCTTTGGGATTCTGCATTATCATCAACACTGGCTCACTGGGGGGAAATGATCTCCAGTAAGCCTCTTGACTCTGACAGGCTGTCATTGGTCTTTGCACATTTCTTTCAATCTCAGTGTGACCTCCAGCACTCAACCATGCTGAGAGCAATTTGATGCTCCCAGGATACTTCTGTCCAGTGCTGAGTTCACAGTCCTCTGTGAACTGGAGACTTTCTTAATGGTTCTGGAGCCTTTCCTATCGCTGGCTGCTGAGGGCACACAGAAAGAAAATATGAGCTGTGTCTCTGAATATCATACAGGAGTCTGTTTTCCTGTGGGCTACCCAACTGCTACTGCTGCTCCCATCAGAAATCTCCATTAAGCTGATTGTGACCCCAGCTCTCCAAACTCTATCAGTTATGATTGGGCCTCTGATAAGAAAGTGCAAGAGGTTCCATGGAGGGAGGAGATAGGGATGGGAAGCCTTCTTGAGCCCATCCACATCCTACATTCCTCTCACACCTCTTCTCAAACTCCCTCAACCACATTTTGCATTTCCCAGGTGAAATGGGAATTGGCTCTCAGGCAGCATTGACAGCATGGTGGGTTGTTAATGCATCATGGGATCCTTTTGAAGAAGGTCCAATAAGGAGGGCTTCCATTCTCTTCAGTGTGGGTCCTGTTCCTCTTCATATGGAAACATTTGCCTTCATGAGTTCTTTCCCATGGTCACCATTAGACTCGTCAATTTATTCAGGTACTACATACTTTCTGAATTTATTTTAGCTCCTTCCTCCAATATGTGATCATCAGGAAGAACTGTTCATGCACTTTCTTCCTTTGATGACACCTACCAAACCACCTGAGAGGCAGGCAGGGTCAAAATGATGATTTCAATGTGGAGAAGAGATTATCAGCCTCCACTCTGTAAGTCACATCATAGCAATATTTATTGGGTTTTAATGTTTATCAAATTTTAGTATACACTCATTGATGGAGCCTCAAGTCTAGCCTTGACTCTCTTCTTCCTCCCTACTCAGTGAATTAACTCCTGAAATGACACCCTGCCTCATATTTCATTATGTCACCATGAAAGTCTAATCATTGAGTTATCATTCAAAAAACTATGATCTTGGTAATATTTGATCACATAAAAAGCAACAACATTATATGAGTTTGCCTTTAAAATTAAATGGTCTCAGTTTGAATGCTGTCTCACAGATTAAATACCTCTGCATTGGTGTTCTGCCACATTATCATAGGGAGATATATACTGACTTCATGAAATACTCTATTGCTGATAACACTGAAGAAAAAAAAAGGAAAATGCAACTTTTATTAACTCTGAAAATGCGCTCAAATTTACAAATTATGAAAGTAATCATACCTTTCTCATCATTATTGTGAAGCCACAGGAAATTGTAATATCCAGTCCTGGATATTACAAAAAGGAGAAGCAGGATTGAAGGGTAGAGATGTATAGTGAAGTAATTCCCTTTTTGCCATTGTTAGAAGGAAACATTTACCTAACTAGAGTTTATATTTGGATAGTAGTGTGGCTTTTGATTTTAACTCATGTATCCCAAAATATTGTTTTTCATTGTACACTTGAAATGTATTTAAAATTCTGAAAAAACTCCAAGATATTTGTGTCTAATTTAAAGGCAGCTATCATACTTAAGGCAAATTGAATGATAGCATAGCAGTGTTAAAAACAAAGCTTAAGTGACATGGTTTCATAGATGCCCTCTACATCTGCATTGTGGCTATGTTGCTAATAGTTTTATGATGACCATAGATCACATTCACCACTCCATGCTTAATAAAAGTCAAAACCTGACAGTATTTTACTGAAATTTCAAAATAAATTTGGCTCATCATGCCAGCCATGGTAAAATATAATTATAATTTCAGTGACTTGGGAATTTGAGGCAGGAGTATTACAAATTTGAATCTAAACTGTGCAATGTAGGAAAACCCTATCTCACAATAAGATTTAAAGAAGGCTGGGGATATATGTTGCTGGCAGAACACTTGCCTAGCATGTAAGATGCCCTAGAATCCCCAGTACAGAGCTATTCACTGAGCTAGTGACTATCCACCAACCTGTGAACAGGGTGAGTGGATGAGAGTCTGTTTGCCATCCTCACTGACAGAACTTGGTGGAGGGTTTGGGGAAAACCTCTCAAATGACTTTTTGTCCTAGATTACACCACTATCTTACAAAGTCAACTTGATGTTAATGGTTTTGAACAGCTGCTAAGTTTACTGAGAACTAAGGTTCTTTAAAAATATTAATTCATTAATGGGTTTGATCAATACTTCATATTTAGTCTCATAGCTAAATCATATATTTATTAGTGTCCATAAAAACAGATTTATTCACATTACCTTTAAAATACATCTACATTTTTATGATGAACCAGGATAAATTTATTTGAATAGTTTTCTATCAAACATAAGAATAATTATTATTTCAGTGTTTAGGAATGCTACTTCTTGGAAAATAAACATTCCTAGGATATTAGTTGTGATTGTATGCAAAGTAATCAGAAACATAAACCATCATTACAATAATTCATTTACAGAAAAATAAATGTCTGATTTTCAGTGCTATTCAATGTGCAATATGAGTAGAAGTGTACAACTTTAGAAGACAATGGTATATTTATGATTTTTTTTAAAGATGGACACAATATCTTTATTTATTTTATTTATTTTCATCTGGTGATGAGGGTTGAAGCCAGTACCTCTCATGTGAGGGACAAGTGCTCTACTGCTGAACTATATCCGCAGGCCTGACAATGGTATCTTGCTGAACAAATATTTAAAGGATAAGCTGTTGTATTGTTGTAAAATAAACATGCCAGTTTACCATAAATCCAAAAACTTTTTCTTGAATGTACTGAACTGACCTGAATTTAGAAAGCATCCTTAATCTTGGTAAAATTAATTAAAGATATATATATCAAATTAAGTACTAAGTGAATATTATTATTCTCATAGCACAGATCTTTTTTGTAATAAATGTAAATACAATGACTATCATCAAAGCTCAAAGAGGTACAAGATCATCTAAGAGATCAAGTATTAGAAAAAAATTTTTTGGTGTTATGGCGTTCATAATTTTTTTTGTGCTTGACTTACTATTTCTGCTATTTTAATTTCAAGTGGCATATTACTGTGTCACATGTAAATTTTCTTTATATAATGGATCAAACACAGGGGCAGTCTACCACTGAGCTACATACCACACTTTTTTTTTTTAAATAGGATCTCTCTATGATACTTAAGCTGCCTTAAACTTTCCATTCTCTTTCCCCAGCCTCCAAAGTAACTGGGATTGCAAAATTATATATCAGTTAAATTTCACCCAGTTGATTTTTTTTTGATAAAAATAATTTACTCCAAGGATCTTTGACCACAGAGCCATATCTCCAGCACTTATTCTTTTTTTTTTAAATTTTGAGACATTATCCCACTAAATTGCTTAAGGCCTCACTAAGTTTCTGCAGGTGACCTTGTACTTTTAATTCTCCTATTTTACCATCTCAAGTCACTGGGATTACAGGTATGTGTCACTCACCCTAGCAAAATGAGAACTTGTAATGATCATTGCACTAAAATATTTAGCAGTCTGAAATATGTTTTATATAGACCTTGAGTTTTGAAAATGTTTTTTTTTATTTTTTCTTTTGTTTTGTAGTTGAACAAAATATTTTTATTTCATTTATTTTTATGGGGTGCTAAGGATCCAATGCAGGGCCTTGCACATGCTATGTGAGCACTCTATCACTGAGCCACAATCCTACACAAAGTTTTAAAAAATTTAACTTAAATCCATTTCTCTCTCTTTTTACAGGGCTGGAGATTGATACCAGGCCCTTGAGGATACTAAAAAGTGCTCCACATTGCTGGCACGGTATTACGTTACCAGGCGTGTGATCCCAGGGGGGCTGAGGCAGGAGTATCCCAAGTACAAAGCCAACCTTATCAAAAGTGAGGCACCATGCAAGTCAGTGAGACTCGTTTATAAATAAAATTCAAAATAGGGTGGGGATGAGGCTCAGTGGTTGATTTTCCCCTGAGTTCAATCCTCGGTACCAAAGAAAAAAGAAAAAAAAATAAAAAGAAAAAGAAAAAAGAAAAAAGCTTCACATTTATAAATATTCAGCACTCCACTTGAATTTTTTATGTATTACTATTTACACTTTAGGTTTTTCTAAAATACAGGTCTAAGAACTATTTATCATTGGGTAGTTTCTTTTTCACACTTCTCACAATTCTTTTATTACATGTTTTATTCATTTTGTTTGTTACATACAAGCCATTCTATACAGCTATTAGTTATTTTTATTTTAGGTTTAAATAAAAATGTTAAAGTAATGTTATTTAGACTCTCAAGGTTATTTTGTAAAATAATTTGTGAAAATCAGATGTACTACTCATTTTTTAAAACTTTGTCATATTACATTAAATTCCATTTGGCCTGAGTACAACTCCACCCTTGAGTCTGGGATCTTCCAATGAAGATAATGCTCACGTTACCTAGTAAAAACCTAGTACAGAGGACATTCCTAACATGGCAGAGTGACAGAAATAGCAGTGCTAGGCATGTGAATTGTGGAATCCTAGGAATGGGGTTCTATGTGACCTGGGAATCTGTTTTCAGCCTCACTATTCCTCTTCATCAGTGCTCCCCTGCCACATGGTAGTCATAAATGCTGTGAAGCTGTTCTAGTCCTGAGGCTGAAAGGTAAGAGAATAATTTTGTTTACATTCTCATTTCTTGCTTAAGAAAGTCCACTAAATTTTACATATCTAAGGAGTTTTTCTTTAACTTTAAATTATGGGGTGAAAATTAAAGCTTATTAATTGTCACATAATTATGAGTCAGTGATATTTACATATAAGACCTATTCACATATTGAGAAATCTAATATTTAAAATAAAATTCTGTATCTTATTAATGTTTGTAAATCTTAGTATGTTCTCTGAGCTCTGGCATGTAAAACTGATATGAAATTTTGAACAGAAGTTAAAATACAATTGTGAGCATATTTTGTACATAAAATATGCTTCAGAGAAATAAAGTTTGCCTGATGGTCTAACTAAAATTATACCAAAATTAGAAATCACACTCTTTGTCTTTGCAATTTTGAGAGGAAAATGAGTGGAGAGAGAAGCACTTCTGCCAAGGAGTGGCTTCTGATAGAAATGAAGCAGAAAGTTCTGTGCACAAAGATGAATGGGTGATCTGCCCAGAGATGAGCAGGTGCAGGGTATAGAGTCACCTCTCATAGAGTTCTGAATGTGTGGATAGGAGGGTTCCAAGTTTCATCCTAGGAGGAAGAACCCCTTCACAATCTTGGAGAGGTTCACACAGGAAGCCAGTCTAAAGGGGCCAAGTTTATTGGCTGCACATTCCTCCCTGTTCCAACCTAAACCTGTCTCCTGCCTCAAAGGAATCAATTCAGAAAACTCAATCCACTTCCCCACCAGAAAAAAATGAGGTCCAAAGTGTTAGAGGCCCTACCCATACAATCAAAAACTGATTACTACATGGATGGATTAGAAGAGAATGTGCTCCTTTGCCCCTTTGGATGGCATCCTAGGAAGAGACCTATGTGGTAGTTACCTGGAGCTATGCACTTAATGGGACTAACAGTCTATTTTGAGTTCAATATGCCTGGGACTCTTACCACTCTAGATGCACATGTGCTTTGTCAAGGAGCATCTAGGGTGTCCTATGGCACAAGTGCTAATATGTCCTGTGGACACAGAGGATGGGCATCAGTTCTCAATAGAAGTGAAATTGTCAGGGCCTAAGGCCCAGAGACAGTGCAGCCTCTGCAAGTGCATGCTGTACCTATACCTTCAGGTGGGCACTGTACAGGAAGCTGGGAAAGATGGAGAGAGCAAACCTTTTACCAAGGGGGCTTACATGGCTTCTTATCCTGAAGAACAAATCATGAATGAGTTTTGGCGAAAAAAAAAAAACTTATGTGTCTGATCAATATTATGATGTGCAAGGCATCACCAAGAGTGCATGGGCATTTTTCAGCAAAGAACCTTTTTCAACAAAGGGTGCTGAGAGAAGAGATACATACATAGAAAAGAAAGCAGTCAGACTCCCTCACTCACTCCTACACACACACACACACACACACACACACACACACTGTCAAAATATATCACAGAACTCAATGCAAAATTACAACTACTTAGAAAAAAATAAGAATACATTGTTTTAGGCTTACATTTACTAGTGGTTACTAATATAAGGCACCAACTTAGCAACAAAAGAAAAAAATTAGTAAGTTGAACTTAGTTGAAAATAAAAGCTTTTGAGCTTCAAAGAATGCACTAAGAATTTGAATTGACAACACACAGAATGGAAGAAAATACTTGCAAATCATAGATTATAACTCAAAAATAATTGTTACCACAAATATAGAAAGAACTGCAACAACTACAAAGAAAATCCAATAAAAAAAGTGTCCAAAGACTTGAATATGTACTTCTCTAAAGATCCTTATGTTTGCAGTCAACATTTATCATTTATCATTAAGGAATTGAAAATCAAAATCATAACAAAAGACCACTTTTGACTAGAAAGATGGCTACAATCAAAGACATAGACAATAAAATATTTTCTCAGGAAAAAGAACACACAGTTACCAAGGAAAGGAAATGTAAAGGAATTGGCTGCTTTCTAGCACAGTCTGGAAACCCCTTCCATGTTAGACACAAAATAAATAAATGACCCAGCAATTCAACTTCTATGTGTACATCCAAGAGAAACAAAGGTATATATGGATCCAAATGTTTGTATATGAGTGTTCATAGCAGTGTTTTTCAAAGAGCCAAAAAGTACAAGTGACTGAGTCAACAAAAAAAATAGATTAATATATATGGCATATCCTTCTAATGGAATGTTGTTCTGAAATAGATAGGAATGAAGTATTGATAACATGCTATTACACAAGTGAACCTTAAAAATATTAGGCCAACTCAAATAAGCCAGTCACAAAAAGACAGGGTCTCACTAAGTTGTTTAAGGCCCTGATATTATCCTTGAAGAAGGAAGGCCCACTTGACATTTTGTCTGTGTGCAGACAGCCACACACCTCTACAGGAACAGTTGGAGAAACAGAGTTGCTGAAATATTACTAAGAGAAGCCAGGTTTCATAGCATGCTTCGCATGGTTCCTTCCCCAAGTTCCATGGTGCCACAATTCCTTTCAACACCTGTTCCTCCAGCAGGTCTTCCATACAGAAGGCAGCATCCCCAAAAATATTCCTTGTCATGCCATGCCATGCCATTGCCCTGCCCAGACTTCTCCATTCCTGCCTTCCTCTGAACCTCACCAAAGAGCCACTTTCAAGGTTGCTCAGGCCAGAGTTCACTGTTCTCAGGCAGCAGGCCCTGCAGAGAACCTCCAGGAGGTTCTCTCATTAGAGGCCTGAGCTAATGGAAAAGAGGCGAATCAGGCAAAAAGAAAGTCATGTAATTTATATCACAGAATTTTCCTATGGGTAAATAAAGTATATTCATGTTTTGAATAGATGTTTACATGTTCCAAAAGAAGTTGTCATTTCTTATTTCTGGGAATCTGTCACTTTAAAACACTCTAAGAACAGGAGGCCACATTTGTCATAATTTTGACCTCATGAAGTTGTATGTTGAAAAAACAATAAAGTAGTATGTTGTCCCCTGACCCAATATTAATATAGCTAGTGGCATAATGACTAAACCAAAATTTCAGGCAAGGATTTAGGAACACCATGCCATCACCAACAAAGCCCTCTCAAGTTAATCCTCAAATAGACACCTCACAAGACTGGATATCCCAAGATGTGGCACCATCCAAAGCACATTTAAATATTGGGCCACCTGCCATCCTTACTGAGAACTCACCTGTCTATGCTTTTAGTCTCACAGCTCCCTCATTGGCAACCCTCAGTTGTTTGTTTTACATTTTATTGTGGTTAAAATATATATAATATCAAATTTGCCATGTTAACCATTTTTTTTGTATTTGTAGATAGACATAATACATTTGTTAATCTATATGTGGTGTTGAGGATTGAACCCAGGGCCTTGCATATTCTAGGTGAAGGCTTTATTGCTGAGTCACAATCCCAGACCTCAGTATTTTTCTTTAAATACAATCCATTGACTCAATAACAATATTCTCAGGCCCATAGCATATTTGAGGAATATTGACATCCCTGAATATATAAATTTAACTCATTTCAGAAAAATTCTAACATACCTATTTCCTCCAATGTAGAAGAGTAGATGCTGGCCAAGTATTAGGAAATATTTCAGGCCTTTGGTAAAATCACTATAGAATCAAAAAATCCCTGTAATGAATATAACATTAGAAAATAACTCAGATCTAATTGTTGTTGATTATATATTTTGTGCTTGTATTTCTTTGATAATGGAGATATACTAATTTTCTTTTTAGAATATTATTAGTGGTTATTAAAACATAATCATGGGCTGGGGTTGTGTCTCAGTGGCAGAGCTCCTATGAGGCACCATGCTTCATTCTTTGTACTACATATAAATAAATGAATGAAGGTCAATCAACCACACATACACAAAATGTTTTTAAATAAAACACACAATCATGTATCTATTTGTTTTATTCATTTATGCCATATGTAAAAAAGGCTATTGCTTTAATAATAACAGCTAAAAAATCAGGTGATTTCTTTTTTTTGTAAGAATTCTGATTTTTTTAAATAAGAGCCCGATTATTTAAATTAAATGAATATAAATTTGTAGTGAATATATGACTTAATTTTTGAACTTAATATTTCCTTATTTTTCTATAAATTGCCAGTTTTAATTATTGTTTTATTTCATTTAACTGTCATTTTCAGAGCTGTAAACACAGTTGAAACCTTATTCAATAAAGGTGTCATCTTTAGAAAAAACTTTTAGGTTTTTCTTCTCAAGCTATCACTTTTTATAGGACTGTATCATGGTATTTAGGCATTCCAGTTCTTTTTTCAACCTGAAATTTTTATATTTCCAGTTCCTTGGGGTAAAACATGAAATATTCTAGAAACTATTCTCCTGTAGTAGTTATGACATAAGTAGTTCTGGATTAATATAAGTGGGGGATCACCAGTCCATTTTATACAGACATGGATGTAGACTGCCATCCACTCATTTAGAGTGAGGAATGCTTTATGATGAAAAGTAAAAATTATTTATAGAATCAATTTAACAACCAGTGTCACTCGCAAGGGAAAACAGATTAGATTTATCGAACTTGTAGAGTTTCTTTTTAAAGGCCCATTTTTTTTCTCATTTAAATTAATTGTGGGCTCAATTATAATTGAAAGTCTTCATTGGTCATCAATTGTGATAAAGCTGCTGCTTATATTTAAGAAGAAAATTTTATTACTGCATTTATTTTAGGCCTAAATATATGCTCTTTACAAAAAACTAAAGAACCTATTTAACACTTGAAAATAAGTTTTAACCATTAATTCTTAATTAGGGTATTTTTAATAAATGTTCTTTTTTGGTCACTATCAGTGAAATATTGTATAAAGTGTCACTACTGTACTTATGCTGTTTTGTAAAGTGTTACTTATTAGCAATGATATAGAAATTGAGATTAAGAACTTTAAACATTTATAGTAGATTAGCAGAGTCATTTCATGACTATCTAATATAATAATAACAAATTTAGAGTTATGTCTTTGTTTCTTCACTTCAGAGTCCTCATAATTTTTTGTATTTCACAGAAGTCTACCTGAAGACAAAACAAAGACTAGGACATTCTTTCTATCAGTGAACCACAACAGAATGTGTATAAAATAAAGAACATGTAAGGGAAAACAGGGACAGAGTGAACTTAAATTATGATTTCCAAATTCCTACAAGTTTTCTGAGAACTGGAAACATTTTTTGATGTCTCCTATTTCCATGACATGTTTTGCTGTGTTTTATGGTTTACTTTTAATATGATCTATTTATTCTTTTTTTAATGGAAATACTAGCTGAATTTTATTATATTTACCAATAAAAAAAAGACCTTAAATCAACAAAAATCTTTCATTAAGTATAAAGTTACTTTCACATTTGATACATTCACAGTAAATATGTTAATTTTTATAAAAGGACATTCTTTGTGTGGAGTATAAAATATTCCTAACTGCAAGATTACATATACAAAACTTTGGTTATTGCTCACATAATAATGCATTATTCAAATTAAATGCTATACTCTCTAGAATAAGATAAAATGGAAATAATTTACTCATAAGATTGATATTTACAAAATATATTCTAAGAATTGTTATTCCATTGAGTTTCAATTTGAGCAAACACATAATCACTTAAAAGCAATTACTTAAACTAAAAATGAGAGATATATTACTTTTAAAGGCCAATAAAAACTATTTTCAATTTTATTGTTTTGCTTCTGAATGGTCAGTATCAGGCTTATCTGAAGATGTTATAAACCCTGAATGGAACTCACATATTATATTTTTTTTTCAGAAAGAAAAGTGGGAGATGGGGGAAGAAATCCAGCTCTTAGGGGAAATAATGAGGAAAATATCATGGTGTCATTGGAAGTGAAGGGGGTGATTGGCCTGGTGGAAGATATTCTTGAGATGCTCCATTCATAATCCTTGGAGGAGGTGAAGGAAAAGAGGGCCCTCTCATGAAGTGACTCCTTGGATCCATTGGAATCAATGGACATCTTAATGGAGGGAAAGGTGAGAAAGCAAAGCCAGAGACAGTTCCTTGGTTTTCAGTAGGGAGAGATTAATCAGGAACATTGGAATCACCAAGATGGACTTTGGTTTCATTTCTACTGAATTCCATTTCTGAAGATGTAGGCCCATTCATTTTATCCAAAGGCGGCATAGTTGAACTTCTGAGTTCTGCTTACCCAGGCTGTCTACAATAATTAGAATAACATTCATCTTGACTTTGTAGAGAAAGTAATGGATCAAAATACAGCTGGCCTGATGGAGGGATCAGTATCCTGTGGGATCTGTTTCCATGGAGGTGCCAGGAGCCCAGTGTTGAAAGGTGAACTCTGAACATAAGTTAACTTATCACAGTGTGATTCCCTTTGTTCATTGCTAGTCGGGTGAACCACAGGATTCTCTGGGACCCTTGAATCTCTATCTCCTCCCTTTTGCACCAAAGGTGAGAGTACGAGAGGATCCTTATTTTCTGAATGAAAAGAACTTGTTTCACATGAAGCTTGACCCAAAGGTGGGGATCATTTAGGGAATTGTATCTGCCAAAACTGTATTTGAAACATCAAGCACAGAAGTATCTTTTTTCTATAAGTTTAAATTTGAACTCCATTTTAGTTAATTTTTCTCTGTTTTGTGCCGCAGTCTGGCTGGGCACAATTCTGGAGCCACTTGTCAAAAGAAAATAAACTTCATTTTTAGAACACACACACCACACCACACAGCTCTTCAGGAAAACTCAGAGCCCAACTGCCACCACCGGATTCCCACAAGCCTCTCAACCTCCCCCACTCCTCCTTCTCTTGAGGCTGATTGGCTGGGTCAAGTGGGCAGAGCAATAAAAAGTCCCCCAATGAGTAGCTCTGTGGTCTGAAAGGGCAGGAAAACAGCCTTATAAGCATCACCAAAGAGGAGCCAATCAGTTGGCAGCTAGAAGTTTGCTGGGGCCACTTTGAGCCAATCATCAGTTGGCAGCTGGAAGTTTGCTGACAGCTGGAAGTTTGCTGGGGCCCCTTCAGCTGTGGTTCTCAACATCTCCCCCTCTATGTGTAAACAACAAACATGTAGCTTAGGCACCATGCCTGCCTTAGGTTGTCCAATACTACATATGGTCCTTACCCATCATCGGATGAATGAACACAAGGCGTCAGCCTCCTGTCTTAAGATGGTACCATTGCAATTGGATCTTACCCATCATTTACTACAGTCCAGCATACATCCACACCTGTGAATAGGTCTTTGTACCAGTGGGGGGTGTGAGGTTCTTTGCCTCACCTCTATTGGCCCCCAAATTTTAACTGAATGACCATCACAAGCAGAAGGGAGGGAGATACATCAAGTCAATAGACAGCTCCTTTTGGAAAAATTGTATCAACAAAAATATAACAACACTACCACAAGTCTCTGCACCAACAGATAGTTCACAATGCATACAAGTGAGTTCACAGTGCATTCAAGTGATACATAGTCCAAGCAAGTTCTCCAAGCAGTTCAGTGATAGCATTTGCAGAAGCTGTAGATTGGGTTTATCTCTGTCTTCACTGGTACTGGGATAAAGATAGGAATACTGGCAATGATGGCTAAAGAAAAAGATATGTAAAATTCCAGTAGGCACTATAAGAAAACAATTTTCTGAACAATTTACATTATCTTGAACAGAATTATTAAATATAATGAAAAGAAAAGGTGAAAGTAAACAAACAGATCTGTTAACCTCCTTTTTTGTTCACATATTAAAACAATCCTCAACAGCTGTTGGCCCAATTTAAATTAAACCATTTAAATCACGTAAATAAAAAAAAAATGGATCCATTTTTTAATGGGCACTCATCATATATGATATATAGACATACATACATAGAAACATACAACAAAAACACAAGTGTGCACACATAATATAATACATACAACACATAACATGATATTAAAGGCCTTATAACTTTTTACAGGTGAAATCTCCATTGCAATGTTTAAAAACTCTATAGTCAAAAAATAGAACTAATTAGGAAAACATTAACCTAGGTCTGTATGAGCTCAAAAAACAAAATAGAACTTCATGATATGGGAAATGGTAAAAATAGATATCTGGTTCTGTTGCAGATGTAAGGGTAGCCA
Organism: Callospermophilus lateralis; assembly: GCF_048772815.1. Taxonomy (NCBI): domain Eukaryota; kingdom Metazoa; phylum Chordata; class Mammalia; order Rodentia; family Sciuridae; genus Callospermophilus; species Callospermophilus lateralis. The sequence continues at coordinate 4,347,337 of NC_135326.1, forward strand.
AATTGGAGTTCTGGAAATTTGCTGTTATGGATTTGAACCAAACCATCTTCTTTTTGGTCTGTAGAAATCGCTTTAGTTAATCTCTATGGAATCCAAATGGCTGCTGTTCTCCCTGTGGAAACACAATCAGACCCCCGACTCCAGACAATCACGGGGTTAGGACTTTATTTAATCTCTCTGGAATCCAAATCTGCTGCTGTTCTCTCTGTGGAAACACAAAAACAGACCCCCGACTCCAGACAATTACTGGGTCAGGACATTTCCATTGTCCTGTTACAATATCCTTCCAAAGTACCTTGGGTTTATGTACATTTTTTGGACACATATGCATTTCCAGAACACTCAGTCCTGAGGAATCCAAATTTTAAAAGTTTAGTGTAAAAAGGTTTATTTTAAGTTTATCTTTGGGGAATATATACCCCTTGCTAATTCCCTCTTTTTGTGTTAATAAGTACATTTTAATAGTTTGATGAGCTCTTTAAACTATGCCTTGTCCCTGTGGATTGTATAAGATTCCTATTATATGAATAATGATAAATGATTTGCAAAATTGTTTAAAATAGGTAGAAATATAACCAGGTGCATTATCTATTTTTAACTGTTTTAGAACGCTCACAATGGCAAAATTTTGTAAGTAATGAGCTATAATAGCTTTAGTATTTTTCTCCAGAATGATGGGAGCCCATCAAAAATCTGGAAGAAGTATCAACTGTAACATGCAAATATTTTAATTTTCCAAATTCTGCCGTGTCTGACGTTCATCTGCCAAATATGTTTAGGTATCATTCCTCTAAGATTGACTTCAAGATTAAGTTGTGGTAAAAAGATGACACAGTTTTGACATTGTTTTATTATTTGTCTAGCTTGTTTCTTAGGTTTTTAAAAGCCCTTTTGTAAAGTTTTAGCATTGACATGGAACTTTTTATAAAATTTTTTAGCTTCTTCTAGTGTAGAGAAAATATATATGTCATGTGTAGTTTTATCTGCTAAATCATTGCCCAAAATAAGGGCTCCAGACAATCCTGTAGGTGCCCTGATATGCGCTATAAAGAATGGATCATTTCAATCCCAGATTAGACTTTCTATATTGGAAAGCAAAGAGAAAACAGTAGAGGAAGGGGAAATCCTACCAGCATCTTCAAGAGATACTATAGCATTAACTATATACTGACTATCGGAAAATAAATTAAATACAGAATCATTAAACATCACTAAAACTTGTAACACTGCATTAACCTCTACCTTTTGAGCTGATTGTTTGGGTACTAGAAATGTAAAAGTTTCATCATGTGTAACTATTGCTTCTGTACCATTATTTGACGCATCAGTGAATATATTTGAAGTATTCATGATAGGTGTATTTTTTGTCTTTTTTGGAAAACCTATAGGATGTGAAAAACAAAAAGACAATAAAGGATTAGATGGCCAGTGGTTTCAAATGAAAAATTATTTTTGCACATGATTATTGCCCAAGTATTTAACTCATTAGCTAACTCATCAATTCGATTCATAGTATATGGAGTAATAATTTTATTGGGAGAAATACCAAACACTCCCTTTGTTGCTTTTATTCCTTTGAGTATTAATTGTCCTACAGCCTCAGGATACCTAGTAAGAATAGTGTTAGGAGAATAAGATAAATATATCTACAATACTGGACCTTCTTGCAAAAATACTCCAGTAGGAATAGTTTTTGTTGGTAGTACAATAAATAATAAAGGCAAACTTATATCAATTCTATCCAAATGCATATTTTCCATATAAATTTCAATGATTATTAATGCCTTTCTTGATTCAGGTGTTAACATGTGGGGTGAATTTGGATCTGATGGACCTTTTTGGATATCAAATAAAGGTCCCAAATCTCCTCTTGGTATACCTAGATAAGGCCTTTTCCAATTTATGTCTCCTAATAACTTCTGAAAGTTGTTAAGTGATTTGAGTTAATTTGCTTGTATTTGAATTTCTAGTGGACGGATCATGGTTTAGGATGAAAGAACTCCTAAATAATTAATTGAAAAATTTAATTGTACTTTATCTATTGCTATCTCTAGATTATAATTTTTTAATAAGTTTGTAAGTGTGGCATAACATTGAAGCAATGTGTTTTTTTTTCTTTATGTGCTAATAATACACCACCCATATAGTAAAATATTTGTATTTCAGAATTTTGATTTTTAAGTTGCTGGATTACTTTGTTAACATAAATTTGAGGCATAGTTGGGCTGTTAGCCATCCCATTTATATCTCTGATTAGGACCTTCCTGATTCAGTGCAGGAATAGTAAATGCAAAACATGAACTATCCTCAAGATAAATTGTAATTGAAAAAACAAAGACAATCTTTAATATTTATAACTAAAACATACCAGGTTTTCAGCAAATTAGACAATTGAGGAATCCTTGATTGAGCAGGTCCCACAATAATAACCATCTCGTTTTTAAAGGCTCTTAAATCTTGCCATAATCTCCATTTATCAAATTTCTTTTTGATGACAAAAATGGGAGTATTATGAGGATATAAAGAATGTTTATATGTCCTTCCACTAATTGTTGTTTGACCGGGTCGTGGGCTGCTTGTATCTTTTCTTTAGTCAGGGGACACTGAGGAACCTATGCTGTTCTTTCTGATTTCCAAGTAATTTTTATTGTCTCAGTGACCACTACTGAAAATCCAACACATTTCTGTCCATTCCTTGATATAATTGAATTGGTACTGCTATACTTTGTTCTTGTTCTTCTCATTTTTTTTCTTTCCTAAAACCTTGTCTAGCCCTAATGCTGGGTGTATTTTGATTGATGTTATTTGTTAATGTGAAACCTAATTCATCTAGGACATCTTGTCCCCATAACTTTAAGGAAACATGATCCAATACATATGGCTGTATATTTCCTTCAGGATCCTTCCAATATAATACCATTGCACTTCTATGGGGATTAGTTGCCACCCCTGGACCTCGAAGCATTTGAGTGGCTTGTTGTAATGGCCAATGTTTTGGCCATTCTTGACGAGAGATGATGCTAAGGTCTCCACCTGTATCCAGTATCCCATTAAATTTAAGTCCTTGAATATTTAGTTTTAGCATGGGGTGAGTATTTAAATTTAAAGAAAGCATAGACCAATCTACACCTGTGGAGCCTAATTCTCTGGAACCTCTTTCTACAGTACAACTGGAAAATTTATCACATAGGCTGCGTATTATTAGTAACTGTGCTATTCTATCTCCTGGTGAAATTACTGACATACTCTTTGGAGAACTGGCTATGATTTATATTTCACCTTCATAATCGAGATCAATTACCCCAGGACTTATAATAAGTCCTTTTAGAGTAGAAGAACTTCATCCCAATAATAAGCCCACTGTTCCTTTGTGAAGAGTTTTTTTTTTACCTTTTTGGGAATGATTTGAACTTCCATCTCTGGAGTTCTGGCAGCGTCTCAGATGTCCAATCCTGTGCTTCCTCTGCTTTGTCTATTGAGTGATTTAATGAAATTAAAAATTAAAAAGCACTAAACTGATGGGGTTGCTGGTTTCCTCCAGTGCTCCGTATATTTGTGATATTGGGCCCTGAAGCATTGGGCTCCCCTGTACATTTTTTTGGCAATGAAGCCCATGCCTTTCTCTAGGATATAATGCATAAACACCTGGTCCTTGTTTGTTATTTGATATTAGAGTAACATGGTTTTAAAATGGCATTTAATAGCCAAATATCTCCCTCTACAGCATTGTGGGCAAACACCTGGTATTCTACTCCTTTGATACCGAGTTTTGTGAAACCTTTCTTTTATGGGGAAATTTCTTTTAAAATGTCCTGTTTTTACACAATTGTAGCCTGCTTTTGGCCTGGCATCTAAAACCTTTTGTACTTCAGCTCACACAACTTGGCCTTGTTCATTAATGTCGCTACATAACTTAATACATGTGTCTAAATCTTATTGTTTCCATGGTCTAATGACTTCTCTGCAGCAATGATTTGCTTGCTCATAAGTCAGTTGTTTTATTAATGGAATTGCTTTTTCTGTATTCTCCAAAACTCTGGTAGCTGTTTGAATAAGCCTATCTACAAATTCAGCATATGGTTCATTAGCTCCTTGTCTTACCTTAGATAATTGACATTGTAAACCTCCATATCCTTGTAAAGTCTTCTATGCTCTAACTGCATCAACAGCAATTTGTAAGTATATGCCAGGATCATATGCAATTTGTTGCTTCTGATCCTCATAAGGTCTCTTTCCTAACAACATATCTAGATTTCTGAGGGTAATCAGCTGCTGCATTTTGCCTAGCCATCTTCTTGCAAAATTCCTCATTTGCAACCTTCCATAACAGGTATTGTACTCCATTTAGCACATCTTTACACATATTAGCCCAATCTACTAGCGTCATGTTCAAATAGGTAATGGATTTGACCATGCTTACAGTGATGGTGCTTGAGGGCCATAGGTTGTTACAGCCTCTTTTAGCTTCTTCACTGTTTTGAAATTTAAAGCATGGTGAATTTGATGCCCTCTTACCTCAAATACAGGAAATGTTAATATTTGATATCCTGTATCAGGGTCGGTCCCATCAATCAACTGCAGAGGTTAGGGGCCTCCCAGCCTATGGAGGTTGTGTTGTTGATTGGACACTTACACCCTCTGATAATAGAAAGGTGTTAGTAGCAGTCTCGTGTTGTAACTTTCTCCCTGATGACATTCTCTGCTCTAAACTTTCTTTCTCTTTCTGACTAGCTCCAGAGACCTTCTTTTTTACTTGAAGTTTTTCTTCTGTCTGACTAGTTCAAGAGACCTTCTCTTTTACTTGAATTTTTTTCTCTGTCTGACCAGCTCAAGCGACCTTCTCTTTTACTTGAATTTTTCTACTATAACTATAATACAGCCAAACAAGGTAATGCCTTAAAAAACTGAAACAGAGTGAAACTAAATTGGAACAACAAAAAATCATTATAATAGCCTCCTGAAAGTTTTATCCTTCTTTTCTTCCTATCTGTTTCTCAGATGTAAGCATTTTTTCTTCCATCTTACACATCTCCAGGGACAGGTAACTTAAAACAAATGTGAAACAAAAAAAAAAAAAGAATCTTAAAATGGCTACACATCCTCTCACCCTGCACTCAGGGGCGAGCATTTTACCTTATCACTTACCATCAGCCATTTTCTTTGTGGGCCACCAAATGTTGCAGTCTGGCTGGGCACAATTCTGGAGCCACTTGTCAAAAGAAAATGAACTTTATTTTTAGAACAGACACACCAGACCACCCAGCTCCTCAGGAAAACCCTCAGAGCCCAAATGCCACCACTGGCTTCCCACAAGCCTCTCAACATTCCCCACTTCTTGTGCTCTTGAGGCTGATTGGCTGGGTCACATGGTCAGAGCAAAAAATAAAAAGTCCCCCATTGAGTATCTCCATAGTCTGAATGAGCGGGCAACAGTCCAATGAGCATCACTGCAGATGAGCCAATCAGTTGGCAGCTATAAGTTTGCTGTGGCTACTCTGAGCCAATCAACAGTTGGAAGCTGGAAGTTTGCTGGGACCCCTTCAGATGTGGCTCTCAACAGTTGTGAGCATTTTTTTTCCTTAAATCATTTAGGTATCTTTCAGCACTCTGAGCAGTTAACTCATTACCATGTGTTTTTATTTTTATTTTTTTGCTCATAGAACATAACATGCTCCTCATAAAAATGAATGGTTCTCTCCAATCCTTCTTAAAGAATTTTGGCTTGCTCTCTATAGGTCTCTAGCAGTTTAGTTGTATGGCTGATCTTTCCTTCCACTTTGGAAAGTTTCTTCTCTTGTTCTACCTGATAATATTCCTCTCCTATTAATTTCTTTTGGAATTCCATTACATTTTCTTGAAATAGTTCCATTATGATGTTAAGTTTTAGCTCAATATTCTTATTCTCACTTTCAAACTGTATTTTATGCTTTCAAAGATGCTTGTTCTTTATTAAGATATTAATATGTTGTATAACGTCTTCCTTTGTTTCAATTATTTCAGATAATAAAGTAAAACATTGATTTCTTTATCTTTCTAAGATTGTAAAAGAGGCCCTTAACTTAGCAATATAAACCAGTTTCTTCAAAGCCCCTTTTTGCTGATCTTCATCAATTTCTGATTCATTCTCCATTTCCAATGCCAAGTAACTTTGATCTGTTTGAACTTCTTCAACCACAGGAGCCCAATTTCTAATCCTAAGCAAGCGTTCAGTCAAGAGACTTAATATGATTTTCTTTATCTCTTAAACCTGTTCTTCATGTATTTTAGAGTGTTCAAATATCTTTTTTTTGTTTAATTAGGCCATTCACATCTTCTTTCCATTTCTCATCTTTTTTACAAAAAGTTGTTTCTGCCTTTCCTAAAGTTGGGAATTTTCATTCTAAGATGCTTTAATTGCTAATGTATCTTCTTCTTTATTGATTTGAAATATTCTCAAGGCTTTTCTAGCTTCATGTGTTTGTGATTTGAGGGATTTTGAATTATCTACTAGGAACTTAATCTTTTTTGATATATCCACCTTCAATTCATCCTGTTGACAAAGTTTTGTTTTCTCTTAGTTTAGCTCTTTTCTTAGAAAGGGTATTTCATCCTCAGGTTTATATATGGACATATCCAGGTTTTCATAAATGACCTCCAAGTTTTCTACTTTTATTGACTCTTCCAAAATGGCATCTTTTAACGATTACTCTAAGCCTTCACACTGTTTTTGAACAAAACTAACTTTTTCAAGTAGTTCACATCTTTCTTCAGTTAATCCATAAAGTTTTAGAGCAAGCTTTTTTTCTCTTATCATGTAATACCTGCTTCTCACAGACTGATAACTTTGCCACAAAAACAAGAGAATAACAAAAAATTCAATAGCTGTACATATCACCAATTCCCACGGACGGCCATAAGGACTAGGATGTGTTTCCATTTCTTCAGACAATGCACACTACAACCTTGCTTACTTCTTCCAGGACCACCTGCAAGTAGGGCTGAGGGGAAGCAGTTGCTCCTCCATCATGCTAAGGCTACTTTGACTATTTCCTCTGCAACCACACCATGCCCAGCAACACCAAAACAGTCTGTGGACACTCAAGCCTTTGGTGAGAAGCAAACAAGCACTAGGCAAGACAGCAGACAATTGTGAAACATCAGGTGGGGTGGCCTGTGGTTATGTTTATGAGGAGCCCTGTTCATGGGCTCCCAGGGGCCTAGAACACTCCTGCTCCTCATCAGAGAAATCTTGGCCCCTTCACTATGCTTTGCATCCTGAAGTAGCACAAGTTTGAGACTGTCCCAATCAAGCCAGAAAGGAGTCATCTCCATGTCACTCACTCATTGGTTTGGTTTCAGACAGGCCAAAGAAGAATTCTATACAGTCATAATGTCACCCAATTTGTTGGCCCAAGAATACTAAAGCTATGTAAAATTTTTAAAGAGCTTGTACATTGTATATTTATATTTGTACCACTTGCCCTTTTGTTTTATTGACTCATTCCTTTCCATCCCCTCCTGTCCACTCTTTTGTTTTCTTCCTCCCTTCTTTCTCCCTTTTCTTTTCTTGCAGTGTTGTCGGTAAAATTTTGAGGACTAGATACATGTTGGGAAAGCTATCAAGCAAGAAACTACATCTCCAGCCCTCTGAGAGTGTTTATACAAGCCGTGTGAATTCTTGCCATAGAAAAACTCTCGCATGAGACTATTTTAAGAGTAATTTTAGAAGAGTTGCATACATCAACACAAATCAGTTTGAATGAGTTGTCTTTAAGAAGTACCGCATATCTAAAGTTTCTAAAGAAGGAGCTTAAAACTTGAATTGGTTTTCAAGTCAGTTTTGGAAGACTACTATTTATTTAAGAGTCTTCAAAATCCTTTTTCAGATGTTCTTTTCACTTCTAATAGGATGTAAACACTTCTAAGCAAGCTGGTCATTTATAAATATATAGCAATGAGAAGGATAAGATAAATGAGACCCTGCCTCAAAACAAAAATGAAATGTTGTATGGGATTCTAACACATACAGAAGACACCAAGGTATTCAACAGGAAGCAGTGCTTATTTGTATCCATCCAGGCTCGATGCATTCTTATCCAAAGGGTGAACATTTAGTGTAGGGAAGGATCACTTGTATAGTCTTGTTAGTTTCCTTTTACTTACTAACTTTGTCTTCATATGAGGTAATACACATTCATGTTTGAGCATTATATTTCTATTCTACAAAGTAGCAAGTATTTTAAAATCGATTTCCCAAGGTCTCACAATTATACAGATGGCATCATGTTCTCTTTCTTTCTTCTGAGAGATCTCTAGCACAAAATGATAAAGCACCCCTGGCTTCTATTCCCAGTACCAAATCAAACTAATGGCAGATGCACTTCATTGAGAGAAGAGAATTTAGCATCATACTAAGTTAGAGTAAGCAAAGTTTGCCCTAGGTCCCTTAGAAGGGGAGCTCTGTTTTTGACTGTTTTTTTGCTGGTTCTTCTAGTCCTTTTCTAAAGAGGATTTCTCAAACAAAGAAACAACTTCAAGTGATGTTAGCAGTGAATTTCACGTGATGTTAGCAGTAACTAGCACTCTACCTGCAATGACAAGTTTTCCTGAGTTAGTGCCTAGCATTTCACCATTTTGCAGGCTGTTTTCCATTGGGGAGAAAAGTCTGAAAAAGGCCAGAACTTGACATCTGAATCTCTTGAGGAAATCTCTTCCTCTGAGGTTGTTGTAACTAACTTCTTTGCAGCACCTCTAGTGTCTGAGATGCAAAGAATTTGAATGGTCTTCTAAGATAGAGCTTTAAGCCCTAATTTCAGGCCTTGACCTCACTCTGCATCATTAGGTTGTGGTTGTTTTCTGGAACAATTCAAGGCCCTGCTTTTGGAGAATTTTATAACATTCCATCCATATACCCTCCAGTTCACTGAGGGCTTCAATTGTAGTACAAGGAATTGAGGATGTTCTTCAGGAAGGTGATTCAGTCTTCCTAGCAGTCTGTCTTGACCTTGACCCTACAGAAGGCATTACCATTGGGGCTACACAGTAGACCCCTTTGAGATGTTTTTTATGGGGTTCAGTCTTAGCACTTGTTGCCTGACAGGCGTTTCTCCCTTGTACCCAAGATCTTCCTCCCTGTGGTAGTAGTTACTCTTTGATAGATGGTGAAGGCTATCTAGTTGCCAGCCACTCACTTTTTTCACTTGCTCTGCCCAATGTTATCAGAATAAGCTTTCTCTCACACAACCCATTTCCCAATTCCCAGGTTACCCAAAAGGTTTTAAAGGCTAGTTTTGTGGTAGTGGGTGAAGCCACTCTGCATTCTGCAAAGGGACACCCTTGTTCTGAGAGGCTGCAGCAATAGGAATTACCAAAACATTTTCTTTTAAACTATTTTGACAGTGGGGTTGTGATGGATGCAGTCAGGAATTCCTTTAAATCAGCTGTCATTTGTGGCTAGAGATGGACCCAGAAGCCTGTAGTTCTGGGCTAGAGAGGAGAAAGTATTTAGGAGCACATTGTACAGGAAATGAATTGCTGGTTAAGGATATAAAAGGTGTGGGGAAGCTTGAAAACGCCTCTGAAGACATTCTTGGGACACTCGGTGAGAGTTGCCAAGAGGACAGGTGGGGCTCCTCACCCAACATTTCATGAGCTATCCCTGCTGAATAGCCATATATTCAAAGCCACATCTTCATGCAATGCTGACTGCAAAGTGGTGACTGAAGTTCAGAAGGTTGGAACAGTTAAGGTCTTCATAGGATTATTTCAGGGTCCAGCAGTGATGACAGCCTTGCTGGCCACTCACTGCTATAAACCAAGTGGTGATAGCTAAGCTCTTGAGGCCATGAATGTGGATTAGTGCAGAGATACAACCTGATACAAAGAGCTTCTTCATGTACTGAGAATTCTGACCTGTTGTGAGTATCACAGCTAGATTGTGGCATGAGCTGAATCATATGTATTAGAAGAGAATCTGTTACTGAGATAGGACTTGTGAGTTGGATCACATGGGACCATGACTTAACACATCTCAGGTGTGGCTCAACTTAGGTTAAATTCAGGCATTGTCTCTTGACTCAGTCTGTTACACACTCAGCTCAGGGAGCTGTTGTCAGTGGGGGTTAAGCAGGTCTAGGGGATGGTCCTGGAGACTACAGCATGCAGTCCCAGTGGCAAGATTTTGCACTCACTGCGCACTGCCATCCTCATAAGGACCTTGGATAAAGGTGATATGCTTGGCATAGGAGAGAAAATAGAAGCCCGATGGTGTGCTGGGATTTGGCAATGAGCACACAATTAGTAAGCAGCAAATAGGGACTAGAAGAGGGCATCTACAAGATCTTTCATGGGCCTGGCCTCATGACTTCTTATTGATGAGGATGCTCATGGAAATCAGGACTAGATCTGCCTGTGTGGCAGGGAGAGGGAGCTGGAAGAGACACTTTCTGTGTCTGTTGCACCAGTGAGGTTGGTTTAGACTGCCATGGGTCATGTCCTGGTGACAGATGGAAAATCCAGTAAATGTTTTTCTTTCTTCTTTTATATTACCATAATGGGACATTGCTTAAAATTAAATTTTTAGTAAATGTTTATAATATTTATTTATTGGTTCTGGGTCCAGATCCAAGGTCTTTGTGCATGCTATTTTAAGACTCACCATTCAGCTACTTTCCTAGCTCCTGATCATATTTAGAAGAAAGTTTTTCCATTTTCAGAGGTTAGCAAAGATGATCTTAATGAATACAGTTAATTTCTGAGACTTATGGAAAAACTATTTGTCAAAGAGTAAGATGTGTAAGTTTTCTCCATCACTGTGAATTTCTATTTTCAGAAGGCTTGTGTTGATATACATCATAGCAGTGGGAGTGTAAGAAGCCCTCTTGAGTGCTGTTAATAAGCCAGATGAAGTTTCTCTTCCTTATGTCTTGCTACAGGGAACACCCAGTTGCTGTGTAGTTACAGGAAATCTTGTCCAGGGCTTCTCCTTTCTCCAGGATGAAGGGTAATTTTTAAGCCTGTCCATATTGTTGCACACCAACACTGGTGTCACATACAATGGAAGTGAGTAACTGAGTAAATAAAGTGAAAGAAGCCAAGGACACATTCAGACCAAGACTGTGGGCACTCTTCTGGATGGTTTGGCCATGAGAGGTGCCATAGAGGATCCTAGGTGTTCAACATGGTCCTCTGTGCCAAGCACTTATGAAGCACTTACAGTTGTGCAAAAGCAGCACCTCAACCCCAAAGTGGAGGAGCAGCCCTCACCCATATGGGTCCCAATTATCTGTCAGCCAGGTCTCAGACAGGTGGCTGCCCCTCCTAAGAAGCCCCCAGGACAGGTACCTGATACAAGGTTCAGAGCCCTTTCCCAAAACTGACGGCCCCAGGAGTTCTGTTTATGTGGGTGTTCTCTTTCATATTTACCCTCACAGAAATTAAAACTGAGAAAGTTACTCAATATTGTGTTCATTTATTACTTCATTTGAAGGCAATATAAAACTGTTAATATTAACATGAACAATATATTTTTTATTAATTAACACGTTTATTTTAATTAGGTATATATGATAGGAGAATGCATTTTTATTCCTTCTATACAATTTTAGCATAGTTTTTCATTTTTCTGATTGTAGCCAATGTAGCATTGTACCATATGTTCAGGAATACCTGTACCTATGTTAATGAAGTCCATCTCATTCCATTGTCTTTCTTCACCCCATGCTACCTCCCTACCCTTCCTCCACTCTTAACCATCTTCTCTCTTTTGTGTTTCCTCCACCCCCATTATGGATCATCATCCACTTATCAAAGAGAACACTCAGCCTTTTTTTGCTTGTTTGTTTGGTTTTTTTTTAATTGATTTACATTGCTTAGCATAATATTCTCCAATTCCATCCTTTTACTTACAAATGACATAATTTTATTCTCTTTTAATGCTGAGTAACATTCCCATGTGTCTTTGTGATTCTGTGGGTTTGAGGACTCAAGATACATCATCTACAGAATTGCATACTAAGTGTCCTTTTGTAATTGTGTGACTACACTTAATACACTTAGCATAATGTGGGATGAATTATATTCCATTGTGTGGATGGACAACACGTTCATTTATTACTCCATCAATGGATGCTTTCATTGTTTCCACTCTTTAGTTTTGGGGAACTACTACTTGGAATTTTTGTAAGCTTGAGGACTAGACCATGTGGAAAATCCATAGGAAATGAGCTGTTATTGGGATCTCATGGGACCATGACTTCCACCTCAATGTATTCTGTACACAAGAGGAGATGTGAAATGATACAGATGAGGGCACCTCCAATTAGCACTGGAAAGGCCAGAACAATTCTTGACTCTAAAGAAAAAGAGGAAATAATGAAACTAAATAAAAAAAAAAAACTTGACAAGAGGGTCCACACCTCTGGAAAGGGGAAGTGGAGCCAAAAGAAGAACACTAAACAGTAATGAATGTGAGTGAAGGAGGAGAAAAGCCAAGTTAAACCCTTCTTCCCAACATCACAGGTTGCACCTGCAATCCTTGGTTGATCAGTTGATGAGCAGAAACCTTAGTGAATACTAGGTTTAAGCACTCCAGTTGCCAAGATACTGGTACCTCTACCATTTAACAGATCAGTACCTATTACAGACATTTCTTTTAAAAACTTACATGTTCTTTAAGTACAAGACTGAGTCTAATCTTTGCATGTCCCAAGGTGCCTGATGCATAGTAAGCCTGGGCCTTTCTGCAGTGTCAGACTAAGGCAAGGGGTCAGAACCAAGAAGAAAGATGTAGGAATCCATCAGTTGAAAAAAGATGCTAGGCACTGTGGGAATATTGGTCTTCTTTTATTCAGAGGTGGCAATAACCCCAAGGGCCACTTCCATATTCTTTTTTATTATAAAGATCAAACTAAAAAGTCATATTACCAACAAGCTGGTGCATCCCCACAAGAAACTGTTTATGATCTTGATTACATATTCTGAATCACCATGTTTCTGACCTTGACTACACACTGACCATTAAATATCCCATTAATAGCCTCAGTCACTCAGTAAAAGCATAACAGCTTACTGGAAGTCTGGAAAGTATGCCATTTTGGCCTTGTCCTAAACATGGCTTCAACTTGAACACAGATCTCCTGCACTCTGTCCCCAAGGTTCCACACACAAAGACACACTGTGCTCTATTCCTAAGGAGCTGACAGCACTGACAGAGAGGACACAGCAACAATAAGTCACTGGGACAACCACTTTGAGAGCCGTTTATCATTATGAAAAGAGAGCAGCTGGGTTTCTGCTCACACTGAGAGAGGAGGGGCCTTGAGAATTGTGCTGGTGGTGAGAATGAGTTTTAAGAAAGAACAAAATAAAAATAAAAGCAATTTTTTTGTTTGTTTTTTTCCTGCAGAGATGGTCAGAGGTTTTGATAATATAATAAAAAACAATAATTACTTAAAAAGTCACCTGACTGTTCTCTTGCTTGCTCAGGAGTTTTTACTGTAAGCCAGCAACCTTCTTTTTTCTGATTATTAAGTCATCTTGAAAGCAGGACAAGGAAGAACAACAAAACCTAAATATTAGTTGTGTGGCATTTCTTTTGAGATGATGAAGATTTTGAGGGGGAAACAGAATCATAGTCATAATTCAATATAAATATTTATATCAGAGAAAAATAGGTAGGACAGGAAGATTCTCAATTTCCTTAAGTCTCCAAAACCTCTGTTTCCTTTCTACATTTAAAGTCAATCAATAGCAGTTTGGCATAAAAATGCACTTTTGTTTGATCCAGTATTCTATACCCATTTAAGGGAAAAAATTACAGTCATTTTATAAGTACCACAAGGAAGTACATACTTGCTATACAAACATAAATTAACGGATATTTGGAGACAATGGAGTGTCCAATATGCAGGCAAGACAGAACACAAAGAAATGACTTGTTTTTACTCTTTAAAGATCTGCATCCCAGTCAAGTGGTATGGTTAGTCACTGAAATTAGGCTTACCATAGATGACTGCTCTATCCCAAATAATATAAAATTAAAATAAACATAAAGTATAAAATTACATAGTCATGGGGGAAACATAAACAATGTATCACACTCTTAGTATAACCACAACAGTGAAGGGGGGAAAATAATTAATATAAGTAATTTTATAAGCAAGCACTCTAGCATGATATTATTGATGATATTTATTTAAAAAAATATATAAATAAGCAGCCTTTAACTGAATGTAAAAACTTATCTATACAGTGTTAGAGAGTATGAGTCCCGTGTATACCTGGAGTTCAGGAGATGATATTTAATAAACCAGTATTCTCACTGTGGGAGATAATGATGCAATGTGTAGTGGGACTGCATTGGATTCAAAGTCTCCAAATGAACTCTCAGTCAGTTGGTTGATCATGCCATCAGGAGATTAGTCATTCTAACATCTCTGTCCACCAAAAAGATGTAGAGGCAAATACAACCCAGTTGCCATAACCACATGACTATTCCCCTATCCTTTTATTTACAAATGCCATCCACAATGCAAGATAAGTCTCCTTGGAGAAATGGTTGATTATTCCAGGGCTAGAGCATGGAAAGCACAAGCTAACCCTGCAGAATCCTGCTGAAAAAGAAAGTAAGAGCATATTCATCAACCCATGGAAGATATCTAAAGGAGTTGGGAATTGCTTCAGTGATCCCACTTGAAAATTATGAATACATTGAACATCAAAAGGAATTTTGACTAGAATGAGTGAAACCACATTGAATAAAAGGCCATACTATGAAAGCAATGGTTTTAAACTGTACAAAGCAACAGGAGGAGGTAAAGGAAAGCTCTTCTTTATGGAAGAATACCATATGATAAAGGGAAAGAGAAAACTAAACATGGAAAATTATATTCTACAACCACCCAGTGTAATAATTATTTAAGGAAAGAATGTTTACTTATGTTTCATCTATTGAGTGAAAGAGTATTGTGAACACATATATGAAGACTCAGGTTTAGCTTCACAGAGGGCTTACTAAGTACAGAGGGGAAGACACATACCTTTACAATACAGATGACATCTTGGTGACACTAGAATTTCAGTGGCCACACTGAACAGCACCAGGAATAGGCTGGGCAGGGGAGAGGGAAGAACAACATCCAGTCCCTCTAAGGTGGTGCACAGGAACACAACATTTCCTTAGCCAGAAAATGATCAAAAAATGCATAATCCTGCCTTCAGTTCAAAGGGATGAATAAGAAGAGTACATGTTAACCTTCTGCAAACAATTGTCAATGCCACAAGAGAGAACAGAAAGGTATTGGGAACTTTTTTCTATAAGAAGAGCTAACCAAGCCACCAGAAGCCATGAGTAATCTGTGACTGAATGTTGGATCTAGAAAAACAAAATCCCAGTCATACAAATATTGTCAAGGCAATTTGTACAGCAGCTCTCCATTAGACAGAGTGTGTCTGTCCCTAACTTCACTATGGAGCCCCTAAGCCTCTTTCACGTGGTGCATGTCATGTGCTACTCAGGTCTGCCCAACCTTATCTGCTAACCATATCAAAGTTGAGATCAGTCTACCTCCTTCTGCTGTTCCCAGTAAACCCAGAACACCTGGCACTTGGTTGACTGCTGCCATGAACAGTAGTTCTGTCCCACATATGGTCCAGCACTTTTCTGGGAAACAGTTGGGACTGCAGTCTTCTCTCTTGAGGTCAGGTATGCCATGTGGCTTGCCCTGATCTCAATGTCTGAGTGAAAAACTAGTCTTCCAATTCCAGGCAAAAGTTCAAGAGTCAGTGCATGAAGTCACTCTCTCTGCTTCTACCACCCTATCTGGTAAGAATCAGCTAGGATCAAGTGAGAATGATAGAGCAGCCAACTAAAAGTGGAGCTTTAATCAGTCTGTGTCCCTACAGATCTTCAATGAGCTTAACCTTCTTCTAATCCTGTCTCCGAAGCCCCCTGACCACACTTTATATGTAGCCTGAATAAGAGTAAAGATCAAGAGAAGCTGAGTTAGCTATTATATTAGTACACACAGCTGATCTCAGGTGATACATGTGCATTCAACTCTGAGTAAAATTCAAATAGCCAAATAAGGTACATAAATACCCAATAAGTGAGAGAGTTTACCTTTATATGTGGCGACACACCACATGGACATAAGTGCTCTCTAGAGCCAGGAGTTCTGTCAAGTGTGAAAATATGATTGTATAACTAGGAATAGCTGAATTTGATTTGATTACTTTGATTACTGTGTAGAGTTGGACATTCTGATATCCAGGTCCATTCTTTGTGTCTCTGACAGCAGGAATAGAATCTGGGTGCCTGTTAGCACAACACTTGCCCATGTTTTTTACTCAGGGTACAGAAAACCCTACAGAAAATTGGGATACTAGGTAACAAAGGTGCTATATGATCAAACCTGGGGCAATCACATGCAAAAGTCCACTAACGTATGTACATAATGCAATGGGAGAAGAATATAGGGAGCTGTGCAAAGGCTGCCCCTCAAGGGGCACACTGGTACAAGCATGGCAGAGAAATTGAATTTCTTGCCGCTGCTCTTGTGCACACTGTCAGTGTTGTGTGTCTTCCTGCCCATGTATGCCAATACAAGCACATGCTGGGAAATTACCTGGGCAAGTGGGAAGGCTTGGTGGGTAAGAAATGTACCTGCTTGGTGAGGGGATGGCTGCCTGTGCATCCACAAATATGTGAATCAACATTTCTGTGCCAGTTTTTTCAGCTTGAAGATGGAATAGTGAAAGGGCCTCCCCAGGGCATGATGAAGATTTAATTATGTAATTCACACAAAACTTTTACAAAGATACCTGGGTCATGTGTACTCAACAGGAATTATCTATTGTTGTTACTGTTAGACCAGGATGCAAAAAAATACTACTGACTCCAATTAAAATCAAATTAAAGCAAGCTTATTATTTTGACTGGCCAGACTGCCTTTCCCTCCAAATACTGAGGGAAGAAGACAGCTTTCCTGCAGCCCAGATTTATATCCCAGAAAGTTACACAAAGGGGGGTTACAGATAACAGAACTCTGTCAATCCTAACACTAATGATAGTTTACATTTATTGCTGGCCCCAACATCAGAATTTATGAGGACCATTAGAGGCTCAGAGAGGGTCATTGTCTGGCCAGGGAAGGCCAATATTTATGAGGTGTCACTAAAGTTTCAGAGAGGGCTGCTATCTAGTCAGAGAGCCAGGCATGGGTGAGTTCAAGTTACGGGCAGGCATTCTAAGCAGGTTCAAAATTTGCAGTAATTTATAGTAAAGCCAAAATAATCTTTTCATGGCTTTGTGGCAAGATGGCTTCCAATTTTAAGAAAAGATTAGTTTGCGTCTATCAGTTACCTGTTCCAGTAATAATAGTAAGACAATAGAATTTCTGGGACAAAGAGGAAAGATCCATTAGGAAAAAAATAAAAGTTAGAACCATGAAGAGCCACTCCGTGTTTTACTTTCATAGGAAAAAAAAATAGTGATTCAGTGTAAATAAAATGAGGATGAGCCTGGGTGATAATTAGAGATTATCATTTGAAATTAAAGTCAGAAAACAATAATAACCTGCAAGTACATAGTACAATGCAAAACAGATAAAACTGAGTGAACTGCATTTCCAGTTAACAAAATGATAGGGCATGAGAGCATTGAAGAGTACTGGAAACATGGATTATTCCAGGAAAGCACTACCCGTCCCAAAACCAGTGGCTAAGGGGGATCTCAGGGAACAGAAGAGCAGACAGACTTCTGGTTGCCACGGACCTAGTGGTGAACTTGTACAACTAAAACAGAAAGAAAACTGACCCCATTTTGGAAGGTGTTTCACCCAACCTTCCATTGCAGCAGGGGATGGACCCTCTGTGGAAGATACAGAAACACAAGCTGAGTGCAGAGGCCCTACTGAAGATCTACCTAGTGTATTGGGAGGGTGAGAGTACATGGGAGAGATTATGTGGAAGAGTGGACTCATCACTCATTGGAGGTGGCATCAGCATGAGAAGAGTGAAGGTGATTGCCCTTGGGAAAGTGGGTGAAGTCCCTTTTCTTAATTTGTACATCAGGAAAGTGGATCCCTGCATAGAACTGGCCATTTGCACACCCCATTCAAGCAGCCATCTAAAGCAGGGCATTTTAGGACAATGTCCATATATGGCATTCACCCCAAATATAGCTGGTGGTCTGCAATTCTTGCGGAGGCTCATGGACCAGAGAACAATGTGTTTTCAGCATTGCCAGGCTGTGAGCTCTTCACCTCAAACCCTAATCTACTTTATGCAGGGTAGGGCAGGTGGAGGGGTTGCCATGTTCCAGTGAATAACAGGAAAAGTGCAAAGGGTCAGGAATCTCAATGTGAGAATAAATGAAGGCCCAGATAATGAGATTCTGGGAATCCAAGGAGTAAAGGAAATGTGGATCACGGGATTCAATTACATCAAGAGGATTTATGACAGAGAAACTGAATATAAATGCTAGTAATGACCAAGATAAGAGGCAGTCCTTTTGGTAACAATAATACATCAAGCAGTTGGTCAAAATAACACTGAGTGGAACAGGTTAGACTTGCTACATAACGGTGTTCAGGCAAAGAACCTCCAGATCCTGCAGTCAAACATGCTAGCAAAAGATAAACTTTGGTTGAATCTTTCTTTCCATAATTCACAAAAAGGCATCTCCTATAGTTTAAAAGTGCTCAAAATACCCATCTTCTTAAGACATGGTCAACAGCCTATAGTGCTACTGAGAGATAGTGTAACCTATAGGACCTGGAGCCTAGTAGAAGAAAGTTAGATCACCAGAGACATGCCTCCAAAACCAATATTAGGAGTCCAGTTCTATCTCACTCTTTTGCTTCCTGTCTGCCATGATATGAGCAGCCTCTTTGGCCATGGGCTCTTGCCATGATGTGCTGCCTTGTCTCAGGCGCAGAGCAACAGGGTCTACAGAACAGCAACTGAAACTCTGAAACCGTGAGCCATATTAAATCTTCACTCCTTTAAACTCATTTTTCTCAGTTGTTTTT
Source organism: Callospermophilus lateralis (assembly GCF_048772815.1). Lineage (NCBI taxonomy): Eukaryota > Metazoa > Chordata > Mammalia > Rodentia > Sciuridae > Callospermophilus > Callospermophilus lateralis. Next base: position 4,366,347 of record NC_135326.1, read on the forward strand.
GACAGCAATGGAAATCTGACATCTATGAGAAGTGGGGTGCAAAGAAGAATGGCTAAAGAAATGCAGGACCTAAGCAGACATGCTGCTGCTGCAGAATAAGGGAATGGCTGCAGTATATTTTGGAAGAGCTATCAACTAGGTGTGAAAATAAACATTAGCCTGCCCTGGACTTTCTGTATGTTCAGGACTATGCTAGGACTTGAGAGAGTATCCTCTTTAATTCTAATTGTAGCAATTAGAAATAAATGGGTTCTTACCAGTGAAATTTCCTATGGCAAAATTCAAAAAGCACAATTGGAAAATTAGCACATCTGTCTCAAATAATGGCACAAGAAAGGCAACAATGCTTAGGCTATGAGAAAGCACAGGCTCTCTACAGGGAAGAAGGGGTAGCCCATTGTACAAGGCCTGGGCATTGTATATACTGCTGCCTCATTGGGTAATGATAAATGTGCATGTCTCTCCACTCTTCAATATTCAGCTCTTCCTCTCCACTAAGGATGGCCATGATGCCCCATAATTATCATAACCCAAACATAAAACCCTACTGTTTTCTTGGAACTCATAGTGATCTGATGTACACCATCAGACAGCATGTTGTTGAGTAAGGCCAAAGACCTGGACACAAAAGGACCTTTGCTAACATTCCCAGTCCTGTCCCATCCTCTCTATATAATCTTGGGCAACCTCAGATGCTACATTAGCAAAAGAAACACAGTGTCTCTGTGTTACAGATGATGCAAGAAGATCTGAAGAAGTGGGGTAAGTTACACAAGACCATAAAACTGATGAGCTGAAGACTGGGAACAATGTCTTTGAACATGAGCCAAGGCTCATGGAGCACTTATGAGGTCAGCATCAGGCCCCCAGTGCTTCTGTTCCAAGCTCTACCTGGACATCCCTTGTCAACTTCAAAGAATACACATAGGACCATGTGCAAAAAATGGGAGTCTAAATATCTCTGTACACCATTCATTTTTCAGAAAATTGGCTTGTTAGTAAAGCATATTAAAACCTAAAAATTTCCCAACTTGGCCTAATGCTTACTTGTTTATTTTTAGCATTAATCATAAACATATAAGTCATTTGTACACAAATGACTTATATGACATATTACTTAATGACATATTAAATAACAGAACTGACAGAACATCCCTGCTATAATATGGAGTCAGGTATTGTTTTTAACCAAATTATATCAGAAGAACAAACTGAAAAAGATGTTAACAAACACAAGCCATCCTAAAGTGCAGAAGAATATAGTCAAGACCAAGACAAGAGAAGTTTTGATAGGGTAGGGACACTTTTTTAATTTTTTTAAATTTATATCTTTTACTTGTAGGTGCACAAATAACTTGATTATGTTCATTTTTTTATACATCCAAACCCAGTGTTTAACACATTCCAGGCGAGTGCTTTACCACTGAGCCACAACCCCAGCCCAGGCTCTTCTATTTCTGAGAGCACTTTTGGAAACCAGAAGACCAGAGTAAGGATAGTATATCAAGCATTGTTTCAAAGAGACAAATGATGCATGAAAAAGAAGCCTCACAACAAACATGTCTACCTACAACTCCTCTCTAATAAATAAAGAAACACTAGCACTACGATATGAAAAATTTGTTATTGCTGTTTTGATTTTTAAAAGTTCAATATTAAGTTAGTTATATTTAACTTAGATAAGAAGTTCATCAACACAAATATTCAGCAATCATTCACCTATCACAAGGTCATTAAACTGTCAAACTCCAACAAGGGGTTGCAATGCTTCTTTATCATAAAATACTTTACATTTATCCATTATATCTTTCTACAAATCACTATCCCTATATGGTGTGGAAACTGAAATGTGAAGAAGTGATAACTGAACCTGTCTTCTCAAAGCAAAATGGAAAAAATGGAGGGCCAACCACTGAAATAGGCTGGCTCTGACACTTCCTTTTGCCTTTTGGTTATCTTGTACAACATTTTATACCAAATAAAGTCCCAGGATAACAAGTTATGAGAGCTCATGTTATGTACCTACAAAATAGGTTGCAGGTGTTGGAGAAACTTAATGTACTGGTGGTAATGGAACCTATTCCTGTTGAGTGGAGCCCACATGAAAGAGCAGCTGCTTCCCCTGGGACACACACCAGAAGTGTACCCTGGGGATTCCCAGAACTCTTAAAATTTTCTACATACTCTCAGGCCACAGATGCTCCACTAAGATTGCATACTGCCACTTCTGCACCTTCCTTCCCAGGACTGAAGATCCAATTGATCTTCTTCCTGTACCAATTGACTGCAGGACTACAGCACTAGGTCACACTGTTACTGCCAAATAACAGGGTACCACATCCAAGGGAGGAAAGATTTTCTCTTTGAACTCTGTTATAGATATTTAGAGGATACTCCAAGGCTCCTCCCCATGCTCTGCCTGTACAGTACTTAAATCAAAACGTAATTTTGTTGCTTGAGGATCCAAATTGCTCAAGAACAAGATTTCATCCATTTTCTACAATTAGTTCTGGACCTCAGAGAAACCTGCTCCCTAACTTTATTCCCCTGAGGCCTCTCAGTATATGCAGAAGAGTGAAATCATATCTGCTATAGAAATAAGTAACTTGGAAAATCACAGAGGTAGTTCTAGCTACGGATCTAAAGTCTAGAGATCCTCATTTATAATTCTGAAAAAAAGTAAAAATAATATTTATATACTAAGTCTGAGCCCTTGTGGTGGTGCTGACTATAATTCCATTGATTATGGAGGCTGAGGCAGGAGAATTCTAAGTTGAAAGTAATCCTCAAAAACTTAATGAGGCCCTAAACAAGTCAGTGAGACCCTGTCTCTAATAATAAAAAAAGAGCAGGGAATGGGGCACATGCTTAAGCGTGCCTGGATTCAATCTCAGGAATAACAAAAAAAAAGTTTAAAAGCTAAAAACCCTGAGTAAATTATCCCCATGAATGATGAATAAGAAAAACAAGAGAGATGATTAAAAATTATAATGATTGGTCTTTCTATAATTTAAAGGACTGTTCCTTTGATTGAAAGTAGGATATCAGGCCATTATTGCAGAGGAGCAGTTGTTAAGTGGAAGAAAATTGTGGCTCTGTGATTCTCATCTGCAAACATATTCAGAAAATAGGGAAGAAAGAACAGTTGCCAACTCATTCTACAAGGCAAATATTCTCTTATACAAAATATAGAGGAAACATGAAAAGAAAACCACAGACCACTTATTGTACCTCCTGAAAAAGAGCAAAAATTGTTAATAAAATACCAGTCATCTGAAAAGAGCAGCACTGACAAGGAGTATATAATATGAACAGGTAGAATTTGATCAATAATTCCAGGTTAGTTTAATATCACAAAACCAGTCATGTACTGAGGATGACCCACATCTACACCACAGAGGGCACCACAGGCCTGTTGCATGCCTAACACCTTCCCTCAGAGCTCCTAGAAACCTTGCTGCATGAAAAAGAGAAAATATTTTTTAGAAGAAATCTGAGACCATGGAGCAAACTGTTGAAATATGAAATAGAAATTTCAAAAAATTCCCTGAAAAATAACTTACAAAGAGAAGGCCTAGGGAACAACTACTCCCCAAGAAGCAAGCAGGTAGATTTTGAATGCAGTCTCTTTATGAATTTTAGCACTTTAAAATATTTATTTTGCCTTCTGATAAATGCATTTTTTTCCTAGGATTTTGTCCACTTTACAGGAATTGCCTGTTGTGGTGCTTTAAGTGTTTTCATAAATATAGGTTTTTAGGAATTTTTCTACTTCATCTGAGAGTCTTGCTGTATGGATATAATGTTTTCCATAATGTCCTTTTGTGGACATTTGAAAAGTCTATGAGCCAGGCAATAAAGTGAGCCTTTTCATCCTCCTTCAGGCCCTTGCCCTTCTCACACTCCCAGGATCAGTAATCAGAAATTCATCTCCTGCTTAATCTTTCCCTGGCAAAACCTTTGGGCTTTGTAGACCTGCTTCATCAAGGGTTGTTTTCTATTTTTTAATTTGTGTTCTTTGTGTTTCCTCACCTGCTAACATGTCTGAGCTCCATTGTTCCTCTTTCTTGTACTTCTTGAGACAAGTGCTTCTCATCTGTATTTGCTCAATCTGTTTGCCTGTGGGCAAACCTGTATGTTTTCCCCTAATAGTGGCATTAGATGCAGCCTGCAAATTTTGAGAGCCTTTCTCATAGTTCATTTCAAAATGATATCTTCATATCTTAGGATTCTATATATCCCTATGTTATTTAGAAGAATATTGCATCCAAATAGGTATAAGTACACAGGAGAATTTTCTAAAAATTTATAATTCCTCATTGAATTACAAAGAACAAACTCTTAGTGATTGTTGAAAATCTATGATGAAGAATATGATCAGTTTTGAAAATGTGCTTAAAAACAATGGTTTATATGCCCTGAAAGGGTGTATTATTCTCTAAGTGTACATTGGTTAAATCTGGTAAAATTTGTTCCATTATTTATTTATAGCAATTTTTGTTTCACATATATGTGTCCGTGTGTGTGCATGTGTGTACTGCTGCAGATGGAGCCCAGAACCCTCTGCCTGCTAGAGAAGTGTTTTACCATTTAGCTACATCCCTAGACCTTTTCTATCAGACAAAAACTTCTAGGGCTGGGGTTGCATTTTCCTAGCAACTACAAAAGTGAGGCACTGGGTTTGATCCTCAGCACCACATAAAAATAAAATAAAGGTTATTTTTTACTTACAAGTAAAAAAAAAATTAAAAAAATTCTGTGTTTTATTTGTCTGTCTCTTTAGGTTTTGTTCAATTCATATACATACATAAAAATATTTGCAAAATATTTTCACATTAAGCCATACTCTTCAACATAAATCAAGACTCAATGAATTTCAAATAAGTGAATTAATTCAGCTTTCAGAGAATTTTCTCTAGAACAAATGAGAAATAAAAATAAATCAGGGCTTTGCTGTAGCTCAGTGGTAGAGTACTTGCCTAGCAGGTGTGAGGAACTGGCTTGGATTTTCATAACCACATAAAATAGAGAAATAAAATAAAGGCATTCTGTCCATCTACCCATTTTTAGTTTAAATTTTAAATAAGAAAATATTATCATACCCATAATATGTATCTGTAAAAATATACACATATACATACATGCACACCAGGTAATTAAGTGTAACCAAACAATTTTAAAATAATATTCTGAAGAACCAAAACTTCTGTGATCATGTAGCATCTTTCCATATTATTTGTATGTAAATTCTATTTTGTGTGATATTATGCAGTCACACCACTGATTTTAATTTAGTTTTTGTATGGCTTATCTTTCTGCATCATTTTCTTTTAAATTTTCTGTGTCCTTATATCTAATTTGTTTCATATAAAAAGCATGAGTTTTTATTTAGTCTGATTTATGGCTTTTAATTAGAATATTTACCCTTCTGCATTTAGCAAAGCTCTTGTAAAAATTCTGGATTTAATCATATCATCTTGTTAACTCATCCTTATTTTTCTTTGTTCTCTTTTGGCTTCTTTTGAGTGGATTATTTTATTTTAATTTTTCAATTTTCATTCCATCATCTAAAAGTCAGAAACCCTGAAACTTTTGATAAAGAATCAGAAACAGAAAGTGATGTGTTCCTCATAGGCATAGAGCTAGAAGAAGATGGAAGTGTGCCACTTCTGAAGCTTCCCATAAATTGACAGTTCCAGGGAGCTCAGGCAGGGATCTTTCTCTCCCAAACACTTAGTGGCAGTTGAAGCAAGAATGGTGCATCATGATGGGATTCTCACAGGGTCAACAGATAAAACAACTTGGAGGAAACAGTGACCCCGTTGAGTAACCTCAGTCAGTAGGTATAAAGAGAAATAAAAATTAGGACAGGAAGACTGTGGGAATTCCTAATGTGTGACTAGTTTAACTTAGAAAATAATGACTTAGAAAAATATTACAAGAGAAAGGAAGGGTGTGGGGAGGAGTAGTGGAGGGAATAGTTAGTGAAATAGCAAATTCCAACAAAACAAATGCCAAAAGTTTTCTCTGATATAAGGAGGTTTACTCACAGTCGGGTAGTGAGGTGGAGCATGGAAGTATTAGAAAAACTGTAGACAGGCACAGGGGTGGGAGAGAAATGGAGGGGGCCTGGGGTTGTAATTAAGGATGGTGGAATGTGAGGAACATCATTATCTAAAGTATATGTATGAAGACAAAAGTTGGTGTGAACATACTTTATATACAAACAGAGATATGAAAACTTGCACTCTATATGTGTAATAAGAATTGTAATGCATTCTGCTGTCATGTGTTTAAAACATAATCAATTTTAAAAAATCAATGGAATCTTCATGGACAAGGAGGAACACAGTCTGTGTTATACAATCAAGTTGCACATGTGAGGCACTGGGATCGATTCTCAGCACCACATAAAAAAAAAAAATAGGGATATTTTCTCCAACTATTTAGTTGTCGTTGTGACCAACTACAACTAAAATACAATGCAAAATTGGCATCAAATACATTGATAACATCTGCACTGTAAGTGGCTTTAACTTTCCTAGTACAGGCAAAAAGACTCAGTGTGGATCAGAAAGTAAAATCCAGGCATTTGTTACTTACACACTCAAGAAAGGTCATCTAAGGAAGGCTAAAGATAATAGGACTGACAAAACACACAAGCCATATGGAAAAACACAGTGGGTAGAGTGAAGCAGGCCCAGATTCTGTCACATAAAAACCACTGAAATAATACCATGAAATGAGATAAATTAGCTTCAGTTCAAAAATCACTGCCCCCAAAAAAACTGAAGCTCTGAATTTCTACATTTAAAAGAAGAGAACATAAGAGTTTATTAGTTAAAATTTTTGAAATAAAAAGGATAAAGCAAACAAAGGTTCAGTTCTCCTTTCTATATCTATTGCAGATTACATAATTATAAAATTATTACCTAATATTAAATAACTATACACACACATGCGTGTGCACACACACATACACACAAACACATTTAAAAAGTGTACACACTTTTTTAGGTGTAGATGGACAAAACACAATGCCTTTATTTTTATGAGGTGCTGAGGATCGGATCGAATTCAGGTCTCACCTGTGCTAGGTGAGCAGTCTTACACTGAGCTACAATCTCAGCCCAAATGTGTACCCATTTATATAGAGTATTGCATCACTTCAAACATTCTAAAGGATTCACAAAATCAGGTCATACACTCCAAAAAGCAAACCTAAACACACAATAGAAGAAATAATACAAATACTCTGTGCTGATCATAATTTAATAAAAGTAGAAGACAGTAACCCAACTAGAAAATAAAAATTTCATTCAAAAGAATTTCTCAACTCAACAAAAACCCAGTATTTTTTAAATAAAAGTGCTAAAGATTAAAATAATGGAACATCTAGAAAATAAGGTATAAAGTTTATCAGAACAAATGAGATATAAGAAAAAGAGAAAAAAAATGGTTCAGGGAAAATGTGCATCCCTCAATGAAATGCATTAGTAAAAATGTGCAGAGGATAGCACTGCCTGTCCATTAAAAGTCACTGTCCCCTTTTTCATTAAGAACAGTATGGACAACATTTACAAGAACATGTTGGTTGGCTGTTGTGGGTGACTAAGCTAGGCAATGTCAGTGGAAGAACTTGGTGCCACTCATGGCTGTACTTCCAGCTTCTGGGTATTCCTAAAGATCCTCTGCTCTCTTGGTGCATGTGACAGCAATGCAGCTTTGGAGCCTTGGAATGGGGCCAGCCTGGGACTCTGATGTTGAGAAGTTGCCAAAATTCCCCAAATTTCTAAGGAGTCAGATTAATTTTTTTTGAGCCAATATTGTACTTAGCTGTCCAGTCTACCTCATGATTTTTCTGCTCCCAGTTACTGAGTAGCTTGTGTTATAGGCTTGTGCCACCTGTTCTGCAGTGTTTTTCTCTTTGCTTTTCAATTTTGGAAATTTCTATTAATATATTCTCAAGTTTTCTGAGTTTTTCATTATTGTGGCTGGGCTACTGTCAAGCATGAAGACATTCATCATTTGTATTGTTTGGCTGTAGACCATTTCTTTTTGTTTTTTCTTTGAATAGTATATGATACATATATAAAACATCTGTTCTTTTATGTTGTCTGCTTTTCCTGCAGTTTCTCTACCATACAAATTAAAGTTGTTTTAATTTCCTAATTTGATCATTCTGACATGCTGTCTAATCTGTGTCTGCCTCTGACACTTCTCTGTCTCTGCATTCTCTGCTTGGCTTTTAGCATTCTTGATAATGCTAGGCATGATTTACAGGTCAAGGAAGACAGGCTGAAAAATATTGACGTGGTAAGTGACATGGTTGTGAGGTTTGGGTTGAGGGGAGGCACTACTCATTTCAGTGATGAAGGTATGTGCTATTACTGAAACTCTGTCCCCAACTTTTTCTCTTAAAAATACTCTGTTTTGCCTACCCTTTATCTGGAACAGGAAGTATCAAATGGACTGGAGTTCAGCATTTTCTTCCCCAGGTTGGTATTTCCCTGATTAAACCTATTCAGGTGAGGTCAGTCCAAATATTTTCTCTTGATTACAGGCCTCATTGAGAAGCAACAAATGTTCTAAGGAGTTTTTGAAAACAGTTGATCACACTGATCTTCAAGAAGCTTAAGTATTTTTTCTCCACACATCACTCAAAGGACCTAGCAGGCTCCTGGAAATGACCTGAGGTGTGGAACCTCTTGTCAGTGTAAGCAGCCTGAAGATTTTAACTGTGGGAATTGTCACCTTTGAGACTCCAGCAATTTGTGTATTATAGTTTGGGTTTTTCTACCTTTGTTTGTGCTTATGGAGTATGACTTTGGTGAGTAGTAATTCTCCCCATTAATTTTTTTTCCCTAGATTTCACCCAATTCCCGATGTATGCTAAGAACACACTGTACCACTAGCTACAGCCTCAGTTCTTGTATCCCCCACTTTTTGACAACAGTGTGCCCTGAGATCTCAATTATTTGATGGATGTAAGAAGAGTGGCTAATTTTGGATTAGTTCAGTGTTTGACCTATTACAAGAATAGAAAACTTCCAACCTTCTTTTAGGTAGAATCAGAAGCTGGAAATTTTATTGTGACTTGATTTATTCCTATATTTCACTGTCAAAGTTCTATTTCTGGTTGTTTTTATTTGCTAATCTTATTAATTTCATTTCACATTTAGCATATTATGATTTTTTGATAATGATTTGAATTTGAGTGTGTAATTCACTCAAGTTTATTTTTCTTTTGTCTGACATAGTTAAACAGTGAATTCATATAATGCTTCTTGCTGTGGGAGGGACACATGGGCTGACCAGAAGATTCTTGGATGACAGGTTTGTCTCTCATCACTTTGAATATTTCAACCTATTGACTCCTGTGTTTTTGAGGGTTTCTGAGGAGAAATGTGATTAGGTCCTTATGAGGAAAGGATAACTAATTACCCTTTCTCTCAGCCCCATAGATGTGAACAACATGGCCTTTTGTGCCTTAGGGAATAGAGCATTTGTGCCAGTGTCAGGATGTGAATGACACACTACCATTTTTTAGACATCATTTTTTTTTTAATTTGGAAGAGAAAGAAATTGCACACCTTGAGTTTAGGTATGATCATTTCTTTAAAAGGCAAAAGTCATAATGGATTTTCAGACTTCGAATGGAAGAGCCATTGAAACCTTCTACAAGTCTTAATTTCTAAACAGATAAATATCAGCCTTCATAACCCACTGAAGACAGAAACTTCTGATGTCCTACCTTATTCTTATTATAAAGAGAAAAATGTCTTTAATGCCAATGTGTGAGGAAATCACTGTTGGTTATACCTTGGCAAGGGAGCCCCAGTTCTATAATATGTATGATATATAATGTACATAATATTTAGTCTCTTAACTATGAATTTACATATATTGTTTCCTGACTCTGTTTGAATGTTAACTAGCACAATATGACATACATCTGAAACATTAATTAAGAAAAGGCTGAGAGCCCTTAACATTTTTTTTTACATGTGAAAAAGTGGCAAAATGTTTTATAATATGAATCTTTTAATAGATTTGGCTCTCAGTACTTTTTAAATTTAGGGTAAAAGGTAACATAAGATTTGGTTACAAAGCAACAATTGATATAAATAAATCTCCAATAAAATTTATTATCTCTAAAAGTTTAAATTACCATCACAGACAACTTTAGTTTGGAGAATACCCCCTTGATAAACTGTTTCTTTAAACCTTTTACCTTAAAGACTCGTATACCTGAAAGATATGAACACATTTAATCTGTAAAGAAGAGCAATGTACCACACTTTTATTGATGTTTTTATATTAACCAAGGTTAGCTCATAAAGGAAAATCTAGACTTTGTAATGTAGGACAATACTTTAAAATAACAGTTGCTGTTTAGCCAGAGATGTAAAAACCTTAGTTTTTTCCAAGATTACTTGTTCTAGAAGATAAAACTTAACAGACATAATGTAAATAATATTTTTTAGAAGTTTTTGTCACTTTAACATATAAATATATCAGTACATTATTATTTGTCCTTAGGGAACAACCTTGAATAGTTTTAACTATTTGTGTTACATATATAACCAACTTAGTTACATATACACATTTTAATATCTGTCTTTTATGTATACACCTTTATATTACTTAATTAGATCTTTTGTTGTTTAATTAGATGTATTATAATTATATTTTATCACATAAAGACTTTTTACCTGGCAACATTTTTGTAATTAAATATATTTTTACATTTAGAACTTTTTCATAATTTTTAACCCATTGATCTCTTTTTTGTTTGTATATTGAAATAACCCTTATAATTTTTTTAATTTAGATAAGTTAATTCCTTTTAATAATATGAAATATTTGTTACTTACAGTACTTTAATTAAAATACAGTGGAAACTTTTTGACTTTTTGTATGTAGAATTATACTGTTGGGACTTTGTAATTTAGATTAACCTTGTTTTTATAATTACACAAAATAATTTCAAATTTCTTTTTTAGTTTGCCAACCAAAGAAAACACCAACATTGTTTATGTATTTTACCTTTTGGAATTTAAGGAGTTAAGAGTACTTGATATTATACTTAACAGTCAGCATTTTAACTTTGCACCAATTAGATGTCTCTAACAAACATGTCTATGATTAATTTTATATACATTAAGATGTAATTTATGTATCTTTTTTAAAAACAAGATATCAGACAAGTGCATTGAATAGTATTAGTAATCTTTTTGTTGTTGTTGTTGTTGTTGTTGAATAAAAACACTACAGACAATGAATATCAGACACTTTATAGACGTTAACATTTTAACAGCTGTTTAACCATCTAAAAACAAAACTGTGTATTAGTAACTTTAAAGACATGTGTACTTTTATCTTTTTCCCGAATTTAAATTAAACCATTTAAATTATATTAACTGAAAATAATTGGATTCATTTATGAACTCATATGTCAATTTTTTGTACCAATTTTTTTGTAGACATGGCAATACACATAGACAGACAGTACACTGGTGCACCCACACAAAGCAAACTGACAAACAAAAGCCTTGTAGCTTATTTTTTAAAACATATTAGATTGAGAGTTAACTCTGGTAAATTGGTCTCAGAATAAAGCAGAGTGTAATCACAAAAACATATTATCAAAGACATATTGGATCAAAATTTATGAGTTTAACAAATATAGAATTTATAAAGTTTTCTGACCTTTTTCCTGAGGTGGTCCTGTTCATGAAAGCTGAGAAGAGTTGAGGGAACATAGACAAATGAAGGGGGTTTATTTTTATTTTTTTTGGAGGAACTTCTGAAAGATGTACCTTTATTAGTCTCCTTGGGAGAGTCCCCCAGGTTGGCGTCCCATTTTAAACTGTTTTTGTTTTGTTTTGTTTTGTTTTCTTGGATAGTAGCCACCAACTCTTAGCCTGACATTGAAAAATCTTTAGGCCATTTTTTAATAGTTGGGAGTTATTCATGCTTGCAAATACTGAGAGACAAAAGCCAAATTTCCTAGACAAAATTATGCTTTTTTGTTATGTAATTTAGGAATAATCATTTTATAAAACACTATAGTTTTAATCTGCCCTTTATAGGAACTGACAAGATTTACCCAGTTGGCCACTTGGCCCAGTTCCTAAATGAAGACAATCTCTAGAATGTCTTTTTTTTTTTTTTTCCTTACCTTTAGCTTTTACATTTGACAGTTTTTTTTTTTTTTTTTTTTTTACTCCTAATGGCAGCACTTTACATTTTAATGCAAGGTGTTGTGAGCACAGTTAAAACAATTTTAACCATTTTTTTTTTCATTAGAAACAAACTGAGGTAGAAATTAACACAGAACACAAAGGGAACAAGAAAAAACAAACCAACAGACAAAGTCCTGAAAATTGTTAAGAAAACAAGTTAAAGGAGTCTAGGTAGAGATTTCTGTAGCGCTTCCTTGTCCCTGATGTTGGTGGAGCAAAGGAGTCCTGGTGAAAGAAGAGCGGTGATGAGAACAAGAAATGGGCCCAAGCACAACACTCAAATAAAAGAACAGGACAAACAGCCGGCGAACAGACACGGGACAAATGACAAACAGCAAGAGGACGCTGGAGAAATGACAAACAGCAAAACAGGCACAGGAAAAGCAACAATCGCTGAGATCACACAGGAGACCTCTAATGGGGCAGAGACCCCGCAAACAGAACAAATGGCAGCCGAACTGACACGGGACAAATGACCAACAGCAAGAAGACACTGGAGAAATGACAAACAGCAGAACAGACACAGGACAAGTAACAATTGCTGAGGTCGCACAGGGAAACCTCTAATGGGGCAGAGACCACATCTCCTCCTGCCCCCAGACAGATGAGGCCTCCCACGGAGGCCTCCAGTGGGCCCCTGATACAGACAGAAGAGGTCACACAGGGAGACCTCCAGGGAGACAGTGACAATGTTTCATCCTGTCCCGGGGAAGGTATAAGCCACTGTGTCCAATCTGACCTTTTCCCCCAGAGAAGAGTCGACTCACCAGAACTGACAGCCGGCAGGAGGCTTTTCAGAGCATCCTAGGATGGATTGGAGTCATCCTCGAAGTGAGGCTGAGGAACGTCTCTCAGAAGCTACCCTCTACTCCGGGGCCAAGGTCCAAAGGACCGTCTTTGGAGACAAATTTGGCGTAAGGGTAGGGAAGAAATGGATCCAGGGCAAGCCCCCAAATGTTATAGTTGAACTTCATCCCAGGGTCTCATAAACTGACTTCCAGGCCACTCACATATAATTGAATCAAGCCTTTATTGAAGCATATGGCTGGTGGCTGACCAGAACGTAAAGCTGTTCCCCTGATCAGCCCCGAACAATTGCAAGGGTACTCCTTATAAGCCTAAAAACTGCAAAAGGGATGTTCAGGGGGTCTACCCAATGCAAGCAAGCCAGGTTACAGAAGTAGGACAGTGCAGTCAAACAGAGGGAAGCCTAATCAATCACAGTTAGCCCAGTCACCCCAGTTACAGAAACAGAGCCCTGTTACCCTAGTTACAGAAGCAATACCCCATTAGGTAGTTCCGTGTTCTTAAAAATTTCTATAGCAAATGGAAAAGAACATCTTGCTTCAGTCATGACTCTTCTACTTGGCATGGTTGTTTTACAGGATGAAGTCATAAAAAAAATGGAGTCACATTTGCTCATACTATCACAGTGCCTAAAAGAAGATCTTTTTAATATTTAAGAGCATGTCTGCTGTGTTGAATTCTCTTGGATTTTGTGTCTAAAAATGCCTTTGACTTTCACTTTAGAAATAGAGTCACAAGTTATAGAATTCCAGCTTGACAATTTTCCTCCTCCCATATTGTCCTCTGTTTTTTTTTTAACTGTATTTATAGCAATTTGATTACAACCTGCTTCAATGTATTTTTCACTGCTTATTTTGTTTGGTTTTCTTGCACTTTTTGGATGTGTGACTTTATAATCTTTTGTCAAATTTGGAAATATTCAGCCATTATTTCTTTAAATGTCTTTCTATTTTCTTCTTCTCTGCTGTCCTCGGACTTAAGCTACATTTATGTCGAACTGAATGGTATCATATAAAATGGTATTATATACCCACAAAACACTGTTTTTTTTGTTTTGCTTTTGTTTGCTTATTTGTTTGGATTTTGGCCATATTTCCACTATGCTTAATTTTAGCTGGTTTTATTTTCAGTATGCTCAAGTTCACTATCATTTTCCCCAACCCCTATCAAAACTCTAGCTCTTTTTAGAGCTTCTTTGTGCACTCCTATTTTTTCTTTTAGATGCACTCCACTTCCTTAGGGAGACACACCTTCATTCTAGCCTGTCCCGCCTCTGTGCCATGCTCTCCAATCACCTCTGTTGGTAGTACTTTCATCTATCTTTACATGTCTGATTATTTTATTCACATTTCTCTTCCCAGTCATTTTGTCAGATATAGGAGGGTGGGGCCTGTATTTGTTTATTTGCAAGTCCCCTGCACCTAGAATTCGGCTCAATAAATATTTCTGTGTTGTCATTGTGAAATGGAGGTCGAACCCACTCTTGTTCTTTACATGAGAACCTTCACTGAGCCATGGAGAGAGCTGGTAGGAATCAGGGAGGTCATATCTGGGCAGTAGGGAACAGCACTGGTTGAAACCAGCCTCACTCTGACACTGGGTCCCCGAGCACCATCCTGCTGCCAGCTGAACATTCTAGAACTTAGACAAGGTTGGATAATGGCCTGGATCAAAATGAGTCTCAGGCAGTTTCTGATAAAAAGAAATGCCCCAGTGAAATAATGTTTTCACTGTTGGAAGAGCAAAAGGTGAGGCCTTCTCTTGTGTCAGTGGTGCTATTAACAGGAAGAGGTTCTGGGTTGTTGCTTACATAGCTCTTTCTCACTTATAGTTCTTTTACACCATCTAAGGCCATTCTTTCTTGTAACTTAACATTCTTTATTGGATCCAAAGTCCTAGCAAAGAATGTATCAGGGTAATTTATTTTTATATTTTTGGGTATCTATTTAAATGTGTTTTTTTTTTTTTTTTTGGTTTTCAGTAAATTCAACTAATAGTTACTGCAGTGAATAGAAAGTTCATCCCAGTTTTATGTAGTGTAAATGGAGAGGTACTTATCATATGTATTATGAGAGAACACAAGTAATACCACTGTTTATTAGTAGGTCCTAGAGAATTTAAAGATATTGGACACAAAGAACCTGGCACCTTGAAAGAAATTCTACCACTGAGTATCAGCTCCTAGAGAAATGATATGTGGAAGTAAGTCTTTAGTTGTACTAGTAAATATAATTTATATTAAATACAATTTTATTTTTGTCTGCAAAACTATAACCAGTGAATATGTTGATATTCATGTGCTGTCAGGAGATCACTTTTATCTTCTGGAACTTGACAATGAAAACTTAATCAAGAACTACATAACCAAGTGCCTAAATCTATCATTGCTTCCAAGCTTGTAGGCATTTTATTTTCTTTTGGCCTTATAATAGTCTTCTTGTTTATACAGATGTAGCTCAGCATTTTTAGAGTTTGGAAGTAACACATTTTCTACAGTCAGGGTGATTTATTACATACGAATAAATGTATTTCTCAATAGATTGTTTATGTATCTATATAATTTCATGTACAGCATAAAATCATTTTTAAAATTAGCAATGGATCAAAAAAAAGATATATATATATATATATATATATATATATATATATATATATATATATATATATAATGGGAAATACTTGCTTCCATGTACTTCTTTCTCTCCTGGTTCTTCTCATGTGGGTGCTGGTGGCAGCCAACCTTCTGCTTCTTGGGGACTGTGATCATAGGTGGATTCTTTATCTCTCCTGGTCTCTTCTTGGGCTGGTCATCTTCAGCTGATGCTTCTCATTCCAGTTCCTGTTTTGTCTTAATCTGGTCTTTTCTCTGTCTCTCTGTGTCCTGTCCTTTACTAAGAAGGTTACTAATCTTTGATTTCAGGTACACCCTTAATTGTGATTATTTACCTTATTATCCCTAATAAGCTATATCTGCAAAGTCCATGTCCCTCATATTCTAAAGTTCAAGGTGAACACGAATTGGGGAATACATTCTCCAAATCACTATAAAGACCAAGCAAAATAAGTTACTAATGGTAGATGTTCCAAATCTAATTCTTGCTTCAAGTAAAGAAAGACATGGGTTACACAGGCCAGTTGAGAGACTCTGAAATAACACAGGCTACACACACATACACCCACACACACACAAACACACACAAACACACACACACACATAAGCTGATTAACTTTTCTAGAACAACCAAATCAATTCTGATTTGACCTGTGTATCAACCATCCAAAAATCTAAATATAAATGAATACCTTCATGCTTTTACATTGTTCCAGGTATATGCACTTTTAACCAAAACTGAGCCTTCACAAGAATAAAATTTAACAGAAAAAAATCTCATTAGCCTTCCAATTGGCAAACAGAAACTTTTTTATATAATGGACAAGACCTTAGTATTTGTAGGTATAATTATAAAATATGCTATATGTGTACTATTCAATTTGAAGTCATGTGTATGTCTTTGTGTGTGTGTGTGTGTGTGTGTGTGTGTATGTATGTGTGTGTGTGTGTGTGGTGGTGGTGGGTAGGTGGATAGACAGATATTGAGGGATACTGGACAGGATCAAGGTGCACATCTGGATGAGTGCTCTGGGGTCTTGTAATCTCTTCCTGCAAAGCTCCCTTTGAAGTTGGGCTGTGTACATTTGACTGAGGTCTTCACAGTAGATTTTATGGACCATCTCCCTCACTTTCAGTCCTGGAGCAGACTCCTCCAGTTTCTCTATTCTGTGGGGAACAGACAGCCATGCACAACAGGTGGCTGCAGTGCCAGAGTGAACCAGCATGAGTCCCTGGGTCAGCACAGTCAGAGAGACCACAGAGTCACTAGACTCGCAACTGGGATGGGAGTGAGAAACAGCTATGCTTGTCCATTTCATGGATCCTTTGAGAATCTTTCCTTGCTATAGTTTGAGTATTGACAGATCCTCCAATGCCTATTTACTAAGGCCTTGTCTACTGAGTGGTGCTACTATGAGGAGGTGGAACCTTTGAGAGGTGGGCCTAGTGGAAGGTCTCAAGGCCCCTTGGGTGTGCCATTTAGAGGAATGTGGGACCCTAGCCATTTCCTCCTCCTCTTTGACTTCGTGGTTGATGACAGGAGAAGTTCTACACTGCCACAACCTCCCACCATGATAGGTCACCACACCATAGTCCCAGAGCAATAGCACCAACCCACCATGGACTGGCATTTCTAGAACTGTTGGGACAAAAAAAAAAAAACAAAAAGAAAACCCTTCTCTTAAAGTTGATTAGCTCACATATTTGTTACAACGATTGAAAATAGACTAACAGAACTATCAAGTTTCTAGAGACTCTGAAGCAGTCATGCATGCCCTCCACTTTGCTCTTACAACCCAAACTCCACAGTGCCTTCTTGCAGCAGGCCTGGGTCTGTGGATGCCCTGTCTCCCCAGTTGATAGAACTCTTTCATGATGCTGGATTATCTGACTTAATTATGCTTATTGCCCAGCCCCAAGCACTTTGAGCGCACAACTTTCTGATTTGTCTTTCTGCATGAAAAAGGAAGAATTTGTCAAAATGTCATTTATTAGCACATTTTCAAAAATAATTCATTATAAGAATAGACATTTCCATTATTACCACTGAAGCCTTATGCCTTAGTCATCAGAGATACAATTGTGTCTTTAGCCCACAATGATGAACTGCCTTCACTGGTTTCCACTCACCTCCTCTCTATGCCTCCCCATCCCAACTCCAGCCTTCCCACCACTCTGGTCAAACATCTTCCCACTTTCCAGGTATGAAGGTGATCCAGTGGGAATGACCCTTTTCCATCTTGGCACACACAGTTGCAGAAAGTCAAACTACTGTTTGCTTCACTTCTGGCAGCTTATCTCACCTCTTATCTTTACCAGTGGCCTCTGATCTGTAGAGTCTCTTGCTTGCCTGTTTCTCCATGCAGTGCATAAACATTCTCAAGATTTTCATTTATTAAAACAAGACTCCCCCTCTGGATCCTCCTGGTGATAGGAAGGACAGGGGAGATACAGTTGCCCCATCTCTCAAACAACACCATGGGTACAAGGACAGAGAGCATTCCATTTCAGCTGGGTTCTCTTTTGCAGAAGGATGCTGTTTAGCAGATGGAGGAACCCAGTGTACTCTAGAAGAGATTTTTACCATCACTGGCTTGACAACAGTCAGTGAGACTGAAAACACCCATAAAGTTTCCAGAGCTAACAGGCTCAGATTTATCCTTGAGTTCACAAAAACCTTCCTGCTTCTGCACAGCCCATCCTCTAATGGTGAAGCTGCAAAGAGAGTAGAGGGTGAACCAGGTAGCCTCAAGCCAGGTCCTCTACCTAATTGTAACAAAGCCCAGTCCTGCTCTTTGTGACCCTCACTCCTATATTCAGAGTGCACACAACTCTTTTGATATCTGCTGCCCAAACATTCAATCCACCATTTCAGTTTACCTGCGTTCTGTAGCTGCATTCATTTTTCCTGCCAGCTACATTTTGTATTTTACTCCTGGACCATCAATTCCCCTCTTGAACCATGGCTTTAATAAACATGGTATTCCAACATGTTCTCATCACCAAAGGGGCTAACCAAAAGGCCAAAAGCGTGTTATTCTGTTGTCTGCCTTGCTCCTTGGAATGTGAGATCCTTGAACTGGGTGCAACAATGTGCTAGGTTCCCAGTAAATTTTTGGTAAGTAAGTGAATGAGTAGAAGGAACAAAGTTATCCCCTTTATTTACACACTGTTTGTAACTGAGTTTGATACTTTCTATTTCCTCAACAATTATCCTGTTCATTAGCTCTTTTTCTTGCCTGCCTGAAGTGAGTTTGCCCAGGCCTCATTTCTTCCTGCTGATCTTAGAGCACAGCTCCAACTACATCTGTCACTCAGCAACACACCCTCCTTCTCAACATGACTCCAGATGGCCTTGGATGTAACACCCATCACACTGCTGTGCCCCTCAGAGCCTCTGCATAGCTGCCCATTTCCACACTGGCCGAGGCAGGCCATAAGGCCCTGCGTGATAAAATCCACTCCAATGAACAGTGTCTCCTACATCACCTCCCACTCACTCTCCCAAACAAAAGTATCTCCTGAGCCCAATGCCCAGGCATTGTTTCTGAAGACAAACTTTTAGTTTTAGCATAATTTAGTTTATCAAAAAACTAAAAAGACAGTGCAGAAGGTTACTGGTACCTCTCAGCTAGTTTCAACAAATGTTTGTCTCAACATGGCTTTGAATGTCTTTCACAATCAATGAATCCATGCTGATATATTGACTAATGTTCATGCATTACTTGCACTGTAGTTCTCTCCTAACATCTTTCTTCTGTCTGTAGATTCCATTCATGTTGCTACATTATGGGGCATGGTCATGTTCTATGGGCTCCTCTGAGAAGTCATGGTATCTCAGATTCCCTAGGTTTCAATGACGTTTGCAGAAGCTTTGAGAGGCACTGTTCAGTGGTTTGTAGAACATCTTCAACTGCTCTCTTTGAAGCCATTTCCCAGCCAATGATCTTGGGCTTTTACTCTGTTCAGAAGAAAGAATTAATTCACAATAAAAATAATTTCTGTAGCATTGAAATATAACTGTGCATTACAATATTCTCAAACTAATGATCCCGGGAGTTATTTAAAAGAAAGAATGAACTTTAAGAGTAGTTAGAATTCAAACTAAGAGCTAATCCTTCTACTGCCAGTTAAAATCCAGGAAAAGTATAATTTATAAAAGAACAATAAAAATCATTAAGAAATGAAGTAAAGAGAGTAAGCTATAAGAGAGAAGAAATAATAGGAGGAGAGAGAGAAAAAGGAGGTGTACCACCTCCACTCAACGTTAGAGTTTTCAATTTTGGAACAACAAGAACTTGGTGATAATATTCCACCTGTACCCATGATTTTAAGGAGACTTCCAAGTACAAAGAGAGAAGTTTGTTATTACAGAAGTGGAAATTCATCCATAAGGGCTTTCATCCAGAGATAAACAAATAGAAACCACAGAGAACATGGAGCCTTTGAAAGTCCATAAAGATGAGTAGGAACAAAACTCGTTAAAAATTTGTCAGAAAAACAGAAACTGCACCACCGTGACATCCCCTGGATAACAGTAAGGTAGAGACTCCTTGTGCCTGAGGGTTCAGTATTACATGGAGGGCAAGCGTGTGAGCTGAGGTGTAGGAGCTAACACATGTCGTTTCAGGAGCAACCCAGAGGCACAGATTAACCTCAATGTCACTAGTTAAAATTTTTTTCCTGCTTGACAGTTTCCTAAAGCAAAAGATATAAAGCTACCTTGTAACTGAAACTGCCCTTGAGTGTGGGATCTGGGTTGAGGAGTGTTCACAGAATTGAACGCTGCCCAGTGCTCAAGTTTCTTTTCATATAACTGAGTCTCCTGGCCAAGCAGGACAGGGAGGTCAGCAGGATTATGGAGGATCTCCAACTAGTCTAAGCAATATGTGCACAAAGTCACTTGTCTCCAGCAGCCTGGAAGTGGCATATCTCCCTTAGCTTTCCAGCACTGCACACTATGACTCCTGGGAGATGGAAGATGGCTTGTGGTCTTTGTAGCCACTGTTCTACTTCAATCCAGACTTTTAAAATGGCAAAAATATGAAAAAAAGGAAATTAAAAGAAAAAGTATAGAAAAAATTTGGGGAATGTTGGCACAGTGCAACCTGTTTCCCATGCTCCCCCGGGCATCCTGAAAAACTGCCAGATGGAAGGAAGGCCTTTCAGTGCCTCTGTCCTTCAGTGCTTTTCTGAGTAGAGAAATGCTAACAGTGAACATCTTCCAGAAGTTACAACCTTAGGTGTAGCCAGTCTTCATTATTCACATTCTGTATTTGAAAGTTTACTGCTTGCTAAAACTTACTTGTATCCCCCCAATCAGTGCCCACATAAACAGAGCCACCTAATAGCTATGCACAAGGTGAGCCTGAATGAGGCCCCTGCCTTCCTATTTGTTCTTATACTGAAAAAGTGTCATTTTTTCTCCACCTGCCCATGGCCCTGTTTAAGACATCCTCCACACATCATGCTTAAGTGCTCTTGTGTTTTTGAGCAAAGGAAGGCTGAGATAGCCTCATGGAGAACAAACACATTACAGAATCTTTCTTCCAGCACTTGCTGTGGAAATGCTGGCCCTGTTTCATGCTAACCAACTAGTAGCATGTATCAGTTAAGGTGTCTCAAACAGAAACACACACATCACAAGGTGACATATTGGTGGCTAACTGCAAGCAAGTGCAACCAGATGTTGGCAGGCACCTGGCCCTGCTGCACCTAGGATTAGCACTCCAAATTTTCCCAGTTTGGGGTTCAAAGTGACTTTACAGAGAAGAACGTCCATGGGTAACAAGAACTAATATGCAGCTGACTACTGATTTTAGGCATCCTGATCCTGGCCTGGTGCTGGATCTCATGGGCAGCAGCTCAGTACTCAAAGGGATGTGATGGAACAGAGTCATCCTGAGTAAAGGTCAAGTGCTTCCCATGTTGTTCTGTATAATCCTCCCAGGCCATCCTGAAATGTATACCCTGCTGTTGCTCAGTACTTGAGTGGGTTTTTATGGGCTTAAGTGACTTGCACAAGATAATCACAGAACCAGTGACTGCTGGGTCCAGAAGTCCAGCCCTGGCAGGCAGACTACAGAGCCCTGGGTGCACCCTGAGTGATACTGTCCACTCATTTTCCATTCCTGCCTGGGCAGTGCCATGGGTGTTCAGGACTAAGACAGTGAGTACGTAGAGACCTGAGACTGAAGCTCCCATGCAAATGACATGTGAACCCTTGGGGGCATACTCGACCCACAGCACCTGGTGTGCTAAGGCTTTCTTCTATTTGTGTTTTGTGCTTCTGAGATAGATTTTTACTTTGTAGTTACAACAGTTTATATTAAAATCTTTGATTATTTTATGCAGATAACAACTTAATCTCAACCATATCCAACTCTGAGCTTTGACTAGCTACTTAAAACACAAGTATTATGCTTTTGATGTCAACATTTCCATCACTTTAT
Organism: Callospermophilus lateralis; assembly: GCF_048772815.1. NCBI lineage: Eukaryota > Metazoa > Chordata > Mammalia > Rodentia > Sciuridae > Callospermophilus > Callospermophilus lateralis. Next base: position 4,388,465 of record NC_135326.1, read on the forward strand.
ACTATACATCTTGACAATCTGTTTGATCTATAGTTGTCTTAAATATTTTTCTCTCTCCACATACTGGAGAGAAATATTGACTCAGTATTACTTACAATATTGGTGTCTGTGATTTTAGATGTTTTATGTTGCAAATTAGTGATTTTGTTTGTCTGTTTCAACTTCACTCCATTTAGCAGTTCCAGGACCTCGTAGTGGGGAATGTTGCTTTTCTTTGGGAGAGTCATCACCTAATTCCTCCTCATTTCTGAAGAACAGTATTCCTGAACAAGGTATTCTTGGCCAGCGAGTTTTTTCTTTTTTTCTCTTTAACATATTGAATTTATCCTCCTGCTCTCACCAATCGTACAGGGATTCTGTAGAACAAGTCCTTGAGTGCCACATTGGGGCTCCTTTTTCTGGGATAAATAGGAACGTTTTTTAAAACACAACAGTTTCTGTGCAGTGCAGAGAAGCATAGTCTTAAAGAGTGACAGGGTTCTTCCTATACCTAAACAAAGTCAAGTAATCACTGTGCCAGAAGCACAGTGTGCATCAGGTATGACATTATGGTTCAGCAGAGCTAAATAAGGTGGTTAGACTACTCTTTATTCCTCCAGCACGAAGGCAGAAAATGTCTCTCTCTCTCTCTCTCTCTCTCTCTCTCTCTTTCTTTCTCTTTCTTTCTCTTTCTCTCTCTAAATTGTTGTTCTGATGAAAGAGACAAAAATAATCTTAGCCTAGGATGAGCAAAATAAAAAAAATGTAATTAGAAGGAAGACTATGTGATGCCATTCCTCTAGTCACTATGAGACAGCCACAAATTTAATGGAATTAGGAACATTGCAGTTGAATCAATTTAAAATAGAAATAGATTTGTAGAAGGTATTCAAGAAAATTAAGTCCCTCCGGAATCTTCACACAGAGTTGCCAGTGTCACCCAGAATGGACCTCTGTGATGCTTCCAAAGACATTTGAAATTTTGAAAGAGGAAAAAAGGAATCTGTCTCTACTTCCTTCTCCAAGGTTTTGTTTTATTTATGAAAGTGAATCAAATTTGGTCTACTTTTGTCAGTATACACAAATTTCAGGAAACACATAAAAAAGACATCCACTGTGATTCTGCTTAACTTTTAAGCACACCACAAAAGCATGGTAATATAAAAATAAATAAAAATACTTTTTTAGAATATTAGAATATTTACTTTCTTTATTTATTTAAAGTGATATGTGTCTGTGGCTTCAGAGGCTATGGTTAATTTAAAGCAGTAGCAGAAGAGCTGAGAGGTTGTTGTAGAAGTGAAAAAGTAAAAAAGCAAAGGATTTGTACTTTCTGGCCTTTGGAGAAGTTCTCCCTAGCTCTGGACAAGCTCCATAAGCATTGGCAATGGGTTTGCTCAATGGTATATGACAAGTGCTGAACAAATAGTTGAAATGGAAATGGATGAATGGTGCCTTCAAGCAGAAGGTGTTCTGTTTCACAGATTTAAAAGAGAGGGAGGTGGGGGAACCTGAGTCAACATATCCCATACTAGTATTGCACCTGGAACCCAGAAAGTTCTGTGTACCAGCAGTGACATCTTTATGCCCCTACTGATTACAAAAACACCAGATGATTTTCCCATTCTTCAAATTCAATAACTGTTGGGGTTCGAGTGTGCAGAGTTTAGCTCCCTCAGGCCTGACACTTTGCAAGAGCTGTGGCTGTGATTTAGGTCAGCTGAGGCAAACCTCAGTTAGGAGGAGGAAACATTCTCTTCCCCTTATCACAAGTCACAAGTTCTGCATGGTTTGGCCAAGAGGAAGAAGCTTCCTGCATACTTGTCCTGGGAACAGTACATTCTGAAGAGATAAATGCATCCTCGGGGGAGTAGATAATGTCTACAAGGAACTTTAGGAGGGTACTTATCAAATAAGCAGGAATGATCTGAAGTTAGCTCTGTGTATCCGCTGAGGCATGTTATCTGGGCAATGTGGACAAAGTGTTTTTGAAGAATTGTTTGCTTTGTTAGAAGAAGAATATAAAAGGAACTTGCAAATAAACCTCAGCATGCAGTTGCAATTGCTGCCTTTGCTCTGCATCCCCTGTGTCCCGGTTATTTCATGACCCTTACCCAGGGACCCGAACGCACTAGACGTTCACAAATAACCATAGTAATAAGGGGTCACTAGAACAGGCTGATGAGGTTTGCTTTTGAGAACTGAGAAGATGGAGAAACCATCCAAGTCCCCACTTCTCCTGGATTCCTCAGGAGTCTCAGTTCCAGTCCTCTCCCAGTGGTAGAGGTGCACTTACAGATTTCTGTAGCTTTGTTCACAGGTCATGACTTCCAGGGGAATGAGGCTTTGTAAGAACCAGGTCACTGTCTCCAGCCTCCATGGGAGGAGAAGATGAATTGGTGGCAATAGGCTCAAGTCTTGGTTACTCAGAAACCAAGCAAAGAAATGTCCTGATTCCATTTCTGCAAGAGGACTGAGGATACTTCTTTAATTTGTTACATAAGATTTCTGTCTTATAACCCTCTTAAATAAGTCCCTTTTATCTGAAGATTATTGCTTTTATAATCAATGGAATTTTCATCTTAATGCATAATGAAAAAAGTTGTGAATTTGCAGGCAAGAGGATAAATCAGGAAGCAGAAGTGAGAAAAGACATTTGAAAAGAAACAATAATTGAAAAACATAGTGATTCATAAACTGTGGGCATTAAAGGTTGTTTATCAGAAAATGACCTGACTTCTAAAAATGATGGCTATTTTCTCCTCAGAAATCAATCAAGTGCTTAGAACTTTAGCAAATATGGTTATAAAAACAATTTGTTAAGAGCTAAACTTTTTGTGTTTTTCTTTTTTTCTGAGATATCTGTATTTTTTTTTTCTTTTTTCAAAATTAGTTTTTAGGAATGGGGTTGTAGAATGGTGGTAGAGTGCTTTATGGCCTTGCATGTGTGAGGCCCTGAGTTTGATCCTCAGCATCACATAAAAATAAGTTAAATTAATTTTAATTTTTTCTATTAATACAGGAATCCATTCTTCTTATTGCAGATTAGATCATCACAATATATGTTTTTCTGCATTTCCAAAATACCTCCCTCAAATATTCCCAATTATTACGATTATATTATGGTATTTTGTATGTTTTTACCCACCTTAAAAATACATTTGTTACCACATGGACAAAAATATAGAATATACTTTGCATTTTTCCATGTTTTATCACAAAGAGGAATAACAAATTATAATAATGCACTTGCTTCATTCCACACCTTGTTTTTCAGCTGAAGGATTTTTAAGAGAGATTCATTTTGTAAAGAAGATAGAAAAGAGATGCAAAGATATATTTGATTTAATCTTTTTGATGCTGTTTAGTTCTCCTCTTAAGCATCTGCTATTTGTTGTCCATTCATCTTTCCACTGATGGGCCATGGGTCTAATCGTTTCTCGATGTTGTTGTGTAGAGCATTCTCACTTGTCATATGCATGTGAGTCTTGCATTCATTCTTCCAGGAATTTGAACTGTTAGTGCCTGGAGAAGCATGAACATGGTGGATTGGCTCTATTAACAGCCCTCCTCTGGAATCCTGTCACTCACCTCAATAGCAGTGCACAACTGCTGACCCTTGGTGGCACCTTGGATTCGCCCACAGCACCTGCCTTGACAAAATGAGGCCTGTGAAATCCTACCTTGCTGGTGCTGGGGTAGGAAATCAACCAAGTCTTTGTGAGGTGGCCATCAGTAAGTTGATTGACTTATTTTACTTTTTACCTACTGAAGGCTCACACTTCTCATTTTCCATTTCTTCATCCTTTTACTGTTATTGTAGTAATTGTTTGTGTACCATCTTCTCAGCTTAGGGCTGTATTCCTGTCCTTTGTCATGCACGTTCAAACGTGTGGGTAAGATTACTCCTTTTTATAAATTTTGCTTTTTTTATGAGTCTGTTTAAAAATCTGGCCATCCTCCATGCCTAGCGGATACACATCACATGCTTTTCCAATAAATGTAACATTTCCCTCTTTTGTTTGGGTAACTATTTTACTGGACTGTTGGTTGTGGAACAAACACAGTCTCACTCCTCAGGAAAGCCCATCTATGGAGGCATCTGTTCTTTCTCAACTGCGTGAAAAGCTGGCAATCACATTGTGTACTATTGTATATGATGGCATAAAATCAAAAGCTCTGCTCTTCAGTGACTTTGTTAAAGGAGTACAAATCCCCAGCCTGCCTGTGGATGGTGACCCAGCTGAACTTGATGCTACTCTCCATGACCCCTCGAAGCCAAAGATTAAAAGGCATACATTAACATATGACATCTTTCTCTTTTCCATTTTCTACAAATATCTCCATGTTAATAAATGGAGATTCACCATATCACATTCTCCAATCACACTCTTCAATTACAAAAATCAGGATCCCTGGCTTGACAGATGACTGTGGGGCAAAGACAGGAAACTAACAACATGTCCCCACAGCCTCTGGTGGAGCCTGAAGTTGGGAAGCACTAAAAGAAAACCATAAACACAGAGTCCTGCAAAGTGATGAAATGTGTCAAGAGACACAGCAACAACTGAAAAGAATGCTTGGGGACAAAACTTAAGCAAAGGGTCAAGGGAACATAAGGTGTTGGTCAATAATATCCAGGTCAATATCCACTCCAGTACATGAAATCCAGGAGTCATATAACATAAGCAGGTAGGTGGGGAAATGTAGAGGGTTTCCTCTCCTGGAAGTACTCTCAGTGACCAGCAGAGAGTCCACCCTCAAGTGGCAGGCTCCATCCCTGCTACTTGCTCCTCCATGGTTGGCTCTGCATGGCACCTACTCCAAAGTTCACAGTACAGAAGGTAAAAGGGTGAAGGAAGACCTGCAGAAGGCACGGACTGGATTGAGCTTCTGTCCCAGGCCTGATAAACCTCATGCTTAAGACATCCCATCTCTGTTGCTGTTTTCAGTCAGAGGAGACACTTGCAGAGTAGGCACCCTGTCCTGTCTACCTGCTCCAGTTTCCACACACCCTGCCTGGTCACACTGCTGGTAGACCTCTTCTTGTTCCTGGGGCTACCTGATTTATAATCATTTTTGTTTTGAGCAAAGAGACTCAGTTAAGGCTTGTTCAGGGGTTTTCCTTTTTAACAAGAGTCGCCCATGTCCTGGAGAAACCTGACTCATGTTGCCTTAGCTGGGTGATACGGGCTGACAGCAGCAGTGTAGTCAAAGTAATGGCAGGCAGCCTCAAAACCAGAGCATGGAAAGGGTCTCTGCAGTCTTTTGCCTCAAACATCAGTGGGGATATATTCAAGAAAAAACCTTCAGGTAAAAAGACATTCTACGACATGCCTGATCAGCATCCCTCAAAACCATCCAGGTCATCAAAAAAAAAAAAAAAAAGGGAAGTGCAAGACACAGTTGAGCTGGCCTGTAATCCCAGCTGGGGATCAGGGAGAAGGATCACAAGTTTATGGTCAGCCTCAGAAACTTGGTAAGATCCTTTCTCAAAATAAAAACCAGAAAGGGCTTGGGATGTAGCTTGAAGCTAAAGCACCCCTGGGTTCAATCCCCAGAACCAAATGAAACAAAAACTAACAACACATAAAAACTGAGAAACTGCCACTGTCCCAAGGAGCACAAGTGGGCATGGTGGATCCTGGAGGGGTCCTGGGTCACAGAAGGACCTAAGGTAAGCAAGGACGCCTGGATTAATCAACCACCTATCTGGATACTAATTCTTCTACATGGGTTCAGTTTGTGAAAAATGTACCCACTCATTTATGAAGGAAATATGGTGTTGGAGATATGGAAACTCTTTGTAATGTGTGCATATCCAAAAAGCAATTATCAAATAAAAAAAAATTCTCCATAAGAAATACAAGAAGGTGCAGGACTGTAACCTCATACCATTAACAATTCGACAGCCAAATTGGAAGCTGCAGGCAAGGAGCACAGCTGGCCCTGGCCAGCACCAGTAGGGCTTGATGAGGTCAGCCATTCAAGAAGATGCTGGTACATCAAAACCAAAAGTGTGTACCACCTGTTCTCACTTCCACAAGATGAGGAACAGGAGAGTCACTCAAGAGACTGAAATGTGCACAGCACTGTGTAGGTTATGTCATCTATCTGCGGTCCTGCCTTCTTCCTTGCTGGACTCTTCTTATTCACTGAATGGGGAAATATTCTCTAGCTTTAATATCTAGGAAAAAAATGGCTCCAAATTGTAAGAATCTCACCAAGGTCTCAGTAAGTACCGAAGAACTTCTGCTTCCCTAGTCTTCTCATGTTTAAAATGAGTAATGTCCCCAAACCCCACCAGTGTTATGACGTCCAAAGTGAATATCTGGGCAAACTACTTAGAGTATTACAAAAGCACAATACAAATGAAAACTTTCATCAGCATGGCTGGTAAAAATAATGACTCCACCATGCACTCAGTTTTGGAAATCCAATATCTGATACTTATCTAAGGACCAGATGAAAAGCAAGTACCAAAGCCTCATTCAGATCTTCCAGAACTTATTTACTGAGTGTTGCTTGTTAATTAAGGGGAAAGGGACAGATTAAAGGGTCAGATAGCACTTTGCACTATGGATTTTTCAGTTAATTAGAAATGTTCACATGGTAATTCAAGGTCTTTATACATACACCACAAAGCCTGAGTACATCACCAAATGTGAAAATACTCTGAGGTTTACTGGTAGTCTCCCTTTACTCCTCTTGACCCATTACAGGTACCAACCTCAGAAAACACAGATTTCACCAAGGATTGCTGTGAGGTCACAGAGAGCATGGTGCCAACCCTCTCTGATCTTGGCTCCTTTACATTTACCCATTTGTGCGAGCATGCTATTCTCTTTATTGTCCTGCTGATATTCCATTAGTTCTCTTTGAGTCATTATAAATTAAAGTATAAACCCCCAGGGAAATGTCATTGTCACTGTCAAGCAATAGCCTCATCTCCCTTGATTCGAAAACAGAAATGACAACCAGAGAAAGGAGAGCTCACCATGAATAATAACTTTATCTGCTCCAAGATCTCTGCACTCCTGCTGGCTGGTTTCTAGCTGCTATGACAAAAGTTCCAATGTGGACTCTCACCCACAAGCTTGATAATACACTAATGTAATTTTCCACTATAGAAACCAGAAACAGCTGGATTTTAAGATTTTCATTTGTAGTCAGTTCAGACCCTTTTTAGCTTCTGTTCCATTATCATTTTTGGTCAAACAGCAGCACTCAACAGTTGCTATTGTAGTTTAATTCAGAAATCAACAGCATTTCCTTTACACAGTGATGGCTTATCAAACCGTCTGTTATGTTGTGGTGGGTGTCAGTTCATCTTTCTTAATAAGCCCTGTGGCACCTTGTGCAGGATCACACCATCAGGATGTCTGTTAAAGACATTTCTGGGAGTTCTGCTACCCAGCAATCTGTCTTCACCTCACTACCCCAAAATGGGAAAGAACACAGGTTGTTTTCTTAGAAATGTCAACACTGCACTTAAATCTAAAGAAAATTCAAAGTGAAGTCAACAAATTATATGTCACTTTAAGTTCTGCTTTGAGCTACAAGCTTAAAAAACTGGTGCATACATGTTAAGTGAAGCAGAAACTGATGCTTTACCAACAAGAGGACAAACAGCTCATGTTTCCAAGTGTTAGCTTGCAAGAACAATGAGTGGGGGCTGTGGTCTCTGCAGTGGTCATTTTCACTTGAAAAATATTAAACATCCTTGTTACAGAGAGATCTGCAATTTTGTGGAAAAGAGATACATTCTGTGGATTCATACAAAAAGGACTTCACAGGGAAACTGCTACATTGTGAGTTTCTAGGGGGTCCTTCTCATTAGGAAATGACCCTGCTCTAGGAGGACCAAGAATCTGATGCTGAGGAGCTTCTGTTAACTTCCTCACTTCTTTTACTGAATATTCAACTTCTGCCATGCTTGGTTTGGTGGTTCTGTGGTGACATAGATACTCAAGACACCACCTCTTTCTTCATGGGTTTTAAACTCTAGAAAGCAAACCCATGGACATAAGCACTCTGCAAGACAGCCAGACAAAATCTCAGGCAGAAACAGGTGTGGGGGCAGTGAGAAGGATGGGCCTTCTCCACATAGAGGCAGTTCTTGCCTGAGCACTGGGATCACAGCTCTGGGAGGAAGGAGATCCAGGACACATGTCCACCTGTGTAGGGCAGGAAGGAATGATGGAGGCATTGTGAATGGGAAGGGCAATGAGCAAGAGAACCCTTTGGTGGAGCCAAGCATGTGTTGGGCCCCAATGACAAGGGTACAGTGGAGCAGGACACTATAAGGGTGAGGAAGACACTAACTGACTAGATGCACCCAAGTCCAAGGAATTGGATTTTTACTTCCAAGAAAGAAGGAACCCTTGAGGAGCTGGGCCGCAATGCAGAAAGACCATAGCTGATCATTGGGCAGCAGCTCCTGTGATCTGCTGAATCAGAGGAAGCCAGCAAGCAGACAGACACAGAGCACAAGTCCTAAAACCTTTCAAAAAGGCCAAAAAGGAATGAGATGCTCAGACCACCATTCAGGTTGCTAAAACATCTGGCACTCTCAGAGTGCAAGCAGTACTCAAGCTGAAACATAATGTTGCATTTTAATACAAGGTGTTGTAATTTAACACTTATGATGAAGCACTAACAAAACGTGGCAGAAAAAGCTAGCCAAGGTATAGGAGGATGACTTCAGTGTGGACTCTACACTGTGCCACAGGGGCAGCTGGAGCCAGAACTACCCATCACATGTAGAGCACAGCACATCACAGCATAACGCAGCACAGCATGGAGAGGTTGCAAAATCAGACACTGAGGGAAAAAGTAAACCATGGAATAGTGTTTACAGCATGAACCATAAAATTTTAAATACTGTGTGTTATTTGAATGCTATTTATGGGTGCATATATCTATTTATAATGCTTTGGTTTTTAAATTGAAGTACACATAAAGCAAATGTTAAGCCATTAGTGGGTTCCTTATCACTTGGAATATTGTATTTCTCAAAACAGATGAAAGAAGTAATGGAACACAGAGAAATGGAGCAAAAAAAGATCAGTTTTAAGCTTCAAAATGGAATGAGGCTCACACACATAAAAAAGAGGAAGTGGATCTTTTTGGCAGGAAGATCTAAAAAGAAGAAAGTGGAACTAGAGACAACATAAAATTGGCATCAGAAAAGTTGCTCATGTCATTAACCATTAAAGACTCGCAAATCACCCTGTGAGAGATAACACTTCCTGTTAGAATGGCTTCTATCAAAGGGTGGAGAGAAGGCATCCATGACTCTGTAGCTGCTGGGGATCAGGTGCAAATGGCATAAGAGTCAGAAAAAAATCAAACACAACTACCACATGACCCGTCAAGCCCCCTTCCAGTCCTGTATACACAGAAAGGGAAACCAGGACCTCATAAGACACCACACCCAATGCCAAGGCAGCAGTATTTACAGGACCCTGGACACCTGGCCACCTGCTCAAACAGGTGTCCCCATCCTCTCTGCATAATTCCATGAGATCCAGAAGGCCAAACCTTGTCACCCAGGTGATTCCTTCCATGCCTCCCCTGAGGCACATCCTTCAGCCTTGGGGAAGGGTGGCCTTCCAGATTTTTCTGGTGGTCATTCTCCTCCTTCACCACCCCCAAATATGGGGGTTCTGTCACTGGCATAATGTTTCATCAGAGTTCAGTCATTCTATTCTCAAATTCTGTCCCACACCTAGCTCTCCTGCCACCCTCTGCCCACTAGACTACTCTCCCCTCTTGCCTGGTCAGAAATCCTTACCCCACAAATAGCTAGGCCTCTGTGTCAAGCTCTGCCGCATGGTAAAATGAATCCATCACTATTTTATCACAGAGATATCTTAGGTATGCCCTTCATGGTGACCTCTAGAAAACACTTACCCCACCTGGCCCATTACAATCATTGTGATAGTCTGATGTCATCACCATGACCAAAATAAATACCTGACAGGATCCACATAGAAGAGGAACAGTTTATATTGAGTTCATGGTTTCTGAGATTCTAATCATGTTTGGCCCAGTCCACTGCTCCAGGTCTGAGATGGGGAAGAACATCATGGCAGAAGGGTGTCATGGAGGAAAGTTCCTGGGCTCCTGGAAGACAGGAAGCTGAGCAATAAAGAGAGGGGGTGGCTGGGGAATATAGCTCAGTTGGTAAAGTGCTGCCTCATGTGCACAGGCCCTAGGTTCAATCCCCAGCATGAGAGAGAGAAAGAGAGAGAGAGAGGGAGAGAGAGAGAAACAGAGAGAAATAAACAGAGTGAAAGGGGGTGAGACACAGATATCTATCATCCAAGGCCACATGCATAGTGACCTATTACTCTCAGCCACACCCACCTATGTTACCACCCAGTAGTACTTTCAAATTAATAATCCATCAGACAGACTAGCCCACCCATGAGTTACAGCCCTCCTCCTCTAAGCATCTCACCTGTGAACAGCCAGCATGGCCACATGACGATGGCTGTGTGGCTGAAAAAGCATGTCCGACACATTCTGTTTCCTTAATCCTCCAAAGGGCCCTCAGAAGAAAGTGCAGCATTGTATTTTTACAAACATGTATCAGAGACTTATGGAGATTAACTTTATAAGATTTACACAGAAGGCCAAAGTGCCAGGATTCAAACCTGGGCAAGCCCCTTCCAAGATCTGCAGTCTTGGTGCTGGATTACAATGGCACTTCCAATATCCATGTTCCCTGGGGTGGAGGGGTGATTTGTAGACCTAGAGGAACCCTAGAAATAATGATCAAAGTCTCCAACTTTTAAAGATGAGTAATGAAAGCCACAGAAACCACCTGTCCCAAGATAACCTGGGACTCCCTGGCTGAGCCTGGGCCATGTGTGGCTGCTTGAACTCCATTAAATGCTCTTGGTCCACCAGCCCCGTTTGCAGATACCTGCCTCTCCTATGAAATGAGCATAGGAGAGCAAAGAGGCCTCACAGGCCCATGGGCTGTGTGGACCCCCCAGTGAAGTTGAGCATGTCTGGTCTGGATCCCAGGTTCACCAGGCCCTGCTGTTCTGTTTAATAGGCCTGCTTTTCCAGGGTCAGTCCACTGATGCAGTTTTCACTCCACATTCTTTGTGGTGCTGCTGGAGGTTCTGTCACCAACTTCATACAACCAGGGGAACTGCAGATGAAGGCACACTCCATGCAAGCTTGCCAGGCTGTCCTGGGCTATGTTTTCTCCTCCTCAGTCTTCTCATCTGGAAAATGGGGACAATAAATGTGTACTTCAAAAAGGTCTGATGAAGCTTTGCAGATCACACACTGAATGCCTTCCTGATCCTCAGCATAGGCTCATAAATTTTATATATTAATCCATCATCACTCTTCTCCACTGTCCTATCCATGTGGGTCATGAAGAGGTGAGAGGAGTCCTTCACTGGAAGTAACAAAAACTTACATGTCCCAGCAACTTGGCTGGTGGCTCCACTCCCCCTGCATCATGATGACAGTAAAATGCTCCTCCTTCATGACCACACAGAGCCCTGTCTTTTCATAGTTCTCACTCTGGTAACCAGGAAACTGACAGTGATCTCACTCAAGAAGAATGCTCCTCAGGCTCTGCCTGCCACTGCAGCAGGGTCAAGGGCATAGCTCACCTTTAAAGATCTATGACATTGACCTGCCACAACTCCAGAAAATTGAGTTTTATTTTCTTTCATTTGAAGTTACTCTCAGGCTTTTTTAAGCTAAAAACTACCTAAGTAAATAGCAAATTGAGCATTAGGGAAGGTGCAGGCATTTCAAGTGCATTTAAATGACAGTGTGTCCCAGAAGTCTCTGCAACACGAGAGCAAGCATGGGATAAATGTTTCTCAGGAGCTGCTCAGGGGCTGAGCATAAGTGCACCAGAAGTGCGCCCTCTTAGGTCCCCTTTCTGCCTCTTTACCCCAGCCCCACTCCAGATATCAGGCTAAAATTCCCATAGAACACAGGGGCTGACACAGAGCCTGGAGAGGAACTCTTGAAAAACTACTTACACATCTGGATTGCTAAAAATGAGCTCCTGTCCCAAATTCAATCTTACTTACTCATTGCATTTATTCAGTGTGATGGAACACATGATCTCAATGTAGACATGTGGAGGAGAGGTCCCTCCTGCCCGACCCCCCAGCCCAGTAGTCACATACCTTGTCCACCAAACACCAAGGCCCTCTGGGGCTGGAGGGTCACTCACTGTGCCTCATGCCTTGTGTTTGCTTCCACAGTATTTCCATTTCTCCTCAGTAAAATGGAAGCTTTAGCAAATAGCCAATTTCAAAAGAATATTGAGTGATTTCTCTTTGAGTGGCAAGAATTAAATTACTTACCTCTTAATTTTATTCAACCTAATTGTAAAAGAGAATTCATGACATTTCATAAAAAATATATAATTCAGTAACATAAAATTATAAATACAGAAATTCAGACAAATGGAAAATAGTAAAATTAATGATAATGAAATGAAGATAGAGACCCTCTAACCATCAAATATTAGTCGATGGGGTTCCTAGTAGTCAGAGCAAAAAAGAAAATTAAAATAAAAGGTTCATAGAGCTTTTAGGTAGAAAACAAAACAGTGCAGCTTCTCCTTAAAAACAGACTGAGGAGCCAATCCAGGAGGCCATAGCCAGCAGAAGGCTCAGAGTTTTCTGACCAGAGACAGCCAGCCAAGAGCACAGGAGGTGCTTAGAATGCAGTGAATCAGAGGGCTATTGGTTCTAGCTCTTCTGCTCACCAAGATGGTGACTTCTTGGAGAGCCACTGAGAGTTCTGAGGCACAGTTAACAGGAAGCACCAGGAGAGGCAGGGCAGGTTCCTTGCCCTGATCACCTTTCTAGGATCCTCCCCCAGCAGCATTTGACAGCCTGGCTTCTGGTAAGTGGGACAAGAGGAAGCCATGTAGTCCTCTAGTAAACCTCCTGCACTAAAGATGTGCTCCTGCTCCACACTGGGAAGGCTGGATAAGGAAATGTGGAATATATATATTCAATGGAATACTACTCAGCTTTAAAGAAGAGTAAAATTAAGGAATTTGGCAGTAAATCCTTGGAGTTGGAGAATACATGCTAAGCAAAATAACCGAATCCCAAAAAATCAAATGCCTATTTTTTTTTTTTTACTAATATGCAGATACTAATTCACAATAAAGCAGGGGGCAGTAGGTAAGAATAGTATTACCTTAGACTAGGTGGAGGGAAATAATGAGAGGGGAGAATATGTGACGATAGAACGGATAGCAGATGAAACAGATATTTTTACTGTATGTATATATGTGACTGCATGACCCATATGATTCTGCAACATGTACACTAAGAAAAACGAGAAATTATATCCCATCTATGTATGATATATCAAACTACATAAATGAATAGTACTTTCATCTATAAGTGACTCAACATAAAAAAAATGATCAGAGTCTGCAGCCTCTAATCCCATTTTTCTTCCTATTATGACCTTAAGAAAATCACCCTATTAGAAATATAGAAGTACATTTCTTTGTGTCCATTTTGTATTTTATGTATATGGAATTATATATTGAAAGAAATAACTTCTTAACTTCAATATTGTTTGTAAGAATCACATGTCAACTGCCTAAAGCCCAAGTCTCTTCATCTCCTTTTGAGAGAATCCATTTTTTTTTTTCCTAAGAATATGTGGTGACTTGAAGAGTTTCACTACCTGTGGGCATTTGGGTTGCTTCCTCTTTGGAATTATGAAGAAGAATTCTCCTATGATTGCTGTAGTATATGTGTTTGGGTAAATTACACTTAAGTATTTTTGGTATTTATATCCTAAGAGTAAATTTCTGAATCATCAGTTGTACACGTTTGAAATTTAGTATATATTACCAAATGCTTTCTATAACAACTTTATGAATTCAATCCAGTAGTAACATGGGGAGATTATAATCTATCCACATCCTCACTTACATTTATTCCAGACTCTTATGTTATCAGTCTCTTTGTTCATCTGGGTGGGCAATAGTGACATATTTTGTTTTGATTTTTATGTCACCAATGACTAAGAAAATTCTTCATCTAAATAAATTTAAAAATAAAATTCTAGATGGCCAGAAAATAAAGTCTTTATTTCTAAAAATGTCTAAAATGTAACATAATGTCTACTGCTTCTAAATTTTTTTCTTCACAGAAAAGAGATTATTAATACTATTAATCACATTTCTCTGATAATGTTATATTACAATTAAAGTAAGTAAACTAAATTTGACACAATTGGGATTAATCAATGATATTTTAAAAGAATAAATAATAAATTACAACTTACACACAACTACTTTCTTTCTTTTTGTTCATTTGTTAAAGAAACAACAGGACCCTGCCTCAAATGTCTCCACAGAACGCTGAATAACCTCCATTATCATGGCACTGAGATTATTTTCTACTACTTTAAATATTACCAGAGATTCTGAATACACAGCTAACCTTCTTACTCATATTTCTGTAGCTGTTTTATCCCCTCATTTAAATTCCAATTTAATATGTCTTTTTTAACCCTTCAGACTGTTTAACAGCTTCAAAAGTTTTCCATCTTCCTTGCTCATATGCACAGCCACAACAAGATTCCTGGACCTCTGACAGAGAATAAGACCTACACATATACTTTTGTGAGGTTCCTAATCTTTTATTGTCAGATGCTGTAAAACTCATGGATTTTCTCATCAAAAAGCTCATGAAGTTTCTTCTCATCAATGAAGATGTCTTCCATTTCTTCCTCAAAAGCTCAGGCCACTGTCAATAACTGTTCTCACAGTACACTCTTCGGAGCTCCTATGTGGGAATCTGTAAAACCACAAAGACTACATTATAATATACTTATCATTTCCCTCCTTTTCAACCTTATTTGTTTCTTCATATATCCACTGATATCTCTCTGGGTTTATTTGGATTACTGCAAATTATTCTAAAGGTTTACCTGTTTACAATTCTCATTTATTTTACTGCTTTGCCACTATGGGCAAGCCTACTAATTTAAAAACAGATAACATGCCTGCGTATATACCCTGTGCTTTTACACAATTTTCTAATTATTGGAATATAATTTTAACTCATGAAATTACTCATACTCCTACCAAACACTCCTGGATTGAAAAAACACATCATACCCTAATGACATACCATAACACATATATAAAAAAATTTAAAAAGGGGAGATAACACACAGTATAATACAATTCTTAACTTTATAAAATTTTATGAAAATGAGCATAAAATAAAGGATATAAGGGAAATTGGGGATCAAGTGAGCTTAAGTGGTAGTTTATAATTCCTAAAAGTTTTCCTGAGAGCTGAAAATTTTCTGTGTTTGAAATCTCCTATTTACATGAGAGTCATGTTTACTTGTCTACACTTAATATGCTCTGGTTATTCTAATTAATGGAAAAATGAGCTGACTTTTTTATATTCAATGCCAAAGAAGGCTTTAAATCAATTAAAATCTTTCATTAAATATAAAGTTACTTTCAAATATTCTACAATCATAATAAGTACATTTCTTTGTATAAAGGCATAAACATTGTTTGGATTTTAATTGCTCCATATATGTTTCCTGGAAAAGGTGGAGGAAAAAAATGTCCTCTTTTCATAAACTGACCCCTTAAATCCAATGGAAACAATGTACCTCTGACTTGAGGGAAAGATGAAAAAAAAATAAAAAAGGAAACAAAACAAAACAAAATAAAAAAAAAAAAACCTATAGCCAATTGCTTGGTTTAATGCAGCAGAGATGAATCAGGCTCATTGAAATTACCAAGATTTACTTTGGTATCATTTTTAAAAGAATTCAAATACAAAGACAGAGGACCACCCACATTATCCAAAGAAGGCATATTAAATATTCTTACGATCCAAATAGTCTACCATAATTAGAGTAATATATATCCTGCCTTTTGTAGAAGAAGATGTGGATCAGAATATGTATGGTTGACCTGATAGAGGAATCAACATCCTACAAGGCTTTTACCTTGGAAATGACAGGGGCCCAATATTATAAGAGGATCAATTAATCTAACATAGCCTGATTTTCTTCTTTCATTTATAATCTGAGGTCCCAGAGCATTCTCTCAGCCTATTGAGCCTCATTCTCATCCCACTGGCATCAAACATTAAAAAATATAATATATAATCTGAGACATGAGCACCTGGTATTACCTCTTATTTTAAATGTGAGAATGTTTTGCACCAATTAAGTCATCATTCCCCAGATCACCAGAGATGATGAGGACCATTGCAGTACCCCACGTTTTTCCTGAACATTTTCAGATTTCAGGAAAACCTATCTATGCATTTTCCTCAATTTGTAAAATAATTTCCTACCAAAATTCTAGTACTCAATATTTTTTCTTTGTAAGATGCAAGCATTGTGTTGTAGAAAATCAGTAGTACCTTATAATTAGAAACTGATGAACTGGTTTTGATTGTGTATACCATGTAATCCCAGGCCAGGAGGCTGAGAGAAAAGGATCACGAGTTCAAAGATAGCTTCAGCAAACAGTGAAGTGCTGAGAAACTCAGTGAGACCCCGTCTCTATAGAAAATACAAACAAGGGCTAAGGATGAGGCTCAGTAGTAAAGTGACAGTGAGTTCAATCCCTGGTACACTCCACTACTACCAAATAAAAAGACTAGTGTCTCCTTTTGACACATTACCCTAGGAAATGAGATCCTTATTCCATAGAATCTATTGTGTATAACTTATTATACACACTAGAGATATATAACTGAGAAATATCAGTTTGCTTGACAAATGAAGATGTCAATTTGCTTGACAAAAGTATTCACAGTAATAATACCATAAGGAGTTTGGAAGAGACATCAGAAGACTCAAGAAGAGATGCTATGGGCATCCAGGGAGTCAGAAATATGATTTCTATGAGACCCCAAAGCATTCATAGATCAAATATAACAAGTAAATGCTCTCATAATGAAAATGATTGTTACAGTGGGAAAAAAAAATATTTCTCTTGGTTAACATCACTGAATCTCCCTTGGGGTCCTCCAGGAGCTCCAAGGAATTACTCAGACCACTTCAACCTGCAGCACTCTGGCTGAAAGCCACTCTGATTTACTGGAACTTATGCCAAGCCAGTGGTTCAATATTTTGAATATCACTCCTGGGTGTCATCAAAACTGCTTCTTAAATTATAAAAGTAAAATTTTAAACACACTTTTAAAAGTAAAATTTTAAACACACTTTCCTTGAGCTACTTTAATGTTTTCTACCTTTAAAATACTAGCTGCTGAAAGTAAGATCCTGCTATATGAAATGCATCTCTTTCCTATAGTAAGTTGCATCAAATTATGTATGTTAAAATTTAATTTAAAATTCATACACAGCCTGATTAAAGTTCTAAGCTATGACACTACATTTTTTTTTAAATTATAGAGATTCAAGATTTGCTGGTGGATGTTGCGAAACTATATGTAACAACACAAAAACTTATTTTTTTGGAACCATGTATTATTAATCTCATCCCAACTAGAATGACTATTGAAACATAAAAGCTATACATAGATCATGAATGACAAAGAAAAATTTTCATTCTATTCCTGGAAATACTCGAGTTTATTAAACTACAAAAAATGCAGCACTTAGAATGCCCCTATACTATTATAGAGAAAACCCTAAATGGTGACCATTTATCTTTCTGATTAACTTTAAATTGTATGAATTGATTACAAATGAGTAATACGCAGTCAGCAAGAGAATGTTACATGGAAATTAATTAAAATCACCTTATAGATTGTTGAAGGAAAATATCTGCATTTGAAGTCAGAAATAAAAGTCTTATTTCTGAAAAAAAAATGATTAGCTATATGCAAATTTACAATTCACTAAAGCCATATCACCCTGATTTTTTTACCTAAAGTATGTAACAGTGCCATGAAATTTTACTTGCCAAAAATTGCTTAGAACATAGCCACACACTTAAAGATATTTGACAATAAGTAATAATTAATAACAAAGAGCCATACACACACACACACAAAACCTGGTCAAAATAGGAACTGTAAGAGCTCTGAAGACACAGGCAGACACAGATGCCCAAGAAATGCTGTTTCCATGATCACAATAGGCAGCCACACAGATAACATTGTTCTTGGATTTCTTTTGTCAAGTTCAAGATATGATGGGATGCTAGGTAAAGCAGAAGGTCAATGCCAAGGGAGTCACAAGTGAAAGTCATTAATTCATCTCCCCAAACATGATTTCCAGTACTGTAATACAGCTTAGCACACTAAACTATCCCAAGTTAAAGTTTACTTGCCCCTTCCAACTTCTCCATTATGTTAGCCAGCATCTCCTGAAGGGTATGTAACAAGAGGGATTGCTCCAGTCCAAAGGTGTTGATGGATAGGTCCTAAAGGAAATTCTGAAAGAAATAGTGAGAGTTTTGAATATGTCACCAGTTTCAAGCATCCAGTCCTCATCTACCTTAGTTTCTATCCTTCAGCTACTTCACAGAAAGAGTGAATGTCCTTGCTACCTATTCACTGTGAGCTGCCCATCATCACAAGACATTGTCATTACTGCTCTTGTTTCATTCATTATTAAACTAAGGGTAACAATTAATGCCACACCTGGAGTGTGTATCCTGGCACACACTGCATTAGAGCTTTGTCTGTAGTTCCTGTGTTCCCTATGACAGGTACTGTTAAGACTACCAGAGAAAAAGAAATCAGAGAATTAGGTCACTTTTCCAAATTCACACAGTCACAAATTATTCAAACCAGGATAAAAATTTGGACTATTCCATATCTCACATACTGGTTTTTAACCCACCAAGCATTCTGTTGATTTAAAAAATAACATTTAAGGCTGCTTAAGTGGGAGGCAATGACACTTGTGTAATGTGTCTATACCGAGAAGAGGCAGCAGAGGGGATTCTCCAGGGGTCACCATGCCAGCTTCAGAGAAATAAAGAAGAGCAGGCAAGCCTGGGTGGAATCTGCATTGGCCATGGTCTTAATTGCGGTGACCAAGAACAAGGAGAAAGAGGCAAGGTGCAAGATAAAAGTCTGAAGTGATATCACATGAATCTTTTTAAGAGCTGCACACAACTATGAATATTTCTAAGTCCTTTTCTCATAAAAGTAAGTCAAAAAGAATGAGTCTGCCTCCTTGGATCTTTTGTAGTGTCCTGGTTGCTTCTGCAAAAGTCTTGCCTTGCCACCACAGGTTTTGCAAAGCATGTTTCCCAGGATAAGTTTCCTCTGTTGTCCCAAGTGGAGGATACCTGTTGGCTCCCAAGATGAGCTTCCCAAGTAACATTCTGCTGGTCAGGCTTCTGGAGGGCATCAAGTGGAGGCTTTGGAAACCTAGTCAGTGGGAGAAGTGGAACCAATTGCACAAATGTATTAATGGTTTAGGACAGCACTTTCAATAAATGTAATGCAAAAATCTGTATAGTTCCCAGTGTGGATGGCAGCCTCAGGTGCAATCCTGGAGGCCTAAGTGAGGGGGTATACCTGTTACCATTTCCTAAAGCATTACATAACTATGAAAAAAAGATCCTGGAGACTTAAATTCAGCAAATGTGAAAACATTATTTTTTGACAACACATTGATAAAAACTGGCTCCACAGGGTATGTCAATGGAATCCGTGGCTTTTTTCCAACCAACTTAGTTCAGATTATTAAGCAAAGCAGTTTATGACTTTGAAGTGCAAGACAAAAAAAGCAGCAGGTAATAACTGCCTTCAATTTTTTTTAAGGATGGTGTTCTGACCGTGATACAAAAAGTGGATAAAAGCTGGCTGAAAGAATGTTGGCAGACAAAATAGCAATTTTTATCTAATTTCCTACATTGAACTTAACTTTGCTTATAAGCAGCTGAAAGAATGGGGAAAGCATCCTGTGTCAGGAGTTGATACTAAAGAATATATCTCAGCAGCATCCCAGAGCAGCACTGCCCCAAAATACTCCAACACCAAGAAGAACACCAAAAAGCAGCACTCTTTCACTTCCTTCACCATGGCAAATAAGTCCTTTCATACATCCCAGAACTGCCACTCCATGGAGATCAGCCCTCCTGTCCTCATCAGCTCCAGCAACCCTCACCTGCCACAAAGATCAGAGAACTGTCTGGGGTTACTTTAGTGTCTCTTCTCTGATTCATGTGAGTACTGCTGTATTCATTGTGACCCCACAACCAAGAAGCCTAGTCTCAACTGGCCCTTCATTTATATTCCTGTTTGATGTCCCCTGTCTAGGTGCCTTTGGAACTATGAATATTCCCTTTCAAGAACCTTCTTCTCCTTGCTACCACTGTCCTCTCAACTCCATCCAGCCAGGTGTGGTGTTGCATCTGCTGGAATGGGACCAAGTCTCATGGAAGAATATTGAATATTATAAAATGTTAGTTCACCCCAAAATTATCTACAGATTTGATGCCATCGCATTACAAATTCTCGCAGTCAATTTTGTGGAAATCTTCATGTTAATTCCAAATGTATAAATTAATTCAAAATTTAAGCAGGTATAGATTATCTCAGAACCTGAGATTATAGTATGGTAGAAATTAATAACAAAGGAATGAATTTTGAGCATTAAAATTATTCCTGATTTTATATGATCTAATTAATTTTAATAATGGTAGGGTTTAACAATGATTTTCAAAATTTATAAAAACTACTCTCATAAATAAATAAATGTGGGCTGACTCTAGAAAACCAATTATTCCAGGTATCCAGAGAAATTTAGTTATCTATGACTTTCTTACCAGCCATTCTCAAGTACTGGAAGAATATTAGACTAATTAAAAAACAGAAAGGAAAGAAACTTCAGCCTCTGCCCCAGAATAAGTAATTTGATTTTCACAAATAAGCAGGTATTATAAATTATAAATAGGTCATTTTTTTTCCTACTACAAGGCTGTCTTTCTTTATAGATTATAGGTGAAGTCTATGGATTTATATCTGAAGAAAACTTCATATAATTTTCTGCAAGCTATTTAAGAAAAAAAGAGCCATGAAGTGTTCATGGTTCCTTTAAAAAAATATACATTTTGCTCAAAATGTACACCTCTGGTCTCAAATTGTAAGCCGACCTTTGAAGCTGCTAATTGCAGATATAGATGCTTTATAATAAAGGCAATCCCAAAAGAATAGATTTTTTTACCCATTATATCATAACAAGTTGAAACCCTTTTATCTATTAGATAAATGTCAGTTGATGAATAAAACTAACAAGCTATTAAATTTCAATATGCCTTCAGGAGAGTCCTGGAAGTGTGATTGTGCTGCAGTCTTGCAGGAAGTTATTTTCATCTATTATTCTCTAATTTAAAGATGACACTAGCACAAATTCCTTAAATTTTATTTGACGGGCAGCAGCCTGTGTCTTGTGCATTGCACAGGTGCCAGTGTCTTAGGTGTCAGATTATATATATAGAAAAAAGAGTGCCCTGGCTAATAGAGGAGCTGAAACAAAAGGCAGTAAGAGCTATTTTGTTCCATGAATATTTTTTGGACACAGAATAAAAAGAAGAATGATGATTTGAATGAAGAAGGTTTTAGAAAGAACATTATATAAATAAGAAAAAGTTTAATGAAAATAATGAAGATTTCACTGTTCTGAATGATTTGAGAAATGAATCCTATTTTAAATCAAACATAATACTGTGAACAGGCCAGAATTTATGTTAATATGAATCTATAATTTGCTTCATGCACTTGTCTTCACCACATTTACAGAACACATCTGCTGTGCTATGTGACCTTCTGGCTGAGTCCTGATTTCTCACATTTCCAGATCTGAAATACCTGTAACATCCTGAGTTATTGAGGTCAACATGAGAATCCTAAGTACATGAAAATAAAGCTATTCTTCATATTCTGCAATTAAAAACAAGTTAAAAGGAAGGGATTCATAAATAGGGTAACTACTTTTTGAAAATTCAAGAGACTGTACTTTATGATTTAAATTTAAACCATCATCTTGATATGTTTAGGGCTTTAATTTATGGAACAAAATCAGGCAATCCTTATTTTTAACTTTAAATACCAGAATATTATAAATCAATTTAGATGAACATATAGGGGGGAGTTTCAGTCAAACTTCTAAAAAACTTCTCACTTTTATTGTACAGCAATGATTTGTAAAAAATGAAATGCTAAGTAATCCTAGAGCATAATTTAGGGACACAAAGAAAACTCTCAAGAAATAGACAGAGATTACATTTAATCAATTTCTGCAGACTAAAGTAATAAATATTAAGTTAATCAACACAGCTTAAGTGAAGGTCTATGTGTAACATATTTTTTATTAGACTTGTTATTAATGGACCTTTAAATGCTACCACAACTTGAACTCTGGATTAAATTTATATAAAGAATCACTGTTGTAACACAAAACAAGAACAAACATTACTTTAGTAGCCCTTTGTTTCTATGGGCCTCTTCCTCTTAAACAGAGTAAGACAAGAGGAATCCCTCTTTTCTCCCTAGGGTTATCTACATGGTTTGCAAGATATCATGTTGAAAGCTGCTGAAATAACTAAAGAAAAATCCTGAAAAAATTACAAGTGAAGTAGATAAGACTGGAAAAGGTAAAATAATTTTTGTTGTCTTCAAAGTTACCGTTTTCAAATCTGTGCTTCTTGTGTTTTTTACTTAAATGTCACAGTAATATACAGTCATGTGCCACCTAACGTTTTGGTAAACCACAGACCACTTACATAATGCATGTACTACATAGCCAAGCACATAGAGGGTATACAATGTAAGTTCCAAGATGTGTGCACATTGATAAAACCACATAAGATAAATTTCTCAGAGGTATCCATGTTGTAAAGTGCATGACTGTATATGTAAGGATTTTCTGGTTTATAGTTTTAAAGTCCAGAACATGTCTTCCAAACCATCAGCATTTTCTTCTTGGCATTCATTTTATCTTTTTTTTCCTTTTTTATTCCCGTTTTATTCTTTTTTCCTATCAGTATAGTCCCCTTTCTCTTTGTTCCCATTCATTTGTCTCTACAGAGAATGCAAAGGCTTCACTGTCTATGGATATAGATTATCTTCCTGATTGTAAACTTTATTCTGTGTTTTCTTCCACTGGATATTAAAATAAAAAGATACATAAAAATATGGTGAATCACAGCCACGAAAAAATAAGTAAGCAAAAATGTTTGAGAACTTTACTTTTTCACATTTTTCTACCTCACAATGGTCCTGCCCTCAATTTGGATGGCAATATTTTATTAATGTTGAGGAAAATTGGAAGAAAATATGTGATGCACATGTGAGTCCCATGTACACATGTCTGCTACATAAAGTAAATGCACCAATAGCAAGACAGAAGCAGTTTCCTGGCTAGATAGCTAGATGCTTCTGTATGCACAATAACATTCTGATCGCTACACAACATATATGAGGGGAGGAATTTAATCATCCTTACACAGCATAAACCTCTCAGAGACTTTGCACTATAGTGGCAAGATGAAAATAAAAAAAACAAGCAAGTTTTCTTCTCCAAGTGTTTCCTTTCTTCTTGGTTAAGGCAGTGTAGGCACATCCTTGTCCCTCATTCATTTGTTAAACTGTACTACTCACTATAAGCACATAACTGTTAGCACAGGACTTCTTTCTTCAGAGTTCCAAATATTTCCATTAATGATTTCTGAACACCAAGAAGTGTTGTTGTTTTTTTGAAGAGATAGGGAAAGAAAGAGAGAGAGAGAAAGAGAGAGAGAGTTTTTAATATTTATTATTTAATTTTCAGCCGACACAACATCTTTATTTTTATGTGGTGCTGAGGATTGAACCCAGGATGCACACATGCCAGGTGAGTACGCTACTGCTTGAGCCACATCTCCAGCCAAAGGAGTGGGTTTTTCAATTTATAACAACAATAGATCCTCAATGGCTCAATAATGTTTCTTTATATTTTTAATGCCAACATTATTTGTACATGCTACTATCTGTACTAAGGTTCTAATTCTTAATAATTGTACATGATTATCTGCATAAGGCCAGCTTAAGAGCTTTAAAATCAATAACCCTCACTTTTTCATATTTTGCAGATAAAAGTTATATGGTAACAATGTTCTTCCCTTTAGTGCATACTTTAAACCTATGGAACAAGGCAGTTCAAAGTTTTTACATTTGAAAAATTGGAAAATAACTGAATAAACTTCTAATTTCTCTTTTAAGTAAGAAGCACACTGGAGAATAATATTTCACAAATTATATTGTGTGTATATGTAGAAATGTGTAGTAATAAATACCATCATTATATATGTATAATTTTAATGTACCAATAGAGATATGAAATATGTAAAAATCATAGATTGAACATATGAAAAGTTTTAGCAATTTTTTTCTGATATTGGCTGCCTAAACCTATTTTTTAAATACAATATAAACTATGGAATCTTTATTATTTCTTGAATTTCAAGGTAATTACTTTGCAGCATCAACAAATAAAGCAAAAAATCACTTTGAGTTTTTAATAACAAAGAATCAAATAGGAAGTGAGGACTTCATCTCAATTTTTGCAACAAGCTGACCTTAGTATCTTATCACGTGAAATTTGGTCTTCCCTCTCAACCAGACAGAAAAACTGAAATTACCAAAACAAAGTATTGAGGGAATCAAACTAGCTAATATAGATCCAATATCTTTGTTCTATGATATTAAACCCTCACAAATCTCAGAAAAGTTTTTCAGATGATGGCACAGTCATGGCAAAGTAGCACATTTTTCTTAAATATGCCAGCTATTTTAGAATAACATAAAAAAAAACAAAGGTTAACTATTCTTTTGCTTGATGCATTTGGTTAAAAACATGAGCCAGGGTCCGGGAATATAGCTCAGTTGGTAAAGTGCTTGTCTTGCATTCACAAAGCCCTGAGTTCAATCCCCAGCACACATATACAAAAACATGGGCTAATATATTTTCTATCCTAGCATGTCATGCTCTGTGTACAGCCAAAAGAGCACTCCCCCAAGGAAATTCAAATGTAGCTTATTCAGTGTTGCAGCATCCTGGACAGTACTCTTCAGCAGGGTTGTGTACTATATGCTCTCAGACTACTATTCCAACCCTATTTGGATGGGACCCCAATTCAAAATAATTAACCAAATCACTATACAGAAATTCTTAAAAGGTGAAAAACTAAGGCCAATTGCTTTATTCAAGAGAGCTAAATGTATGCCTGTCAATGTTCTACAATTCCTGCATGGAAACCACTTTTTTCTTACACTTCCAGACTTCCTTGTGCAATATTTATTGTTATTGTTATTATTATTGCACTTCTTATCTACGACTGTTTCCCATTCTTGAGGCACCAAAAATGAGATTTACCAGACAGACAGCAGCTGCAAATATATGCCCAGGAGAAAATTAAAAACAAAACAAAACAAAACAAACAAACAAAAAAAAACTAAAGTACTAAAACCTGGACAATGCCTTTTAGTCAGATTTCTGAGGATCATCGTTTCACTATCTTCAGAAAAATGCCTACTCTCCCTTAATCAAGCCTATAAAGTATAACCCCAACCCAACTACAGCAACACCAGAAACATCTGTTGTATGCAGTAAAATACCAATTTTTTTATGGTATATTTTAATGCTATTATTCTTGGTATTACATAACATATATTATCTACTTGATTTTACAATCTTCTATAATGTCTTAAACCATAAACAACAACAACAACAACAAATGGGCTTAATAAATTTAAATTATTTAGTCTTCCATATCAACCATTATTATAAATCATGAATGTAACTATCAGTAGCAATTCTGTTAGTTTTCTGTCTAAGAGTTTGGCAGGAGCTAAAGGGGCATATGTCTGCTCTTGGCTCCAAAAGAGAATAAATGTAGTGCCTTCACAACTCACTGTAAGCTGAAGTATTGTTTGTTGCCATTTTTTTTTCATATTCACAATAATTTTTGGTTTATGTAATACAACTTCTTTTCTAAATTGGGTGAAATAGAAAAAGTATTAAATTATTTATTAACTTTGCGTTTTGTAACCTCATCTTAATAGAGTTAATTTTGTAACCTCACTCTCCTGCCTGAAGCAAAGAGTGGAATGTTTATAATCATACTTGAACATTTGATGATTCATTATGCTTATTCAAATTTTGATAATACATTATCACAGAAACTCTACTGGGGGGTGTATTGATCTAACTACTTCCTTTGAAGGCCAACTAAAAAATATTTAGCAATATGGACCTTTATATGTACAAACATAAGATTTTTTACACTATCACAATATATGTGCTTCTAACACAGAAATTATTTATAGGGAAAAATAAAAATCTCTCACTTATGTAAAACTGCTCTGGTTTTTAAAAGCTAAATTAAATTTGTTACATGCATTATATATATATATATATATATATATATATTAAGGTCACTAATAAGCTAGTCAGATTCTAAGTTTCAAAACCAAAATGTGTACATTTAATGCTAGCTTTATATTGAGGGCTATAAAATATTCTCATTCCTTAAGATGAAAAAAATATTCATGTAAAAAATGTTTGAACAGGAAAGTACCAGTAATATATCCGAAGTAAATGACTTGATCTATTGTGTTCACACATTAAATTACAATGCATGAACTAATCAAATTAACACTTGGATTATTTACTGTTGTAAATGCTATGAAATTTTTTATGTTTTCTAGTTTAATTTTGTTCATGTTTACAGATTATTTGCTTTCCTTTGCAGACCTTCTGAACAAAGAAAGATGGTCATTTCCTTCCAAACAAGTAGAAATGTCTATTTTTGACAAAATTTCTACCTATTTCAACCTGCTCTGTGCACTGAACTCTCAGCTACTTTCACATGTGATTACCTATAAAAACAGATATTTTCAAGTTTCTTATTTAAAAAATGGTAAAAGATAAAGCTGATGCTTTCTCTTTCATGCTGTGCAGTTATTTTATTCTGCAATTAAGACATACATAATTATCATAAACAAAAGAAATACAAAATTACAATGATAGAACCTAACATTACCTTTTACTTACTACTGAACAGGTACTCTTTTCTGAGGGCAAGACCTAAGGAAGTATCAGTAAATATTTGTTGACTAGATTACCATATACACAAAACTGGAAAATATGAAAATATGTCTTTTCTTGATCCCTATTCATAAAGAACCACCCTTCAAATTTTAAAATCATAATAGTAGAAACAGATTCTTTGAAAATTTGGTAGTTTCATTTGAAAATCAAAAACCAAATGTGAAAACTCTACACAGGATGACTCATAGTTCTCACAAGAACCATTTTTAAATGATGCTTAAAGTGGCTTAAATAAATAAGAGTTTAATAATGGAACATTTCAGTAATCTCAAAAAATCTCCTGACCACCATCAACTGCAATCAATTAATGATGCATAAAAAACAATGTAATAAAAATTAATGAGCATGTTCTCCAGGTATGCAAAGTTCTACATAGGAATTAAGCATGTTGGGTACATAAATATTGTTTTATATTTCTTATTTGAGGTGATTATTTTGACTGTGAAAAGGGAAGAAAGATGTAGAAATTGAAGAGCTAGTGATACAGATGATGTCACATAACAGCATCTGCTATTCTTGTCTGTGACTTTTAACACAAAATGTTGAAACTTTGTCAATGGAAACAGTTTTTTTCTGAAGAACACATATAATAATAGTAATAAGATGATGAAGACAAAGACAAGAAGCAATTAGAATAAAACATGAAAACTTGAGAACCTTTTATACTAATATTATACAATGGGAATAATAATTAATATAATAAAGAACCAAGTGTATGACCATGAATGAAGATTGAGAAAGAAAAGTCTGTTGATATTTAATAGAGTACTACAGAAATGGTTTCAAAATAAAAGAAGAGTTAAAATTTATGACCCCTAAATCACTCTACTCTAAAACAGACTTATTTAATTTTAAAATCATCTCTCAATACCTATGCTTAGAGAGAGAAAAAGACTAGGATTATTCTTTCATTGTTCACTTTCACTATGCATTCTAAACTTCTCTCTAATCCAGGATTTCACATGAATTGGAAAAAAAAGCTCCCACAGGTAATGGTAGTATGTCACCTGCATTATTCCCCCTTTTCAACACAATGTTGCAGAACAGGAACATGAAGGCTACGCACTCAGCACTCAGTTTTATGAACCCTTGCATATTTTCTTTTGGTTTTCAAATGATTTTGACATTTAAATGATTGTATATGATGGATGTTTTCTGCCAAGTGAGATAATGTATGATGCCATTGAAGGCTTTTATTTCAATAGTTAATATCAGATGGAATGGTCATAATAATCAAAAGGGTAGAACCCATAACCCATAACACTGTTGATGGCATAAAAATTGTAAAATGCATCGCTCAGTTGTAGGTCACTCACCTAGCATGTGCGAGGACCTGGGTTCAATCCTAAGTACCAAATAAAAAATAATAAATTAATAAAATAAAAGTATTATGTCCAACCACAACTAAAATATTAAATTTTACCTACAGAAAGAAGGAGCAACACTACTGGAAAAATGGTGAGAATGAGGGTGCAGTTAAAGATCTTCCTGAGAAAATCTAGGGGCAGGAGGACAAGTCAGAAAATCTTAACAATAATTTCTGATATTAAACAATTAGGGTTAAGTCTGGATTGGAAATAAGTAGTAAAATTAGATTACATGAGAAACAAAAATTAAGAATGCTGTTAATGGAGTAGTTATTCAATGAGATGATAATTCTGACTTTCTGAGACTGGAAGTGCTAATGAGGTAAATCATGATCATCCATCTTCAGGTGTGCAACACTAAGCATGTAAACACAGTTTCTTCTTTTTCTCTTGCATTTTCAACTGTCACTACTCACCTGGATTATTCCACAAATAATATATAAGTAAGGGACTTGGGTTGTGGCTCAGTCATAAAAACACTCACCTAGCACATCAGAGTGCTTGGTTCAATCCTCAACACCACATAAAAATTAAGGTATTGTGACAACTACAACTAAAAGAAAACGAACAAACAACAACAACAAATATATAAAATATAAGTGACCTTTTTTGCCACCAACATTGCTACTTGCCTTCCCTTCCCCAAATGACCCATCCCAAATCCATGGTCACAAAAACCATAATTCTTTACTTGTAATTCCTCAAAAACTTCTTAAGGTTTTCAGAAAAAAAATATGTAAACAATTTACCTTAGACTATGATCCTCTCTCTTTGTATATCTGAAACTCATCTACAGATACTCTATATAACATCCTAAGAGAGATTGGAACTATAGAAATCTACAGATGGTCCCCATTACACAGGCTACATATAGCCTCTCTTCACCCCTTTGAAGACTCTCAAACAGTAGTACTGGGCTGAAGCAATATCTTTCTGGGAAAATTTCTTTACATCTGTATCTACTTTCTTCTCCACCTGAATTCTGCACTGGCTGAGTCGGTGGCCCACTCTTTGATGTGACAACAAGATGTACACTACCATTACACTCAACAACACAGCTTATCAAGAGTTGGCTACAACTGGGTTAGATTGATCCTGGATCCTCAGGAACTTAAAGTCAAAAATCAGACTATAGGTGCTCTGTCTCATTAATACATGCTTAAATACTTAAGTAGTAATTGTATAATGGAATATCTCATTTGGAAGATTGTTCAGATATTCCAGAAAATCGCAGGATTGAAAATCAGAAAAAAAAAAATGTATTCTAAGTGTGATTTTGGTCAAATATTTAAATATTCTCCTCTTTCTAAGAAGTTTATAAAAAAGAATTATATAATTCACACTCTTTAGATAAAGATTTTCATGGCACTTTTGCTGAAGTTACTTTTAATTGGGGGAAAAAAGAAATTTAAGGAAGGGATTTTGCTACTTCGCAAGCACACACCCATACTGTATTCAGAAACATTATAAAAACAAATCAAAGTTAATTTCCTTAAATTGAAGTCATGATGTTTAAAAATTCGAGTTAGTAAAAAATAATTTTTCTTTTTTTTATTGGTTATTCAAAACATTAGAAAGCTCATGACATATCATCTTTCATACATTTGATTCAAGTGAGTTATGAACTCCCATTTTTACCCCAAATACAAATTGCAGGATCACATCAGCTACACATTCACAATTTTTACATAATGCCATATTAGTGACTGTTGTATTCTGCTGCCTTTTCTATCCCCTACTACCCCCCCTCCCCTCCCCTCTCATCTTCCCTCTCTACCTCATCTGCTGTTGTTCAATTCTCTCCCTTGTTCCCCGCCTTTCCCCTCACAACCTCTTATATATAATCTCGTGCAACATTGAGGGTCTCCTACCATTTCCATATGCTTTCCCTTCTCTCTCATTTTCTCTCCCCCTACTCGTCTCTTTAATGTTATCTGTTTCTCACGCTCTGCCTCCCTGTTCTGTTCTTAGTTGCTCTCTTTATATCAAAGAAGACATTTGGCATTTGATTTTTAAGGATTGGCTAGCTTCACATAGCATAATCTGTTCTAATGCCATCCATTTCCCAGCAAATTCTATGATTTTGTCATTTTTTAGTGCTGTGCAATACTCCATTGTGTACAGATGCCACATTTTTTTAATTCTTTCATCTATTGAAGGGCATCTAGGTTGGTTCCACAGTCTAGCTATTGTGAATTGTGCCGATATGATCATTGATGTGGCAGTATCCCTATCGTACGCTCTTTTAAGGTCCTCAGCGAATAGTGTGAGAAGGGTGATAGCTGGGTCAAATGGTGGATCCATTCCCAGCTTTGCGAGGAATCTCCATACTGCTTTCCAAATTGGCCTCACCAATTTGCAGTCCCACCAGCAGTGTACAAGTGTACCCTATTCCTCACATCCTCGCCAACACTTATTGTTGTTTGACTTCATAGTGGCTGCCAATCTTACTGGAGTGAGTTGGTATCTTAGGGTGGTTTTGATTTGCATTTCTCTGACTGCTAGAGATGGTGAGCATTTTTTCATGTACTTGTTGATTGATTGTCTGTCCTCCTCTGTGAAGTGTCTGTTCAGGTCTTTGGCCCATTTGTTGATTGGGTTATTTGTTATCTTATTTTTTAATTTTTTGTGTTCTTTGTATATTATGGATATTAGGGCTTTATCTGAAGTGTGAGGGGTAAAAATTGGTTTCCAGGATGTAGGCTCTCTATTTACCTCTCTTTTTGTTTCTCTTGCGGAGAAAAAAACTTTTTAGTTAAAGTAAGTCCCATTTGTTGATTCTTGTTATTAACACTTGAGCTACGGGCGTCCTATTAAGGAATTTGAAGCCCGAGCCCACACTATGTAGATCATAGCCAACTTTTTCTTCTATCAGATGCAGTGTCTCTGATTTCATATCTAGGTCCTTGATCCATTTTGAGATAATTTTTGTGCATGGCGAGAGAAAGGGATTCAGTTTCATTTTGTTGAATATGGATTTCCAATTTTTTCAGCACCATTTGTTGAAGATGCTATCCTTCCTCCATTGCATGCTTTTAGCCCCTTTATCAAATGTAAGAAAATTATACTTTTGTGGATTGGTTTCTGTGTCCTCTATTCTGTACCATTGGTCCACCTGCCTGTTTTGGTACCAGTACCACGCTGTTTTGGTTACTATTGCTTTGGAGTACAGTTTGAACTCTGATATCGCTATACCTCCACATTCACACTTCCTGCTTAGAATTGCTTTTGCTATTCTGGGTCTTTTGTTTTTCCATATGAATTTTATGATTGTTTTATCTATTTCTACAAGAAAAGCCGTTGGGATTTTGATTGGCATCACATTAAACCTGTAGAGAACTTTTGGTAATATCGCCATTTTGATGATGTTAGTTCTGCCTATCCATGAACAGGGTACATTTTTCCATATTCTACGATATTTTTCTATCTCTCTCTTTAGGATTCTGTAGTTTTCAATGTATAAATCTTTTACCTCTTTTGTTAAGTTGATTCCCAACTATGTTATTTTCTTTGAAGATATTGTGAATGAAGAGGTTTTTCTCATTTCCATTTCAGAAGTTTTATTGCTGATATACAGGAATGCCTTTGATTTATGTGTGTTGATTTTATATCCTGCCACTTTGCTGAATTCATTTATTAACTCTAGCAGTTTCTTTGTAGACCCTTTTGGGTTTGTTAAATATATTATCATGTCATCCGCAAATAGCGATGATTTAAGTTTTTTTTTTTCCTCTTTTTATGCCTTTAATTTCTTTTGTCTCTCTAATTGCTCTGGCTAGTATTTCAAAAAATAAATTGAATAGAAGTGGTGATAGAGGGAATTCCTCTCTTGTTCAAGATTTTAGAGGGAATGCCTTCAGTTTTTCACCATTTAGGATGATGCTAGCATGAGGTTTTTCATATATAGCTTTTACCAAGTTCAGGTAAGTTACTTTTATCCCTAGTTTTTCTAGTGTTTTGAAAATAAAAGGATGTTGTACTTTGTTGAATGCTTTTTTCTGCATCTATCAAGATGATCATATGGTTCTTGTCTTTAACTCTATTGATGTGGTGGATTACATTTATTGATTTCCATATATTGAACCAGCCTTGCATCGCAGGTATGAATCGTACTTGATCATGATGCACAATTTTTTTGATATGTTTTGTATTCTATTCACCAAGATTTTATTGAGAATTTTTGCATCCAAGTTCATTAGAGATATTGGTCTGTAGTTTTCTTTCTTTGAAGTGTCTTTGTCTGGTTTCAGGATCAGGGTGATGTTGGCCTCAGAGAATGAATTTGGAAAAACTCCTTCTTTTTCTATTTCTTGATATAGCTTGAAAAGTATTGTTATTAATTCTTCTTTGAAGGTTTTGTAGAACTCTGCTGTATACACATCAGGTGCAGGGCTTTTTTTGGTTGGTAGTCTTTTGATGACTTCTTCTATTTCTTATTTTGTTATTGGTCTGTTTAAATTGTGTGTGTTTTACTGACTCAATCTGGGCTTATCGTATGACTTAAGAAATTTATTGATATGTTCATTATCTTCTATTTTATTGGAATATAGGGTTTTAAAATACTTTCTAATTATCTTCTGTATTTCTGTAGTGTCTGTTGTGATATTGCCTTTTTCACCCCGTATGTTAGTAATTTGAGTTCTCTCTCTTCTCTTCATTAGCATGGCTAAGGGCCTGTCGATCTTATTTATTTTTTCAAAGAAATAATCCTAGAAACTTTTAGTTTTTTCAATTTTTTGAATTTTTTTTTGTTTGTTTGTTTCAACTTCGTTTATTTCTTCTCTAATTTTAATTATTTCTTGTCTTCTACTACATTTGCTGCTGTTCTGCTCTTCCTTTTCTAGGTTTTTGAGGTGTATTGTGAGTTCATTTATTTGTTTTTTTTTATTTTTTTGAGAAAAGAACACCAAGAAATAAATTTTCCTCTTAAAACTGCTTTCATTGTGTCCCATAGATTCCGGTATGTTGTGTCTGTATTGTCCTCTGTCTCTAAAAATTTTTTTTATCTCCTCCTTTATGTTTTCTTTAACCCATTGATCATTCAGTAGCATCTTGTTCATTTTCCATGTGATGTATGATTTTTCCCTCCTTCTTTTATCATTGATTTCCAGTTTCATTCCATTATGATGAGATATCGTGCATGGTATTATCTCCACACCTTTATATTTACTGAGAGTCGCCCTAAAGTATGGTATAATGAATGGCATTATGTATGGTCTGTCTTTGAGTAGGATCCATGTGCTGCTTAGAAAAACATGTATCCACTTGATGATGGTTGCTATATTCTATATATGTCAGTTAAGTCTAGGTTATTGATTGCGTTAATGAGTTTTATAGTTTTTTTGTTCAGCTTTTGTCTAGAGGATCTGTCCAATGGTGAGAGCGGTGTGTTGAAGTCCCCATAATTATTGTGTTGTTGTCTATTTGACTCTTGAACTTGAGAAGAGTTTGTTTTATGAACGTTGCAGCACCCTTTTTTGGTGCATACAAATTGATAATTGTAATGTCTTGATGGTGGATGGTTTCTTTTAATAGTATATAGTGTCCTTCTTTATCCCTTTTGATTAACTTAGGTTTGAAGTTGATTTTATTCAATATGAGTATGGCCACTCCTGCTTGCTTACAAGGGCCATATGAGTGGTATGATTTTTCCCAACCTTTCACCTTCAGCCTGTGTATGTCTTTTCCTATCATATGAGTCTCCTGCAGACAGTGTATTTTTGGATTTGTTTTTTAAATCCAGGTTACTAGCCTATGTCTCTTGTTTGGTGAATTTAAGCCATTAACATTTAAGGTTACAATTGAAATATGGTTTGTACTCCTATCATGTTTATTTATTTATTTATTTTAGTTTGGCTAGTTTTTCCTCTTTGGTTATTTTTCTCCCCCTTTACTGAGATAACTCCCACTGTTAGTTTTAGGCACTATTTTTCAATTTCTCTTCTTGTAGCATTTTGCTCAAAATGCTTTAAAGTGCTGGTTTTCTGGCTTCAAATTATTTTACCTTTTGTTTATTGTGAAAGATTTTAATTTCATTGTCAAATCTGAAGCTTAATTTTGCTTTATACAGTATTCTTGATTGGAATCCAGGATTTTTCAGCATTTGAAATACTTTGTTCCAGGATCTTCTCACTTTCAAAGTCTGT
The DNA here is from genome assembly GCF_048772815.1 of Callospermophilus lateralis. NCBI lineage: Eukaryota > Metazoa > Chordata > Mammalia > Rodentia > Sciuridae > Callospermophilus > Callospermophilus lateralis. The sequence goes on from NC_135326.1 coordinate 4,423,044, forward strand.
GATAAAAAATCAGTCGTTCACCTAATTGTTTTACCCCTGAATGTAATCTACCTCCTTTCTCTCATGGCTTTTAATATTCTCTCCTTGTTCTGTATGTTAGCTATCTTCATAATTATATGTCTTGGAGTTCATCTATTACACTTTTAGATGTTTGGGGTCCTGTAGGCTTCCAGGATTTGGCAATCCATTCCATCTTTCATCTCTGGGAAGTTTTCTAGGATTATTTCATTTAATAAGTTGTCCATTCCTTTAGTTTGAAACTCTGTGCCTTCTTCTATCCCTGTGCCTCTCAAATTTGTTTTTCTTATGAGATCTTATATCTTTTGGATAGATTGCTCATGAGATTTAAGCATATTTTCTGTGTTGACTATATTCTTTTCAAGTTGATAAACTTTGTCTTCATTATCTGATGTTCTCACTTCTACTTGATCTAGTCTATTTGTAATATTCTCATTAGAGTTTTTAATCTAGTTAATGATTTTGTGCATTTCTAGGATTATTTTATTATTATTATTTTTTAATCTCTATCTACTGGGAAAGCCCGTTTTTTGCAGTTTGAATTTGTTTGTTTAGTTCATTTTCAAAATATACTTTCAATGCTTCGACTTGTTGTCTCATGTCTTCTCTAATATTCCATTCCATTGGAGTTAGGTATGCCTTGATTTCTTTCCCTGTCCATGTTTCTGATGCTTCTAAGTTCTCCTGTATATTTAAGTTGTCTTGCATTGTTTGTAGTCCTTTTTCCCTTATTTTTTCATGTTGTTCACATTACTTTCCGGCTCTGTTTGACTGCTTTGTAACTGCTTTCTCCTATGCATTTGATTTGGCTTTGTATATCTCTGTTGTCTCTCCTTTGTGGTGGGAGATAATGCCTGCTAAAGTGGATTCTGCTGGGAAGGAATTCCATTGGCCAAATGCCGATGGCATCACTTCTCTGCTATGGCGGGTCCCAGGCTCCTTGCCGGAGTGTCCGAAGGGAGAGGTGGGACTGGTCTTTCCCAGGTTGGCTTCAGCTCCAAGCTCGCTAATTCATGAAGGCTTGGCTAAAGACTTCTTCCTGCCAAGCTGCATCTCGAAGGCTAACGGGACCCAGTCACTTTTGCAGCGGGCAGACTGTGGCTGGTGGATCTGAACCTCTGCGTCTCTTGGGGCAATCTGTTGCTTCAGAAAAACCTAGTAGCTCCCTGCCGGTCTCTCTTCAGGGAAATTTTGCTAGGAGTTTCTTCATTGGTAAAATCTAAGCGTTATCTATGCGTCTTTATGACGCCATCACTGGAGGGGGTATTGAAAACGCTGCCTCTCCGCCCGCCGCCATGTTGGATCTCCCATATTTATCTTTTCTACTGAGGTACTCAGGGGTGCTCAAATGCTGAGACAAATTCTAGACCTATTTTGTATTTTATTCAAACACAAGGTCTCAATTACTTGCTTAGTGCCTCACTGTTGCTGTGGCGGGCTTTGAACTCAGGATCCTCCTGTCTGAGCTTCCCTAGGTGGGAGGATTAAAGGCATGGGCCACCTTTCTGATTCTTATATTGTACATTTTTTTTTAGCATTGAAGAACATTCAACTAACTGTTAAATGGATTAATTAAAGGGAGCAATTCATAAGGTACATTGACTTTGGAATGTATATCTTGAACTCTTTCATAGTAACTTTATTTTAATATAAATGAATTCTGGTTTTGATAAAATTAAACTTAGTATGAATTGTTTTTCCTCAAATGAGTGTTGACAAAAGGGATCAGCATACTGAGAAGTAAAAAAAAAATTATGTTTTCAAATTCAATGTGCTATTATTTAGCTATTGAAACAACAAATTCTCCCACAAGTTTTCATATTACCAATTTAAATTTAGTTTCTTCTTAACTCATATTGCAAAGCTCAACTATGTGTGTTTTAGAGCAATGCTTTTTTACCTCCTTAGAGAAGTGCATAAAAAGGCAAGTTGCTCAATAGAAATACGTGCATCTTAGCAAGTCAAAATTTATTCCCATTAAACTTCTAAATATATTATATCTTAAAATCAACAGTTACAATTAATAGGAGATATTTGGTTCTGCTATTTTTCATCAACTTCAATCCAAGAAGAAATTTACTAATTTAATAATAAGGTATATAGTTTCTGGCAATTTTTAATTTTGAAAAAAGCTTTTATATATATATATATATATATATATATATATATATATATATATATATATACAAATCAACATTTTTTTGGTTGCAACAGAACTGATTTTATTATTATGGAAACAGAAGCCACATGCTGAGAGCCAGGTTGGGTGTATAATCTGCATAGAAGGAGGAGCAGATAATACATGTTCTGACCTGTGAAACACAGGTAGGACCTCAGAGATAAGGGGCCCTTTAAAATCCAGATATTTCAAAGTGCCATTTCTATCCAGACAGACCTACACAACATAGAGAGGCCAGATATATTAAATGAGACACAACTTCTGGCTTCTGCCATCTCTGCAGAAAGAACATAAGTGCTACAAAAGATGACAGATACTACATGGATCCCACTCCAGTCTTTTGGCCTCCAGTGTGGTGCCTCTGCCATAATTTCAACACTGTGAAGAAGGGGCAAGCCTGTTAAGCATGATGAAATGCAAATATTGGAATCTGCTTGATCCAGTAGATGAGAATAATCAACCATGCCTATGCGTGCATCTCTCTAGTAAAGAGTAAACATACCAGTAGAAAATGAGAGACCAAATGAGTCTGGAACTTTCTGCTCCTCACCAACTGTTCTGCACTAGCTGTTAGAAGGTTTTCATCAACACTTCACTCTGTATGACAGCATTTTCAGGATACTTTGCATCTTTGAAAATGTCTGTCTAACCAAAAGAATGCACAGACTATGGTCATCTTTTCAAAACAGTGGTTAGAAAGTATTTTAACTTCAACAGAAAAAGAACTGAGTCAGAGCACAGAACAAGAACCTCTGGCCCAGTATTTCACAGAGTGCAAACAGTGGAGGGCAAGATGCTAAAACATAGGCCTGAAAAAGTGAGATTGCAAGAGCAGGGTCCAGTGATGGAAAGGGTACAGGCAAGGTGGCAAAAGCCTGGACACACATAAAAAGGATGGAACTTTTGAAAACAGAGTATGAGCGAATGGAGCCAGCTGGCCTTGCTTACAACCCTGAGTCATAAAATGTATTTTTGTCATTCATTGTCATGACCACCTGCACTGTGGGCACCCTTGGTTATTTGTTTATGTCTTTGTTTTTAAGAAAAAGAAAGTTTACTAAGATCCAAGACCCAGTTTAGGATACAACATGTTTAGTGAAATGTCACTGATGACCTATTACAACATACTAATAATCTTTCTCTGTTCCCTCCCTTTCTTACACACTGACAGCAGTTAGCCCAGAGCTCACTCACTGATTTAACAGACATTCATGAATCCCTCTGATTTGCCCAAACCTGGGGCTGGGATCGTGTGATTACAACAGACCTCAGAGATACTATGAGGGGTTATTAAGCAGAATGTATCATGCAGGTAAGAAAAAAAGGTCTAGATAATAAGGGAACACTAAAACTAGAAGCAATCTCAAAAACAATCAAACTGCCTCAGCCTTAACTTTTTAAACTTTTTTCAAAAAATTGCAAAACATGGATTTTCAAACCTAAAATTTACAAGGAAATACAAAGCATAAAAGCAAATCCAAATCAACTGAAGAGTCAGAGAAGAGTAACAGTAAGTAGTAGGATAAAACTAAGAGCATCCTCCAGGCCCCCAAACTACGAAGAACCTCTTCTGTCCAGAGTTCACAGCACACAGTTTGAAAATCAGTGACTTTTTAGTCAAACTAGATGGTGGTGATGACTAAGACATCTGGAGCTGTGCACAGGATGCATATCCTGAGGTGGGAGAGAGGATTGCTTTAAAGGGATACATTTAATGGTGTGTGGGCTAAAATAAAAGCAAGCAAGTATCTAAAAATGTATCATTACCTGAGTTTACACACATGTGTTTTGTCACACGCTGAACATCACTAGTTCACTTGCCCAAGGTTAGGTATGCAAGACGTTCCTTGCCAGACTCATTATGGCTTTTCAAAGGTTGATTTGACTTCATTGGATTTCACCTTAGAGTAGCTACAGAGACTCATGCCCCATGGATGACACATAACCACAGCTCTCAGATGCTGGCCAGGAAGAAGAAAAACCTAGCCAATGAAGCAACACACTGATGATACCTTCAGCACAGACATGGGTTCTCCTGACTTTGGCAGGTCCTGTTTTTTCCTTTTTCCCCAAAAAAAGATACACATGTGTTAGAGGCTCAGGATTCCCAGGACTACCCTGAAACTTTCTCCTGATGTGATGAAAATATTTAAAATAAATTTGAACTAAACCAATGCTGGATGGGCGGCAGCGGGTCCTGGAACCCGTCACTCATCTTGAGTACCAGCACACCCTCAGCTTCCTAAAACCCTGAAGCCATTTCATCTGTGCATTCTGCCAAAGCGAAGGACCAGCACTGGCCACCATGGACATCAGCTAGTCAGAAGGCCAAATAAGCATGGACCAGAAGCCCATGAGAACATTTCCCAGCCTGTGGCTGTCCACTGTGGTGTTGCCTTCTGAAAATCTTACGGAAAGGAAGAACACTTGCTCTTAAAAGAAAAACTATTTTCCTAAAACATGACCCACCTATTATGGTTTGAATGTGAGATGTCTTTCTAAAAGCTCATGTTAGGCAAGGTAGAAGTGTTCAGAGCTAAAATGATTACAATACAAGAACCATGACACTAATCAATGGAATAATTCATTTGATGAACTTCAAGACTACTTTATTGGATGTTAATTGTAGGCAGGTGAGTCTTGGTTGAAGAATTTATGTGAATGGGGACATGACCTTAGGGATTATAATTTTGTCCCCAAAGATCCTCTCTCTCTCTCTCTGTTTAACAGTTGGCATAAACTGAACAATTTTCCTCTGTTATACCCTGCTGCATGATGTTCTGCCTCACTCTTAGGACCACATTAATATTGCTGGAGAACCTTGGACAAAGACCTGTGAACCCATGAGCCTAAATAAACTTTTCCTCCTGTAACTTTTTAATTCTGGGCCATTTTTTTACTCTGATGAATAGCAGATGAACACAGGTCTTTGAAAACAGCCAACTCCTACATTTGGACTCAGCTTGGAAAGGATGAGGCCTATTCCTCCCTGAGAGGTGACACACCTAGACACACTGAGCTTTTCCAGTGCTGTGGAAGAAGCTCCATTTCTGTCTTCTAAGCCATCTGTAGAACATAGTCATCACTGTGTCCTGGGAAGGCTCCAGTTCTGGCTCACAGATATGGATCCCCTAAAGCATCCTTTCCTCCTTCCAAATGATAAGCAGCCTTCACTTGTTAATTATCAAGATGGCTGTGAGAGGCACATATTCTCACCCCTTCTCCACACCCAAGGACATGGAGTCACAGGCAAGTTAATTAAATCACCCATATTTACACAGTTAGCAAGAGGGGCACCCAATATTTGAGTTCCAGAGATGCTTTTTTCAGCCATTGTGAGCACTGTCCTGCTGTGTAGACAGGACACACTGTCCCCACTGTGCCTGAAGAGGCTCATCCTGGGTCCTGGCCTCCATGGATACATGGAAGCCTTTTGCCAATTTTTGGGACCTGAGTTTGCACAGAATTCACAAGAATTGGTGAAAATATGAAGTGATGGGGCACCACCAAGTCCATGGAGCATGTGGGTGATGTCAGGCCTTTTAAGAGAAGTTTTTCTAGTGGAATTGAAGTTATGGATACTCCAGATCCCAGCAATACACTTTTGGTGAATTCTCAGTTGAAATGTCATGAACACATGTTCAAGGTCTCTACCACAGTACCATGGCATGAGGAAGAGTCCCTTGCAGCAGACAGATGAGCAACAGGGCATGTCTACCAAAAGGCACACTATCCACCATGACTGATAGGATGAAACCACATCCAGCAAAATCAGACTTGAAAGAATGTACATGAAGTCTGAATCAGGTAAAACTCAGATGTTACATTAATGAGCAGTGCTGGGCATTATAGCAACAGAGGATCACAGGGATTCACTGCCTGAATCAACAAGTCTTGACTATAGAGGCTCTGGTCAGGCAAGAGGACAGAAGACTTCTGGGAGAGCCTGCACCCTAATGTGACACCTGAGTTTTTACTTCAACTGCTGGTTAATGATCATAAAGGCATGTGCTGTTTCTGGATGTGTGCAATATTGCACAATTTTAATAAAATACAGAATATTAAGGGTTCCACCAACAAGAGTATCAGTGCTCTAGCCTTCCTAGTGAAATCCCTAATTTCCTTCCAACTATACATAAGATCCCCTCTATGCCCAAGTGACTCTGGTCCACTTTGCCCAAAACTTTATTTTTGACTCTTTAGATCTACTTCTCTAAGACACCAGCACTCCACCTGACTCCAGCATTATCTTCAAAACCTGCAATGTGTAAAGCTGGCTTTGAACTTCTGCCTCAGACTCCATGTGACAGGACAACAGGCTCAAGCACACTATTATGAACATCCAAGATTCCTGTCATCTTTTTTTCAATATAGAATCAACACCAAGTCTAGTGGAATGAGCTCTTCCTAAATGTCTTACCTTTCCTTAAACTCCTAGGTTTCCATTACTGTTCTCCTGGTTCATATGGCTGTTTTACTGATAGACTGAGCCCCAGCATACCTGTGGGCTTCTGCACACAATTATAAGATCTGAAACTTGTAACCAATTCTCTGGGACTTTCTTTGTATAGTAATGATCTGCTGAAATTCTGTCCACATCCCTATCCTTTCAGTCACACCAAGCATCCAACCATTTGTCATGTACTGTCCTTTGACCTGTTCCCATCACAACCCTGAATGTCACTTAGTGCCTCTTTCAGTGTATCAGTGACATGCTTGTGTCTTGACTTAATATTCATCTAAAGGTTCTATTTTGCCCATACTACAGTGAATCACTCTGATATCATTTGATGAGAGAGCTCATGCAGGGGGAAGAACCAGCAGCTGAGGTCTTTTTCTGAGGTACTGAGACACTTGTGAATCCAGATGTGCTCCTGGCTATCTTTCCAGAGTAGAGAGAATCTGGAATTTGACTACAGAATCAGTGGGTCCTGGGAAGAACAAGTCTTACGTACACTAACCGTGCTTAAAGTGCTGCTCTGAGGCATAACACTTCTTTCGTCCTCAGCATGATCTGATGGAATGGCACAGTTTTCAAAAATTTTTCATATCAAGCTTCTAAACTCATTAAAGTCACTCAACCAATATGAATCAGATAGAAAATGACAGAATCAGGATTCCAGCCGAGGGAGTGTGCAGTCCCCATCACAGAATTACAAGCTGCTAACTATGTTGGCACAAAAGAGGAGGAAGCCTGGAATCTCTGTCTTACCTTTATATTTGTCTTCAGAATCCTGCTCAGTTCTGCATAAAGGTGTGTTTTCCTTTAAGAAGTCCTCTTCTAAAACCTGATAGTACAAGGTTTATTAGCCTTGATTTGCCTAGACTTGAAGAGAGACAAGATGATGACATGAAAATACCTAAGTTATTTGCAAAGTTATCAGGGACAATCAGTGTCAGCTTTCACATCATCTGTTCCACAGCCCTGGAGTGGCCTAGAATTCTCCAGTCATTATGATGCCCCTTCCAAGAACAGCCAAACCTTGCAGCTGATATCACCTGGTAAAAAGGTTGGCCCCACTTAGTAGGCGCATGTGTCCAGTCAGTACAAAATCGCACCCTTCTGGCCCTACATCCCAATAAAAAATAAGCCCTGCTACGAGCACCAAGGTGATGAAAATAGCCTGATCAGTTTGCCCAGGGATGAATCCTTGTACAAACTTCTTGCTCTGACTCCATTCCTCCTCTATTTAGCCTGAAAGCTCATGAGAGCATCCCATGGAAAGGATCAAGACCCTGCAGCTCATTTTGCTTTTCAGACATGGCCATAGTGAAGAAAGCTCCCTCCTTGTTTTCTCCATTACTTTCCAGTTGGATTTTGGGATGAGTGGCTAGGCCTCATTTTCTGAAACCTCAGGGACAGATCTCTGGCCACAAATTGCAGCAACATTCCCAGTGTTCTGGCTCCTAGTCACCCCACCTACTGCTGCATGGAATGCTGCATGTTCAGGTGCTCCTGTAGGCCTCAGCACACCCTGTTTGGTACCTTCCTGATCTTAACCATGTGGCTGCTGGGAGTTAGCAGTCCATCCCACAAACCTCATCACTCTGTTTTAGTGGCCAAGTAATTCTCTGTTCCTCAGAACAGCCCACCCTAACCGCAATGACTGACCTCCCCATTTTACAGGATCCTCTTTCTAATGCATCAGCCTGTGATACCACAGAGCAAGATCATCTTATAATGTCAGCATCTTTCAATGATTGCAACTGGAATGTCAGTGCCCTGTGGTGGAAGAGGATGTTGGACAGGAACGCTCTGGTGTTTTCTGTAGTGGTCAGCTTAACAGCTGGTGGAAGAACAGATTGCAAACAGAATTTGAGGATGTGGCTTCAGAAGTGAATGGTCCCCTTGGACTGTTTTTTGCGTGGTACTGACTTTATGGCGACAACACCTCCTGCTGAGAAGCTTGAAAAATTTGCAGCCATCCCAGGTCTCACTCCAGGATCACCCACATTGTCAGTCCCATGATAACTGAGGCAACCCAGATCTTCACCTACAGGAGTTCAGCAATGATGTGTTTACAGCACCCATTTGTTCAGTCTGGACCAATCAGTTTTGTAGACATTCCACTGCAGAAACTCAGAGCAGGACAAGAATTTGGAGAAAAATTGCTTCAATTTAAATCTTTACTGTCAAGAGAAAGGATCAAGCAGTAGAATGGCTTCCCAGGATGGAACAGGTACCCCCATATTTGAGAAGGTTAGCGTTCTTTCATGGGAGATCCTCTAATGCTAGAGGATTATAACACCTCCCAGATGCCCACACATTGATCCTTCTGGCCTGAAACTCATATGAACTCTGACTCATTCTCCATCTTCCCAGATAAAACAAAAGTTAACCTTTCAAAGTAAAAATCTTCATGTCTTCACTGTAGCCTTAATTCTGGTTACCCCCACACCAAAAGCTGAATCCTGACAGCAAAAGTATTAGTAAGTGCCTCTCAAAGGGTGTTAGGTAAGAAGAATATGTCTTTATGAATGAAATTAGCTTAGCATCCTTATCAAAGAGGCCCAGGAGCTCAGTGATCTGAAGGGGTGCATGCAGAATGCCTCTCCATGAGCCACATAGGGCAAGACATAAAATCTGATGGCACCTTGAACTCAGACTCTCCAAGCCTCCAGGATGGTGAGGAATGATTTTATATCATGTATAATCTACTTGGTCTACAGCAGTTAGTTCTAGCAGCCTGCACAGATGGAGACAACCTCCCTCTAAACCTGGTGCTCATGGATCATCTCAGTCAATGACAAGATCATGGTTCCAGTTCGCAGGACCTAAGCTGGGAATCACTTTTTCATGTAACTTTCAGCAGTCCCTCTGGACAATCAACTCCATCTCTGAAGATACCAAGCCTGACCAAAACTTTCGTCAACTATCCCCCTGGATCTCACCTTCATCTCTCCCATCCTCTTACCTCTTGCCCTTCAGGCCTGTAACAACTCCCGGCCACTTCTCCTCAAGAGAACTCTCTAAATGATGTTCCACAATTTGGAGCAGGCCCTTTGAGTACTCTTCTCCAACCCCTCTGTTGATAATTCATTTTATTCTTAGTGACAAGAAGGGAAAAGAGCAAGATCAAGAATAAGATCTGGCTACAATCCAAATTGATCCCTGGTACTGGAAAAATAAGCAACTCTGTTCCTAAGAGCCACAGCCAAGTAATATGATACATGGCATTTTTGGTTGAAAGGTGACGCCAGCTAGCCATTGAGATGACATGATTATGTTAAGATTTGTATTCATATGGATATTGGACTCCTGATATCCACCTCGGCCTGCTACAAGACTCCTGGAGAGTTCCCATTGGTTGGGGAAGTACGGTACAAGGGAATTCCAGAAAAAGAACTTCCTTTTGGGATCCGGAGAGAACGTGGAGTGGGTCGATTGGCAGTCTTCCTGGACGCATAGGGGCATTGGCGGCAGTTTCAAAAATAAAGTTTGTTCCTGCTTGAGTGGCTTGTGATTTTGTGCCCAACCAGACTGCGTCAATTGGTGGCCCATGCGGGGCATACCTGAAGTTTGGAGGTGAGTAAAATTGCTCGCCTCTGAGGGAAGGCGACAGAATGGGTGACCATTTCAAAAACAATGTGTTCTTGTTTTGATTTATTTGATTTTTGTTTCAAGCTGCCTATCCCTAGAATTTTCTCAGGCAAACAGGGAAAAATGGTTGGCTCAAGGTTTGAAGTTGTTCAGCCCTGAGAAAGAGAAAATTGATACAACTATTTTTGTTCCGTTTTTGTTTTATTCTGTTTTGGTTTTGTTTTTTGCTATCTTATTGGGTTGCGTTACCTTTATAGTAGATTAGAAACTAGAAAAAACAAACCAAAAGATTGTTAATAAATTGTTAGACGTCCAGACTATGGTATAAAACATGTTAGCTCAAGCAAAAGAGAAAGTCTTTTGAGCTAGTAAGACAGAGGAAAATTTGAAGGAAGAAAGCTTAGAGGAAAAACAACCATCAGGCGGGAAATTACAACAGGAGGCTGCTACTAACTCCGTTCTATCACCAGAGGGCTTAATTCAACCAACGGCTCCATCTACAGCTGAGCGGCCCTCATCTTCTGTAATTGATGGACGGAATCCTGAGGTAGGACCCCAAAGATTAGCATGCCCTGTACTTGAGCAGGCAGGAGGGCAGCAAATTCACCGTACTTTAGATTTAAAAACAGTGAAGCAATTAAAGGAGGCTGTAACAACCTATGGGCCGCAAGCACCCTTCACTGTGAGCATGGTCGAATCCATTACCAACTTGGACATGACACCAGCAGATTGGGCTAACATGTGTCGATCTGTGCTAAATGGAGGACAATATTTGTTATGGAAGTTTGCCAATGAGGGATTTTGCATGGAGACAGCTAGACGAAATGCAGCAGCTGGTTGCGCTTAAAGAAATCTAGATATGTTGTTAAGGAAATGACCTTATGAGGCTCAACAGCAACAAGTTGAATATGATCCTGATGTATATGAACAAACTGCTGTAGATGCAGTTAGGGCATGGAAACCTTTACAGGGGCATGGAGATTTACAAGGACAATTATCTAAGGTAATACAAGGAACTAATGAACCTTACGCTGAATTTGTAGATAGGCTTATTTATACAGCTTCTAGAATATTTGGGGATACAGAACAAGCAATGCCATTTATAAAACAACTGGCTTATGACCAAGCAAATCTTGCTGCAGAGAGGTCATTAGACCATGGAGACATAAAGATTTATACACATATATTAAATTATGTAGAGACATTAATGAAAAGTGGCAAGTCTTGGCAGCAGTACAACTGGCTTTAGATGCCAGGTAAAAACATGCTATAATTGTGATCAAACAGTACATTTTAAAAGAAGTTGCCCCATAATAGGAGGGTTTAACAAAGCTAGGTATCAAAGAAATAGAATACCGGGTATTTGCCCACGATGCCGTAGAGGGAGACATTGGGCTAATGAATGCCGTTCTCAAACCACCATAGAGGATACTCCCTTATCAATAAACGGACAATGACCAGGTATTTACCCACGATGTTGTGGAGAAAGGCATCAGGCTCCATTGCCAAAAAAAAGACAGGGGGGACCAATGCTCGAGGCCCACAACCCCAAATATACGGGGCAGTGGAGGAACCTAGGAACACCATCAAGGTAGTGCCCAGGACACATTGTCCATTAAATCCCTCATCAGAAAAATCTGAGGGAGCGCAGGGTTGGACACCTGCGCCTGTCCCAGAGCAGTACTAACTCCAGAGATGGGAGTTCAAATCATTCCCACAGGAGTAAAAGGACCTCTTCCCCAAGGAACAGTAGGCTTATTATTGGGACGTCTTTAAATTCAGATTCTCGCCCCATGCTAAAACTAAATATTCAAGGACATGAATTTAATGGGCTAGTAGACACAGGTGCTGTCCTTAGCATCATATCTCATCAAGAATGGCCAAAACATTAGCCATTACAGCAAGCCAATCAAACGCTTTGAGGCCTAGGAGTGGCAACTAATCCTCATAGAAGTGCAATGGTATTAGATTGGAAGGATAATGAAGGATGTGAAGGAACTATACAGCCTTATGTCTTGTATCATATTCCTATAAATTTATGTGGACGAGATGTCCTAGATCAATTAGCTTTGAAATTAACAAATAACATCAATGCTAACACGCCCACTACTAGGGCTAAACAAGTCTTTAGGAAAGAAAAAAGAATAAGAGAACAAGAACAAGGTATAGCACCACCAATTCAAATAGATCAAGGAATAAATACACATGGATTGGATTTTCAGAAAGGGCCACTGAGACAATCAAAATTACTTGGAAATCAGAAAGACCAGTATGGGTTTCTCAGTGGCCCCTGACTAAAGAAAAGATACAAGTAGCCCATGACCTGGTAAAACAACAATTAGCAGAGGGACATATACAACCTTCCGTATCTCCCCATATTACTTCTATTTTTGTCATTAAAAATAAATCTGGTGCAGCCAATTTTGAAAGCAGTATGGAGATTTCTTGGAAAGCTGGGAATGGAACCACCATTTGACCCAGGTATTCCCCTTCTTGGTCTATTTTCTAAAGACCTAATAAGAGCATACTACAGGGACACTGCTACATCCATGTTCATAGCAGCACAATTCACAATAGCAAGACTGTGGAACCTACCTAGATGCCCTTCAATAGATGAATGGATAAAAAAATGTGGCATTTATACACAATGGAGTACTGCTCTGCATTAAAAAATGAGAAAATCATAGAATTTGCAGGGAAATGGATGGCATTAGAGCTGATTATGCTAAGTGAAGCTAGCCAATCCCTAAAAAAAAAATGTCAAATGTCTTCTTTGAAATAAGGAGGGTAACTAAGAACAGAGTAGGGATGAAGAGCATGAGAAGAAGATTAACATTAAACAGGGATGAGAGGTGGGATTGAAAGGGAGAGAGAAGGGAAATTGCATGGAAATGGAAGGAGATCCTCAGGGGTATGCAAAATTACATACAAGAGTAAGTGTGGGGAAAGAGAAAAAAATAAGGGGGGAAAATGAATTACAGTAGAGGGGGTAGAGAGAGAAGAGGTAAGGGAAGTGGAGGACGGAGGATAGTAGAGGAAAGAAATGCAGCAGAATACAACAGACACTAGTATGGTAATATGTAAATCAATGGATGTGTAACTGATGTGATTCTGCAATCTGTATATGGGGTAAAAATGGGAGTTCATATCCCACTTGAATCAAAGTGTGAAATGATATATATCAAGAACTATTTAATGTTTTGAACAACCCACAATAAAAATTAATAAAAAAAAGAAAAAAAAAGAAAGAAATCTGGTAAATGGAGATTATTGCAAGATTTAAGAGCCATTAATAATGAGATGGTTATTATGGGACCTGATCAATTAGGGATTCCCCAATTATCTGCTTTACGAAAAACCTGGTATGTTTTAGCTATAGATATTAAAGATTTTTTTTTTTTCAATTCCAATTCAACCTGAGGACAGTCCACATTTTGCATTTAGTATCTGTGCACTAAATCATGAAGTTCCTGATCAGAGGTATGAATGGAAAGTACTTCCTCAAGGGATGGCTAACAGACCAACTATGTGTCAAATTTATGTTAACAAAGCAATCCAGCCACTTAGTAATCAAAATCCTGAACTACAAATATTTCACTATATGGATGATGTGTTATTGGCACATAAAGATAAAAACACATTGCCAGAATGTTATGCCACACTTACAAATTTATTTAAAAAAATATAATCTAGAGATAGCAATAGAAAAAGTACAATTAAATCTTCTAATTAATTATTTAGAAGTTCTATATTTTCAACCATGGTCCATCCACCAAAAATTCAAATATGAGTAGATCAAATCAAATCACTTAATGACTTTCAAAAGTTATTGAGAGACATAAATTGGATAAGGCCTTATCTAGGCATACCAACAGGAGAGCTAGGACCTTTATTTGATATCCTAAAAGGTCAATCAGATCCAAATTCACCCTGCATGTTAATGCCTGAAGCAAGAAAAACATTAAAAATCATTGAAACATATATGGAAAATATGCATTTGAATAGAATTTATATAAGTTTGCCTTTATTATTTATTGTATTACCAACAAAAAATATTCCTACATGAGAATTTTGGTGAGAAGGTCCATTATTGTGGATACATTTATCTTATTCTCCTAACACTATTCTTACTAGGTATCCTGAGACTGTAGAACAATTAATACTCAAAGGAATGAAAGCAGCAAAGGGAGTGTTTGTGATTTCTCCCAATAAAATTATTAATACATATAATATGGATCAAATTGATGAGTTAGCTAATGAGTTAAATACTTGGGCAATAATCATGTCTAAATCTAATGTTTCATTTGATAATCACTTACCATCTAATCCTTTGCTGTTTTTTGATCTAAGCATCCTGTAGTTTTTCCAAAAATGACAAGAATAACCTCTATCATAAATGCTCCAAATATATTCACTGATGGGTCAAATAATGTTACAGCAGCAGCAGTTACTCCTGATCAAACTTTTACTTTTTTAGTATCCAAACAATCAGCTCAAAAGGTAGAGCTTAATGCAGTATTACAAGCTTTTGTGATGTTTAAAGATTCTGTATTTAATTTATTTTCTAATAGTCAGTAGGTAGTTAATTCTATAGTATCCCTTGAAGATGTTGGTAGGATTTCCCCTTCTTCTACTGTTTTCTATTTGATTTCCACTATACAAAGTCTAATCTGGGACAAAAAAGATACATTATTTATAGGACATATCAGGGCACATACAGGATTGCCTGGAGCCCTTAGTTTGGGCAATTATTTAGCAGATAAATCTACACATGACATACATATTTTCTACACAATAGAAGAAGCTATAAATTTTTATAAAAGGTTCCATGTCAATGCTAATACTTTACAAAAGTGTTTTAAAATAACTAAGGAACAAGCCAGACATATAATAAAACATTGTCAAAATTGTGTGATATTTTTACCACAAGTTAATCTTGGAGTCAATCTTAGAGGACTGATTCCTAATCATATTTGGCAGATGGATGTCACACACTTGGCAGAATTTGAAAAATTAAAATATTTGCATGTTACAGTTGATACTTCTTCCAGATTTTTGATGGGCTCCCTTCATGTCGGAGAAAAAACTGAAGAGGTTATAGCTCATTGCTTACAAAATTTTCCCACTGTGGGCGTTCCAAAAGATATAAAAACAGATAATGGTCCTGGTTATGCTTCTACCTCTTTTAGACAATTTTGCTCATCATTTGGCATTACTCACATAACAGGAATTCCATACAATCCACAGGGAGTAGGCATAGTTAAAAAAGCTCATCAAACTATTAAAATGTACTTATTAAAACAAAGGGAATTGGAAAGGGGTATATATCCCCCAAAGACAAAGTTAAAATAACCCTTTTTACTCTAAGCTTTTTAAATTTGGACTCATCAGGGCTTACTGCTGCTGAAAGACATTTGTATCCAAAAAATGTACATAGGCCTAAGGTACTTTGGAAGGATATTCTAACAGGACAATGGAGAGGTCCTGACCCAGTGATTGTCTGGAGTCAGGGCTCTGTTTGTGTGTTTCCACAGAGAGAACAGCAGCCGATTTGGATTCCAGACAGATTAACCAAAACAATTTCTACAGATCAAAAAGAACTTGATTTGACTCAAATCCATAACAGCTGATATCCATAACTCCAGCTTGGTTATTCTTACATCTATGACAGTGATTAACCAGGATGCTTTTTTCAATATCTATTTTATTATTGTTTTTTCCCACATCATAAAGTTCTATTTTATTTTTGAGCTCATACAGACCTAGGTTAATGTTTTTCTGATCAGTTTTATTTTTTTGTCTGTGGAGTTTTTAAACATTGCAATGAAGATTTCTCCTAGGTAAAGCTACAAGGCCTTAACTATTGTCTTATGTATTGTATGTTATGTGTTCACATTTCTGTTTTGTGTTGTATGTCTGTATGTGCGTATGTCCATATATCATATATGAGGATTGCTCATGAATAAATGGATCCAAATTTTTTTTATATTTCATGTGATTTTAATGGTTTAATTTAAATTGGGTAAACAGCTGTTGAGGATTGTTTGAATATGTGTACAAATAAGCAGGTTAACAGATCCATTTGTTTACTTTCACCTTTCCATTTTATTAGATTTAATAATTCTTTTCAGGATAATGTAAATTTTTCTGAAATTTGCTTTCTTAGTACCTGTTAAAATGTTACATTTTTTTTTTAGAATCATTGTCAGAATTCCTATTTTCATCCCAGTGCCAGTGAAGACAAAGATAAAACCAAACTACAACTTCTTTGATTATCACAACAAACTGAATAATCTGATGCATCAATGAATAATAACTCAACAAGTAATGCTCATTCAAGGAGTCGATTTATTTTGGGAGGATATGGACATATTGATAGATTCCTCCACTTTGAACTGCTTGCAGAACTTGCCTGGACTATATTTCACTTGTATGCATTGTGATCTATCTGTTGATGCAGCGAATTATGATAGTGCTGGCCTGTCTTTGCTGATGTGTCACCAGAGTTGCAATTTTTCCTAAAGAGCTGTCAATTGACTTGGTGTCATGGCATTTCTATATCCTCCTCCCTTCTACTAGTGATGGTCAAATTTTGGGGCCAACAGAAGTGAAGCAAAGAACCTCACCCCCCCCACACTGGCACCAAGGCTAAATTTGGGGGCCAACAGAGGTGAGGCAAAGAACCTCACCCCCCCCACTGGTGCATAGGCCTATCCACAAGTATGGCTATATGCTGTAACGGTAGTCAGTGACGGGTATTATCAAATTGCAGTGGTATCAACCTAAGACAGGAGGCTGACACCTACAGGTCAATTTTCCGATGACGGGTAAAAACCATATGTTGAATTGGACAAACCTAACAGGCACGGTCCCTAGCCACATTGCTTGTTGCTTAATTAAACAAAAGGGGGGAGATGCTAAGAGCCACAGCCAAGTAATATGATGCATGGTATTTTTGGTTTAAAGGTTACGCCAGCTAGCCATTGAGATGATATGATTATGTTAAGATTTGCATTCATATGGATATTGGACTCCTGCTGTCCACCTCAACCTGCTATGGGACTCCTGGAGAGTTCACATTTGTTGCAGAAGTGCAGTAGGAGGGAATTCTGGAGGAAGAACTGACTCTTGTGATCTGGGAGAACATGGCGTGGGTCGATTGGCAATATTCCCGGAGGCGTATGGGGCATTGGCAGCAATTTCAAAAAATAAAGTTTGTTCCTGCTTGAGTGGTTCGTGATTTTGTGCCCAGTCAGATTGTGGCACTCTGTGACTCAATTTCCCTGCATCTGTCCCTGCTTTAAAGTCACTAGAGGAGTATATTTTAAAACAAAGAGGGGTTAGCAGACAAGGGGTCCTCCAAGGCCTCACCCCCACCCTTGAACTCTGACTCACCATGAGGCCTGTGCTTCCTGATTCACAATACTAGCCCTGAACTCCACACCTCCATGCTTTCCTCCACTTGCTTGCACAGGCTCTATCCCTCCTGCAGGCAACTCTCCTGAAGCACAGGTTCTTAGAGAGTGTGGCAAAAGCTGCATTTGGAACATTAAAAATGCAAAGAAAAATAAAAGGAGAAAACAAAGGCACAGAAGAGGAGAAAGAAAATCTCCTGTGAGAAATGGATGGTGGCTTTAGAATTACAAGGGATGTGGTTAATTTTCCTGGCAGAGCTTGGAAGTGCAGAAACACAGCCAGACCCTGAACTCACCAACTCCTAACAGAAATATCTAAAAATGTGGAAAAAAAAGTCCCCAATTATCAAGAATCCCTGATAACTTGCAGGATTCTTCTCCTGTGACCTAGACCACAGCCTTAGGCCTGGGGTCTGCCTGCTTCCTCACAGGCTCTAGCCTCTGTCCCAAGACCCAGATCTTGACATTCAGTGTCAACATACCCCCCTGGAGGATTCTAACCAAGTTTTTTTTCTTTACCAAGCCCAGTGTGTCTCCTCCCACTGCTTTCCATCCTATTCAGGCTTCATGGCCAGGTGTGTTGCCTCCTCAGAAAGTCCAGGTGTCTCTGTTACTGTGATGGGGATGCTTTGTGCTACAAAGAACAATATTCCAAACCAAGCAAGTTATGAAAATGCTGAGAAATTTAGAACAATATCTGCAAGGCTGACACCAGGCATTACCTACCCCAGGTTTGCCCAGAACAAGGGGAAAATGGCCATTTAGGGAGCAGCCTTTTTATACTCTTAGTTTGAAAACATATAAGACCATTTTCAGGACTCCACTGGCCAGAGTGAGGTCATTGTCAGCCCTCAAAAAAGGGAGCCTGGAGGCATGTTATCAAGTGACTGGGAGAGCCAGGATTGGTTTTGACAGATGACATTCCTTTTCATTTTGCCTAGAAAAACCATGCAGCAGACAGAGAAATGGGCATGGTCCAGTGGCAGGCCTCAGCTTCCCCACTTGCTAGCTTCTCAGCCAGCTTCTTGCCTGGGCTACAGCCTCATATTTTCCTTCCCTTAGATACACCTCTGGAACTGCCTCTTCCTAGATCTGCCTCAGATTATCTGTATCCCCAAAGAATTACAGATGCTGATCCCTCAAACATGATCCTCAGCTGAGCACTCAAGCACCCAAGTGTCCTGGTGGCTCTCTTATTCACTATGCTTGTTGGCTTTTCATCACTGCCACCAAAATACCCCAAAAAATACCTAGAGGAAGAAGAGCTTATTTCAGTTCATGGTTTTAGTGCTTCAGTCCATGAGTGGCCAACTCCATCACTCTGGGCCTTAGGTGAGGCAGAACATCATTGTAGAAGGTGTAGGAAAGCTTTTCCACTCATTGCTACCGAGAGAGAGAGGGGTACGGAAAGCTTCACTGACCAGGGACAAAATGTAAACAAAAAGCTACACCCCCAATGACCTGCTTACATCCTACTCACCTATAATTATCACCAATTAACCCCCTCAAATTATTAACCCACCAAATTATTTAATCCATTGATTATGTTACAGCTCTCATGATATAATCATTTCACTTGTGAACAATTGTGTATTTTCTCACACATGAATTTTGGAAGACACGTAATATCTAAATATCATATACCTTACTAGGTGTAAATCTCCTCTCACTAAAGCTTAGGGTCATTGGCAAAGTAAAATATGGCCATTGATAAAATAACATCAGTGCTGTTCTCATCTATACCCTGAGAGTAACTGAGAAAGGAAAATGTCCTTCCTGAAAATAGGGGGCTCATCCATGATATCCTCAAGTCAAAACATCCAATGCTAATAGAATAAAAACCTCAGACAGGACCACATGGTGGTCTTATTGAATACGAGGTGGAGACTGACTGTAAGGCCAGAAAAATTACTGATTCCATCATTTTTACCAAGATGGATTGTGACTCTCCTGTAATCTTTCTACACCAGAGACAAAAGCAATTAAGATACCCACTTACCAACCTGCCTCACTTTTTGACCCTGTCCTGACTCACACCTTGGAGTCATTGAATAGAAGACAGAATCTTTCATGGGGTACTGCTCCATGCTTCTTCCTGAGGTGCTTCTGCATGGCTGAGGAGCCACCAGAATTAGTAGTAAACTGACTCTGACCACAGGTTACACACGGGTGAGCATCAATTGGTGGACCTCAGCATGGTGATCTTATTTCTAATGTTATTTCCCTCAGATCCCAATATCTAATTTAAAATTCAGGACTTATTTCAGAAATCCAGGTCACTCCGAACACGTCTCCATATCCAGCTGCCATTCTGCAAGAAATATGGAGGAAAGAGAAAAGAAGGTGTGGACTATATTCTAAATATGAATTAGCAGAATCCAGATGTGAGAACCTGCATGGGTCACAGGGCCTGCCACTGTAACAGAAAGAGTCCAAGGAAAAGACACACATGGAGTGAAACCTGCAAAACAAAACCCGCACCAAGACATGCTAATGGTACATGGGGTTTCTTAGATTTTGAGCATGTTAGCAGTGGGGCTGGTTTCTTCTGGAGGGAGGAGGGACTAGGGCTAGGAAGCATCTATATGGGATGCTGGCAAGGTTCTGTTCCTGACTTTGTTCTAGGGTGTTTCACCCAATTTTTCACTAAGTTACACCTTTCTCAATGTGGTCCACTCCACTGCTTCTTTCTTGCGTTGCTTTCAATTACTGTGATAAATACCTGAGGTTAATCATCTTAGAAAGACAAAGATATATTCAGGCTTACAGTTTGCAGGCTTCTGTCAATGGTTGTTTTCCCTGTTGCTCTTGGGCTTTGGGTGAAACCACATAACACCCTGAGAGTTCATGGTCACAAGTGACTCACATCATGATGGCTGGGAAACAGAGTGGTAAATAAAGAGGACAGAGTTCCTCAGTCCTGTGAAAGCAGGCCCCTAACAGTAAACTCCTCACTAGCCCCCCCCCAAAAGAAATCCCACCTCCTCCCAATTGCACCTTTGGTTTAGACAAAAGCTTTCCCACCTGGGCCTGTATGGGTCATTCCAGACTCAAACTGTAGTAAAGGTAGTGATTAATTTAAAAAAGAAAAGGATGGGAAATATATGCTCCACTGGTCTTTTTCTACAGAGAGGAGTCTACAGGTGGGAGAAGCAAGGAGTCCACCTGGGGTTATCCCAGCAACCAGGAGAGGCTACAGCTTGAACAGGGAAGACAGAGCAATGGAGGCATGGAGTGGAGGCCACGTTCTGAATGTACTGAAAGTAAAAAACAATCAGCACAGCAGCTGAAAACTGAGTGGAGCATAAAAAAAGAGAAGATGGCACTGGGTGAAGCTCAGGGGAACATCATTTTCAGGCATGTGGGAGGCCCTAAATTCCATCCCCAACATTATAAGACAATTTTCAAAACAGAAGAAAATAGGAGACACAAAGTCAAACCTGTGCTTCTCCTTCCTTTGTTGCACAATCAGACAATAACAAACTCTTTCACCTTAGGTTGGTATTGGTCAAATCTTGGGTGAAACTGCAATATACAGGTAGATGTCAGGGAAATCTGCTTTGCAGCAATGAGAGCCACAGTTCCCCTGGCTTGCATTCTTGTCCCTGACAGGTTCCTATAGCTTTGTTTCTGTTCTCTCACTGGCTGAGAGTGCCTGGCCAGGGCCCATCAGGTAATGCAGGCACAAGCAGCATTCACCAGGCCTGGGGGAACCATCAGTCTAGATACCAGGAGAGTCCTGGTGACCTCTATGTCACCAGATAATCCACTGGGAAGGTTCTCTTGGCAAGAAGGCTGCCTACACCTTTAGTTTCTACAGGTTGGGGCCTGAAGAGTCTGTAGCCAGCAGCCCTGGGAGGGAGAGAAAAGTGATCCCAGTGACAAAGGTAGCTTCCTCCTCTTCCAACTCACATTGTAGTTGATTGGTGAGCCCAGAAATATTCTTCTTTGGGAAAAGAGGGAAAGCAAAATAGATTCTGCTTTAAGAAACCCCTAAATCTCAGTTATCTCATTTGTGAAGAAAAGGGGATTTCATTTTCCATGGATTTCCTCATTTAAATCTACACTCAGAGCCAAGGAAAAGAGTAGCCAGATGGGGATCCACACCTTGCCTTGACCTTTATCTCAGAAGACATGCCCCTGGGTTAGAAAATATCCTGCCCTTCAGAGGAAGCTGTAATGGTATTCCTAGCTCCATATAAATACTGTATTCACTCAATAAAAGTTAATTTTGCATGAATGAATGACAGAATAATCCAATAATATTTTTGAAGCCTACTTAGAATATATATATATATATATATATATATATATATATATATATATATATATCCTTTGCCTCATGATCCTTTTCTTACACAATCACTCTTACTTGCAGGTCACCTGACAGAATTTCTTATCTTTAATCATTAGATCCACAATTTAGAGTTGTAGGTAGTTTTGCACGCACCCACACAAGCATTTACACTTTACCCAATATTTTTCAACCACTGCTTCACAGTATCTTACAATACATCAATAAACAAGAAAAATGATTACCTGTCTTATGGGTGTTATTGTAATTAAGAGAAGTAGACAACAAATAATAAATATTATTAATAATCCAACAATTCAGTAAATGTAGATCTATGTGGGGTGGGAGGTGTCAGAGTACCTCAAGGGATCTGATGCAGGAAAAGGAACTGACTGTGTCATCTTAGCATCTTATCATAGGAATAAAAGTTCCATAGCCTATCTAGTATGTCTGCTGCAGAGCAATCTTGACTTTAGTTTTTACTTAATGGTGTGCCAAAATATATTAAATGAGAATACAAAAACCCTAGAGAAAATACAGAATTATTACTGATCCTTTAGAAAATAAAATAAAAATGAGAATGCTTAGGACTCTCCGAAGTTATTGACTAGATTCATAAATAACTTTTTGTCCATTTTTTGATTATAAAACTTCAGAGAATATAGAATATTTTTAATTGGTAGTTACATGATATATAGAATATGAAAATTGTACGTATTTATAGAGTTCCATGTGATGTTATGATACACCAAAAATGTACAGTTTATCAATCAGGTTAAAGACACTGATATCCTTAAGTATTCCCTCTTTTTAAATGGTGAAAATGTGTGGGCTCTTTTCCTGATCTTGTTGAAATATACTATATCTAACTATTATCAATACTCACCACCCAACTATGCAACAGCATTCCAGAAAGTGTTTGCTGTTGGTTTTTATTTATTTGTTTGTCAATGAGCCTTTATTTACTTTTTATTTAAATGTGGTTGTGAGATTTGAACCCAGTATCTCCCAGGCTATGCAAGTGCTCTGCCACAGAGCTACAACTTCAGATGTGCTTGCTGTTTTTCTGCTTTGCTTATTTATGCAGCATCAGGGACTCAACCCAGGGCCTTTTGCACCAGACACGGGCTTCACCATAGAACCACACTAGCAACACTGCAGAAAGCATTTCTGGATGGAGTGAGAGGATAGTTTCTATCCTCCCCTGAAAGAAACAAATTTGGACTATTTTCATTCTTTTTTCTACTTTGTTTCATGTCTTTTCATTTGTGAAAAAAACAAAGAGTGATAATGAACAGAGGTTTTCAACTAAGTCTAAAATCCTCAGATAATTGAGAAGAGTTCTCTTTTTTTGATTTTTCAAAAGCATAAGTATGCTAGTATATTTCTTTTTTGTTTCAAAAACATGGAAATGCATATCTCCTTAACAGATATTAAATTCACCACAATGCCCTATGTGAAGGAAAATGAAGGGTGTTTTTATTATCGACTTTGTGTTTGAATGTTGACATTGAGTATGCTACATATGTATACTTAAAACCTGAGAATTGTGGTGATATTTTATAAACTAACCAGTGCACAGTATGATAGTAAACTCACAGTAAGCTTAATAGTAAGTACTAGTTTTCCCCACCAAACACTTGAAAGAATAGAGTTTGAAACCGAGCTTGAATATTCAACTAATTACATGGGGATTGCCATTAGAGAAAATTCACACTTCCTTCCTCTATAAAAATGTCAGAAGAAGGCATTTTCCTTACCCTACCAATGAGGACATTGGTTTAATGCAACTTCCTTGGCATCTCATACAATCGTCCAACTCAACCCCAGCCAGGCTCTCCACCATCCCCAAGTCCTCACCTGTGGTGTCCTCATGCAGGACAATGTCAAAAGCCAGCTTATTAGTTAAAGACCATCAGCTGGAAAGGCAGCACAGATACTAAAATCACAGAACCAGAAGTGATCACTCAACATTTATAGTCACCGGTGTGTCCCGTTCTGACAACTGATTTGATAAGTGTCTCTCTGCTGCTTCCCCTTTTTCTAAGAATCTGGATACCTCTGCATAAAGAACAGGTTTTTAATGGCTGAGGCAGAATAGCCCTAGCATAGCATACATTAATAGCAATATTTAAAGGAAATGTGTAATTTTTTCCTCATAAAGAACAAAGGAAATCTACTGTGTCACAAAAAGACAAGTAACTGGAGATGTGTTTGCTCATCTCTCATTTCTTGTGATATTCATGATCCCCAGCAAGAGCAAAGTGTAATCTGATAGTGAGAACCAGCTTCCAAACAGAAATTCAAAAACTATTCAATTTTATTTTTTAGTTCTGTTTTCCCCTCATTTTTTTTTTAAATATCAGAAATTCACCTAGAATCGCTTGATTTTGGTGGGCAGGATGTCGTTTTACTGAAATAAAGTTTGAATGTGCATGTGTTTCCCTAGGAGGAATTGGTTTTCCTTCATACTATCATCACTCCATTCCCTAGGTTTTCCTAACTGTGTGGTCATGAGGTTTACAGGTCTTTTCTAAGATCAAATCCCAGTACCTTGTTAAGTGGTATAAGGAAGAGGACACATAATGAATGTGTATGCACTTTCAGTACACCAACAACTGCACAAATCATTCTCAGAGCCAGTAATAGCAGGATCATGTGAAGAGAACACAAAGATTGTTCTGAATATTAGGAAAGGCCAGGCCCTTCTCCAAAAGCTCTGAAAAATTAATGCAAAGGATATAAAATACACATACTGGGACAGGGCCCATCCAGCTAATGGGATTGTGAGTTTGTGAAGGCAGGAGATGAACTGATTGGGGGGAGGTCAACATCATAGGGATGTGTCATCTATGTGACCTGGAGACTCAGACTTGGCCTGCTGACTATGAAGCACTGGCACTCATGATTATAGAAAAGGCTTCAAGGGTCTGCAAACTTGTATTGAGTAAGCACACGACTGTGTGTTTGACTTGGAGACAGGCAACCCACAGTGCCTCAGCCTGGCAGGGTACAAATAATCAAGCCACCTCAAAGCTGTATAGGTTCAAACAGCAACCCTTTATTCCTAAATTCTCACTGGCACTCTACACACACTTTCCGAGAACACACTCCCTCCACCAGGCTCCGAGCACCAATTCTTTTGGAACCCCGCAAGAACTCAACAGAAATTCCAAAGTAGTGAGCGCCCAAAGCAGCAGGATCCATCCTAATTCCAGCAGGATCCACCCTAATCACAGAGCAGGATCACATTTCAACCATTCCCTCTAGCAAAATGCCAGGTGTCATTCCAACTCAACTGTGGCTCTCAACATCTCCCTTCTTCTGTTTAATTAAAAAACAAGCATGTGGCTTAGGAAAAATTCCTGTCTTAGGTTGTTTAATACAATATATGGTCCTTACCCATAATCAGATGAGCTGACCACAAGGCATCAGCCTCTTGATTTAGGTTGGTACCATTGTAATTGGATCTTTCCTGTCATTGGCTACATGTCCAGGATACAGCCATACTTATGGATAGGCCTTTGCACCATTGGGCCTGGGACGTGGGGGTGTGGGAGTGCTGTTTTTTGTCTCACCTCTGTTAGTCCCAAAATTTGGCATTTGCACCAGTGTGTGGGGTGGTGAGGTTCTTTGCTTCATGTCTGTTGGCCCCCAAATTTGGCCTTGATGACAGTGGGGGTGGATGAGGTTCTTTGCCTCACCTCTGTTGCCCCCAAGTTTTAGACCAACACAAGCAGAAAGGGAGGATGATGCAAAATGCCATCTCCAGGTGAATGTTGCCTCCTCTAAGGAAAACCCACTCCATAACCTCTGTTCTGTTTCTGTCTCCAGCTTGATTTCCACTCCCTTGATTGTGTGGTTGTGATTTCTCAGCCTCTTAGCACCCCCAACCCCAACCTGGCCTTTGGCATGGGAAACTACCACTCTGACTCTCATGGCTCCTACAGTGCCTCTCTGTTGTCAGGGGGTCTTATCTCTACCCAACAGCCATCTCAGGGCATCCGAATGCCAGCTTTACAGGCTTGCCTTGCTCCAGTCACGTTGAGGACAGGAATGGGAACATGCCTCATGCAGCATAAAAATAGTTTATCCCAATAGTTTTTGGAGAACCTTGAGTGAACCCATGAAAACTCGGACATTGAAAAGCAAGGGCCACCAGATTGAAGATAAGATTAGAGCAGGCCTATAGGAGCCACCAGTTTCTCTCTGTGGCTTGTTCCATACTGATTGGAGTTTGGCTCCATTGCTACCCAGGCCATTCAGTAGCAGCAAGTGAAGCTTCATAACTGTGTTCCCCAGAAAGAGAGGATGCAGTTTGCCAATCATCTGAGCAACTAGATGGTCTGTGCCCCATCCTGACTCATCCTCACTTGTCACAGAGCCTGCAGCAGAATCCCCCCTCCTTGCCTGCTCAATCCCTCAGTGCTTGCCTCTTCTTTGGGCACATGACCACCACTCTTTGCTGCCTGTGGCAGCTGTTTGGTCACAGTCCTGGGTTTACTCTCCTGCATATTCTCTTTTGTTGTAGGACCCCACCAATTTGGACAATTTCAATGTCTCCAACTTCTGTCATTTTAAGAATAACATGAAAATAACAGACCCAGGTATATACAACCAGGGACTGATCTGGGTGGAACATGGGCTCACCCATGGTAAAACCCCTGCCTTTTGGGGGTCCAGGGACTCCAGGGTTCTGGCTCCAGCCTAGCTATGCCCCAAGTTTCCTGAATCCATGTTCAGTGTCTGACATTCAGTGAAACTGCCAGCTGCTTGTCATGGAAACCCCAAAAGGTCAGACTTGCCAGGATAACTCATTTTTCTTTCCTCAGCTCTGGTGGCCATGTGCACCCCCCTGGATTTCTGTGGACCAGTGCTTTCTCTAGGGAGTATTGACAGAGTTGTCCCTGAGGTGAAGGCTCTGGGTGACATCACACTCATGTGTTGGGGGCAGCTGGCACCTTTGTCCCTCTATTTTCTGTGGTTGGTCAGTGTCAAGGAGCACACTGTGGAATGAAGTGGAAGCTCTCCAATTTTCTTAGCTGACTTAGGGCTGCTTTTGAGGAGCCAGGAAGAGTTAGGTCAAGATTAGTTGGCATCAATGCTGCTGAGAACAGCATCCCAGATACTCAGTGATGCACACTGTATGAACAGTTAGAATTTAGGGATGCTGAGTCTGAGCACACAGTTGGGGAGCTCTGATCTCCAGAGACATGGAGGCCAAGTCTAGGGCTGAGGTATGCTGTTCCTGTTTTTCAGGTAAGCAGCAGCATGCACCATCCTGCCTGGGGCATTTCATTACTAGAAAGACAGCAAACACATTTTAATTTTTTTTTTTTTTTTTTGCAATACTGGGAATGGAACAACCCAGGGGTACTTGACCACTGAGCTGCATCCCAACCCTCTGTATTTTTGTTTTTATTTTTACTTTGAGACAGGGTCTCACTGAGTTGCTAAGACTGGCCTTATACTTGTAATCCTGCCTCAAACTCCTGAGTAGCTGGGATTTTAGGCATATGTACCACTGTACCAAGCTACATAAGATATATATATATATATATTTAATATTGGGAATTGAACCCAGAGGCCAAAGGCATTTTACTAGTGAGATATGTCATCTATATCCTTAGCTCCTTTTATTTTTTTAGGTTGAGACAGGGTCTCACTAAGTTTCTAAGGCTGGTCTTAAACTTTTAATCCTCATGTCTCAGCCTCGTGAGTTGCTGGGATTACATGTGTGTGCCACTGTGCCCAGAATAAGAAAAAACAAATTTTAATATTTATTTTTATTTTTATGTGGTGCTGAGGATTGAACTCAGTACCTCATGCATGCTAAGTGAGCACTTTAGCCCGAGCCACAACCGTAGCCAAAGGAAAAAAAAATTAAGTTATAAAAGTAAAACATATACTATTTAAGTGGGGGAATATATAGATGAATGTAAGTAAGAAAATAAAAGTCAGCCCTAAGCCTCTCGCCCATCCTAAGACTGCAGTTGACTGCATGGAGAAGACCTCTTCAGGCCTGGGACTTCATACACATGGCACTGTGTGTGTTCAGAATATCTGGCCTTGTTGGACCTATCACTGCTACTGTGATACAATCTGTGTTAGTAGTATGGAAACCACAACATCTCTAGTGATCCTAGCCTAAACTTTTTGGTGGCTTCTGCTACTGTAGTTGGCTCTGGATTTCTGACTCCATCATACCCATCTATGGATGCTTCTGTGGCTTGGCTGCTCAGGACCTCCATGCTGTTTTGTAGATGAGGAAAAGGCCAAACAGGACCCATATTATTATTTGAAAAACACAAACACTGAGACCCGAGAAACACTGCAGGAGCTGTAAAAGGAGTTCAAAGGAGATGAAATCTTGGCAGCCTCCATGAAAGCCCCAGAGAAGAAGAAAGTGGACCAACTAAATGCTGTAAGTAGGCAGCTCTGAACCTGTGAAGTGATTCTGGGGCAGGGACTCATGGAGCCATGGATACATTTGGAAGAGATGTGACTGGGACCTTCTCTAGAACTGTTGTGGCCCTAAGGTCCCTGGATACTCAACTCTTAGGACTGCTGAGATAGCTGGGCCCCAAGAGGGTGAGAAGGGTCACACAGACCTCCTGACTGAGTATGAAAAAATGGGTGGTAAGACAGGGACAAAAGAGTTGGTCAAGCTGAGGAAGGGCTGCTTTATGCCTTGGTTCCTGACCTGGACTCGGATGAATAGCTATCTGCCTCCAGGGGCTGTGTTTATATCTTAGGACACAGCAGTCTTAGAATATGCAGGTCTGAAGCTGGGCTTGTTGGTGCAGGCCTGTAATCCGAGTTGCTCAGGAGGCTGAGACAGGAGAATCATGAGTTCAAAGCCAGCTTTAGCAACTTAGTGAGTTACTAAGCAACTGAGTGAGACTCTATCTCTATATAAAATATAAAATAGGGCTGAAGGTGTGGCTCAGTGGTTGAGTGTTCCTGATTTCAATCCCTAGTACCAAAAACAAAACAAGACAAAAGAAAACCTGGAGGTCTGTGGTGGCAGGGAGACAGGGCCCACTTGGTACTGGAACCTACAGTAAAGCCAGGGAGACTTTCAGGGACTGCTGAGATGTTTGGGACCACCTAGCTGAACTTTGCCTAGGATGTCTTGTTAATTTCTCATTGAGGTTCCATCAGCAGTGGTAATGCTGGTATTTGTCCCAGTCTCTCAGGCCCAGATCTCTTTCTTCTGTATGGAGGCATGACTGGTGAGCTAGATCTGCAGGCAGAGCAGAGGCTGGGAGTAGCTAGCTCTGAGTTTCTCTGCCCCATGAGGAATTAACAAACAAAATTTTGGAAAATTAAAAAGAAGTCAGCTAGGTATAGTGGCACATTTCTGTAATCCTAGCTGCTTGGGAGGCTGAGGCAGGAGCATCACAAGTTCAAAGGCAGCTTTAGCAATTTAGTAAGGCCCTCAATAACTTGGCCAGACCCTGTCTCAAAATAAAAAAATTAGAAGGGCTGGGGATGTTGTTCAGTGGATAAAAGCCCCTGACTTCAATCACTAATACCAAAAAAAAAAAAGAAAAAAAGTTAATTGCCTATAATCTTTACAGTGCATCACAGCCATCCTTAGCACATTGCATTTCTTATGGGCAAGCCCACTTTATTGTCTTCTCTTTAGGATAAAAAATAAATAACACTTATTAGGACTTTTTTTTATTAAAGTGATCTTTTTTTCTATTTTATTTTATTAAATGTTGATGGATTTTATTTTATTCATTTATATGCAGGGCTGAGAATTAGAATTGAACCCAGTGCCTTGCACATGCTAGGCAGATGCTCTATCACTGAGCCTCAACTCCAGCCCTGAGATTATCTCTTAATGTAGAACAATTTGAAACCATTAGAAAAAAGTCCCTTGTACTTCTATCCCTGGAGAAGACTGGCCCTCTGTGATACTTATTCTCAGTGTTGACCTTCCATCATAAGTTGGAGCCTAGTTGAGACTGTGGACCACTGGTTCCCACCCAGCCCAATTTAATTCCCTTTGGCCTGGCATTGGCCTCTCCTTTCCACTACCTTTACCATGCTCTTTGTCTTCTAGCCCTGCTGGCTTTCAGGTCTGAGCACTGAGGGAAAGGCCCTTATAATGCTGGCTGTCTCACTAGGACTGTGTGTGTGTGTGTGGTGATCAGGAAAGTTGAGAGAGAGGAATGCGGAAGGACCTAAGCTACATGGTTTTCGTGATAGGCCTACTATTCCATGGGGAAGGTCAGCGCTTCCTTCACCTCCACTGCCATGGTGCCAGAGATGACACATGAAGCAGGTAGCTGTCTGACTCTTAGGTCCCTGGGGACACAAGTTCACAGTAGCAGCATATGGGGCCTTCTTCCTGTCACATAGGTGCTGCCCATCCCCAACATGAGTCCAGATATTTTCAGCACCCCCATTTTAAGTACTGAGTCCCTGCCTGCCCCTTGTGGCCCTAAACCCCATGGTTTTCAGGCAGGTCTGCCTATGAACAGGGCAGACCTTCAGCCTTCAGCTCCTGCACTGCTTTTACAGGTCAGGGGGACTGGGTAGAGGGGCTGTCCCAGGTGAAAGGTGGGATTGGAGCTTGGGCCTCTTGTTTAATAGCTGCTAATGATGAAGATGGGCTATGCTACCAGTTATGGAAGAAGAAGCGCTATTTGCAGTTGCACAACAACAAAGGTTATTTTAATCTGGAACTGCACTGCAACCTGGTAGGTGTGACAGCTAGTCCCCTCACACTGCATTATTATTCAGAGTATGAGGTCTTTTTTTCAATATCTTTATTTTGATTATTTATTTTTATGTTGTGCTGTGGATCAAACCCAGTGCCTCTCATATGTGAGGCAAGTGCTCTGTCACTGAGCCAAAACCCCAGCCCAAAGGATGGGGTCTTATTTCAGCATCCTTGCCTTAAACATAAAGCTTCAGTTACAATATGCTTATAGCAAGTCCATCTTGTCTCTCAGAGAAAGCTGAGGTGGTGTCCTGGCTTCAGTGTCAGGGGCCCTGTTAGCAGTATAATGTATCTCCTCAACCACTTGCTTGGCAAGTGTGGAGGTGTGCATTCCAAAAAAGGGATCTGACTCCTCTTCTGCTCTGTAGTTGCAGATTTCCTGTTGTTTCAGTTTCTGGGACCCATTCTTGACCCCTTGTTGAGGCTACACTGAACTAGGGTATCTGTTGCTCTGTAGTCTGAGTAACTGCCCATCCCTGCTCATGATAAAGGCCCTGTGTGGCTTTTGTGACCCTAAATTTGGCTGCTTCATGCCTCAGAAGCATTGGGCTATTTTTCAGACACCAAAAACCTGCAAAAACTTTATCAAGCTCTGCAAGAAGTGCTATTATGATGGCACCATATTTCACAGGTCCATCAGAAACTTTGTGGTGAGTGTAAATAAAGATGATTTAAAAAATGAGTCTTATGAGTAAATTTTTTTCATTTTATTTTATGCTTGGTAGTGTAACTTAATTTGATCAATTTACTATTACATAACAAACAATGTAAGTTTTGTATACAAATCTTGCAATCGGGGATATTTTAAAATCCAAAAAAGCATATGCATTTATAAAGAAATGTACTTATTATAATAGTAGCATATTTGAAAATAGCATGCTTAATAAAAAATTTTAATTGATCTGAAGCCTTCTTTGACATTGATGATAATAAAAATCAGCTTGTTTTTTAATAAATTAGAATAACCAGAGCAGATTAAGTGTGAACATGAAAACAAGACTGTCATGCACACAGGAGATTTCAAATATATAAAAAATTTCCAGTTCCAAGGAAAACTTTTAGAAATTATAAACCATCATTTAAGTTTACTTGATCCTCATTGTCCTTTATATCCTTTATTTAATGCCCATTTTCATAAAATTAAGAATTATATTCTACTGTGGGTTATGCACCATTTTTATTTTTTAATTAAATGGCATATCATAAGTGTAGAATGTGCTTGTTCAAGCAAGGATTGAGTACAAATAATTCCATGGGTTAAAATTATATTCCAATTAGTAGCAAATTGTGCAAAAGCACAGGGTATATATGCAGGTGTGTTATTTGTTTTTAAATAAGTAAGCTTGCCCACAATGTCAAAGCAGATTAATAAATGAGAATTGTAATCAGATAAATTTTTAGATCAATCTGCAGTAGCACAAACAAACCCAAAATGATATTAGTGGAAATACAAAGAAAGGAATAAGGATGAAAAGGGGAAAAACAGGTTAACACCCATTTTTCTAAGTGCATTAGAATTTAGT
This sequence comes from Callospermophilus lateralis, assembly GCF_048772815.1. Classification (NCBI taxonomy): domain Eukaryota; kingdom Metazoa; phylum Chordata; class Mammalia; order Rodentia; family Sciuridae; genus Callospermophilus; species Callospermophilus lateralis. The sequence continues at coordinate 4,455,251 of NC_135326.1, forward strand.
CCTTGTGGATTTATAGATTCCCATATAGGGGCCCAGAAGGCTATACAATGAGAACAGTTATTGACAGTGGCCTGAGCTTTGGGGGAAAATAGCAAATATCTTAATTTATGAGGAGAAAATCCATAATTTTTTTTGATGAGAAAATCGAAAATCCATGAGTTTTACATCATCTGACAATAAAAGATTAGGGACTTCACAGCTCTATCTGTGTAGGAGTTATTCTCTGTCAGAAGTTTAGGAATCTTGGTGTGGCTGTGCATAAGAGAAAGGAAGATGGGTCACTTTTGATGTTGTGAAATATTCTCCAGGCTTAAAAAAAAGATATTAAGTTGAAATGCAAACATGGAGATAACACAGATACATCAATACTAGGAAAAATGTTAGCTATATATTCAGAATCTATGGTAATGTTTCAAGTAGTAGAAAGTAATCTCAGTGCCATGATGATGTAGGTTAATTCAGCTTTCAGCAGAGAGATTTGAGGCAGCATCCTGTTTTTTTTTTTTTGTTGTTGTTTGTTTGTTTTTAACAACTGAGAAAGTAGTTGGATATTGTTGTAATTTCTAGTTTATTTATTTAGAAACCATCCTTATGGAGACTAATCCTAATTATGTTAAATTTAATTTAATTATTTTAACTGTAAAATAACAATATTTGAAAAGTGTGATTAAGAGTATTAATCATCTCTTCTCTGTTGAAGAAAAATTTAAGAACCAGTGAACATTATGTTACATTTTATACTTTTTTTTTTAGAAATAAAGACTTTAATTTTAGGCCATCCAGAATTTTTTTAAAAATGTACTTAAATGCAGAAGTTTATTTGTCACTGGTGATCTACAAATTAAAACAAAATATGTCACATTTGCCCACCCAGATGAATCACTAAGATAATAAAAGGCAGACTGCATTAAATATAAGTGAGGATATAAATAAAGTGTCCCCATGTTGCTTGTAGATTGAATTTATAAAGTTGTTTTGGAAAGCATTTGCCAATATATACTAAATTTCAAATATGTCTAACTTATGATTCAGAAATTTACTCTTAGAATATAGATAACACAAATACATACATGCAGTTTACCCAAACACATTTAAAACAGCAATCATAGGAGAATGCTTTTTTATAACTCCAAAGAGGAAGCAATGCAAATTTCCAGAGTTTGTAAATCTCTTCAAGGCACTACATATTAAAAAAAATTAAAAACAGTTGGAGACTATCAAAAGGAGATGAAAAGACTTGGGCTTAAGGCATTGGGGCATGTGGATTCTTACAAACAATGTTAAAGTTAAGAAGTTACTTCTTTCACTATATAATTCCATACACATAAAATAAAAAATTAACACCAAGAAATGCATTCTTATATTGCTAATAGGGTCATTTTCAGAGGGATATGACAGGAAGGGAAAATGAAATTAGAGTCTGCAAGCTCTGCTCTAGTTCTTTTTTGTTTGTTTCAGTTATATATGAAAGTAGCATGCATTTATGCAATTTGATATATATAGATGAAATATAAATTCTCATTTTTCCGAGGGTACATGTTTTAGAATCATATTGGTCATGCAGTCAAATATATACATACAATAAAAATATCTGTTTCATTCTACTATCTTTTATATCCCCACATCCCCTCTTTTCTCCTCCCCTCACTTTCTTCTACCTAATCTAAGGTAACACTATTCTTCCCTATTGCCCCCCACCTTATTGTGAATTAGTATCTTCATATTGAAAAAATATAGGTGCTTGGTTTTTTCAGATTGGCTTTTTGCTTACCATGATATTTTCCAACTTCAGCCATTTTCTGGCAAATTCCATAATTTTACTCTTCTTTAAAGCTGAATGTATTACATATTTCCTTATCCATTCATCTATTGAGAGACACCTAGGTTATATCCCTAGTCTATCTGTTGTGAATTTAGGTGCTACAAACACTGATGTGTCTGCATCACTATAGTATACTGATTTTAAAGTCCTTTGCATATAAACCAAGGAGTGAGATAGCTGGGTCAAATGGTGGTTCCAGTCCTAATTTTCTGAGAAATCTCTGTGCTGATTTTCATAGTGGTTGCACCAATTTGCAGTCCTACCAGCAGTGATGAGTGTACGTTTTTCACCACATCCTCACCAACTTTTATTGTTTCCTGTATTCTTTTTTTTTTTTTTAAAGAAAGAGTGAGAGAGAGTGAGAGATTGGGAGAGAGAGAGAGAGAGAATTTTAATATTTATTTTTTAGTATTTGGCGGACTCAACATCTTTGTCTGTATGTGGTGCTGAGGATCGAACCTGGGCCACACGCATGCCAGACGAGCACGCAACTGCTTGAGCCACATCCCCGCCCTGTTGCCTGTATTCTTGATGATTGCGATTCTGACAGGATTGAGATGAAAATCTTTGATTTGCACTTCTCTAATTTTGAGATTTATTGACCACTGTTTCATGTATGGATACATTATATTTCTTTTTCTATGAAGTGTCTGTTTAGTTCCTTAGCACACTTATTAATTGGGTTATTTGTTTTTGGTGTTAAGTTCTTTTTTAAATTTTTTTTATACCCTGTCCCTGTGACTGCACACACGCAATTTCCTGGGTGGAGTCAATACCATCCATACCCAGGTAAAGACTTTTTATATTATTTTACATTTAGATTTATTCTTTTTTATTTTATTTTTTTTTTTTTTAGTTTTAGGTGGACACAATAACTTTATTTTTTAATTTGTTATGTGGTGCTGAGGATTGAATCCAGGGTCTCACACATGCTAGGTGAGCACTCTACCACTGAGCCACAACCCCAGCCCATGAGTCATGGTCTTTATTGTTAAATTATCTTTTAAAGGGAAAGACTGAAAAAGATAAGTCTTCAGAGGCTCAAGAAATGATGATATTTTTCTAGGTTTTAAAATAAAACTCAATGGTATGATTTGTTACTTAAATTCCTTACGTGTGGGCTGGGGTTTGGCTTAGCGGTAGAGCGCTCACCTAGCACATGTGAGGCGCTGGGTTCGATCCTCAGCACCACATAAATATAAGTAAGTAAAATAAGGGTATTGTGTGCATTACACAACTAAAGAAAAAAATTTAAAAACCTCCTTACATGTATTACATCATTTAACCTATTTAACCTCAATAGCTCTGAGAGAGGGATACCATAATTACATTTTACAGATGATGAGAGGAAGGCCAAAACAGGGTGAGTAACTTGTCTGTATTCCAATAGTTATCAACAGGCAATGCCAAAAATTAAAAACCTAGGCATTCTGGCTCCTGACAGCCTGTACCATTAAAGAATAGGGCCACAAAAGGGTTCTTGCCAAAAGGAGACAATAGCGGGCTGGGGCTGTAGCTCAGTGGTAAAGCACTTGCCTTGCAGGTGTGAGGCACTGGGTTTCATCCTCAGCACCACATAAAAATAAAGATACTGTGTGCTCATCTACTATATCTATATCTATCTATATATATATATATATATATATATATATATATATATATATATATATAAAGACAATAGCATGCATTCTTAGCTAATGGTTAAACCTGGGTTTCTTAACTATAGCATGATTGACTTTGAAGTCAAATAACTCTTTGTGTGGGGTGCTGCACTGTGCATCATAAGATGTTTGGCAACATCCCTAGCTTCTGCTTACTTGATGTTGGTGGCACACCTCCCACTTCGAGTTGCGACAAGAAAAATGTGTCCACACATTGTCAAAGGTCTCTTCAGAGACAAAATTGCTCCTGGATGAGAGCCAATGATCTACCTCTAATCTCTAATAAAAATTAACAAAAATGAAATCTTTGACAACATAATCAATAAATCAAATGTGGGGCAGAATGAGAACTCTTCCACATCTATGAAATCAGCAAGTCAACTGACCAAAAGCAAGCATATTTAGGGGTAGTTACCTGATGGCTGTCTGTACTTCAACAGCAGGAAGGGTATGATTTTTTGAAGGGTCTGTAACCACAAACCAGAATGACACCCTTTGGGTTACATTGCAAAGTAGGACATGGGAAATTCTGCAGACAATGGAAAGAAAAAAATATATCATAAGGATATCATCCCAACTGGCATTACACTGTTTCTTCTGATGCAATTACCATTTTATGACTCACCTTAGTTACATTTGCAAAGTTATTTTCTACCATTTGAAGGAATGACTTAATAAGAAAAAAATTATATAGGAAATTCTCATTGCTTTAAAATCATATACTCAGGAATCATTTCTTAAGAAGGAATCTGCCACAAAAATTAAAAAGGAATTAGGCGGTGGAGAACATTAAGGATATTGTTCTCTATCATCTAGCAGCTGAAAGCTTCTCTGCTTCCTCAATACTGGGTCCCTCTCTAAACCACAGAAGCCTCTGGCATGTCCTCATCAAGTTTATTGGCCCCCTGTCCATTCTACCTTCCTCCTCTCAGATTCAATCAGAATCAATTTTTTATTCTTGATTCACTACTTGCACTGTCTGCCTCAACTTCTGTCCATACCCCCACACACACACCGCCAGAGCATTGGGACCATCCTAAGAGGTGCCTTCCTCATGTACTTTTGAGGAAACAGTTCTCACGAACAGTTGCTTTTATATTGCCTTGAACAGACCTCCAAACAAGTGTTATAATCAATTCACCAGCAGCCTTTGAACACGTGATTTGTAGTTACACGCTTTTCAACTACAAAATGGCAATGTGACTCACTCTATTCCATACACATGAATTACCCATAATTGAAAAGAGAGAAATGACATTGGTGTTTAGGGAAAAGACTATCTATATGAGGATGCGTGAACCTTAAAACTATAAGAGAGTCCATAAAAAATCAACAGTGCTAAATCATAAATTCTGGATGGCTTTCAGTGTTTTCTTAAGAGCAAAGTAAGAAAAAAGGCATTCATATACACTGCATACAAATCAAACACAAAGCAATCACCTTAACTGAAAAAAAAAATAGTTATTTGTTATTCTTTTAAAAGAGAATTTCATTTTATTATAGTCATTTTTACACTGTTGAAAGAGAGTACTCTTCTGTAAATAGCTATCCGGAGAAATTCCTTCATTTTCTCCCTGGCAGGTAGAAAAGAAGATGCAAGTGCGAGGACCCTCTGCCCAGGGCTGTGTCTGAGAGCAGCAATCGGGAGGAGAGAGGCTTGAGCTTTCCTTGCGCTCCAGACAGCATGGGGCGCCCCGCGTGCCACTCTGCCTCATGCTGTCCTCGTGTCCTTGGGGCAGGAGCCTGGCGGGTGCCAGATCCCCGCAAACGGCACCCCACGCGCTTTGTCTGCCCCAACTGTCACTTGTTTCCTGTCTGGCTGCGACCACACACGTTGCGAAAGGATCCCTACTCAAAGACACTGATCTTGCTCCACCACTCTCATGGGACTCTACCTGAGCAGGTGCCTGCACAGGTACCTGGGCACACGCAAGGCGGCCCTAGCAGCACGGCCTTTGAGGCCCAGGAGAATCACCCAGGAGCACCGCCCTCTGAGGCCCAGGCCTGCCCCCCGCCCCCAGGACCCTGGCATCTGTAAACCTGTCCCGGGACACCCAGAGCCCCGGGATCGCTCCCAAGCCCTCCACAAGGTTCTGCGCAGTGGGGACCACACCCGAGGCAGGAGGGCAGTGGGCACCCCGCCTGCGAGGTACAGTCCGCACAGGCTGCACCCCTGGCTACTCCTGATACCCCAACTTACCAAGGTCCGCTACGGAGGCATGAAGCGCAGACTTCGCCACGCCCCAGACCCAGGTTGGCCCCACAGCCCTTTCAAAGTCCAAACGAATCCCGAGGGTCCAGGGAGCCTCTACAGGTGCCCACCGCCCCAGCCGGCCCCGGACCCCTGTGCCAAGGAGACAGTGCTAAAGAACCTCAGCCAGTGCAACAAAGGGAAAAGGAAGTTTGATGGAGCCGTGTGGTTTGAGGAACCTGAGCCCAAGAGGAAGCGGCAGAGCCCAAAGCGCAGACCATCTGCCTTCAGGCCGGTCATCAGAAACGGAGTGGAGCCGTCATTCCTGCCCAGGCCTGGGCCGCTGAAGAGAAGCGTCCGCTCCAGGGCATCTGCGTCTGTGAGGAAGAGACTGAGCCACGGCCTGCCCTCCAGCCTTCCTGGGGCCTTCCCTGGCCCCTGCCCCACCGGCCCCAGCTCCCAGGCCAGCCCAGGACATGGTCTCACAGCCCCTGCTGCAGGCCCGGGAGCAGATGCCCCACTGTCCCAGGAGCCTAGGCCTTCCTCCCCTTCCCAGGGGCCACACCAGGAGGGTCCTGCTGAGCCCGAGCACACTCAGCCCGCTCACCTCCTTGGCTCCTAAGAGTCAGAGCCATGCCACCCTCCTCTGAGACTCAAAGCCACAGTCCCTTTATCCTACAGGCCCCTCTACCTGACAGGAGTCACTGAGCCCACAGCTCACTTGGACTGCTTCTGCCTGACAGGTCTGCCACCCCCAGACCTCCTCTCCCTTCCCTGCCTGAGGAGCCCAAACTCTAAAGAGACTATTCAGATCACAACCCTGGACTTTCCCCTGCCAGCCCTCTCCTGCCTTCTCCCTGGGAGGAGGCTCACCAGGAAGGTGGCCTTCTCCCCATGGGCTCAGTTAGCTTAGTTAAGTGTTTGTGTTTATTTTATATAGTAGTAATAACAAGAGTTTTGTTTTAGTAGTGATTGTCATATGCTTTCTTTCAAAGTTAAGTGTTTCTTGGTATTTTATATAGTAGAAATAATAAGAGTTTTGTTTTATTAGTGATTGTCATATGCTTTCTTTCAAAGTTAAGTGTTTGTTGGTATTTTATATAGTAGAAATAATAATAGTTTGTTTTATTAGTGATTGTCATACGCTTTCTTTCAAAGTTAAGTGTTTGTTGGTATTTTATATAGTAGAAATAGTAATAGTTCTGTTTTACTAAAATAAAATGGTTTTGTTTTGTGTTTGTGACTGGGCCCGTCCTATGCATTTTGGAGGGTCTGATCAGTATCCTTGGCCTCTGACACATAGGTGCCAGTAGCATACCTACAGCTGTGGCTACCTACAGTGTGTCCCAGTAATTTCCAAAGAACCAAATTGCCCTCAGTGGAAACCACCAATCCAGAACTAAATTTAACAAAAGAAAAGGTTAAGTCTCAATAACATGCTTCCAAATGAAAAAGCTTAATATATAGATATATATATATCATAATGTCATTTACACACATCACATGTTACATAATTATTATTCAATGTAATCATGATGTAATTTAATTCATATTCATGCATATATCTCTACTTTTATATAGGATTGTATATCAATTAAATATGAATTAAATTTATTACATTGACTAAAATATTTTAATATATCATTAATAAATAGAGTGTAGTATTCAATTTAATACAACCAATATTATTCCATTGTACAAATTATATAAAAAGAAATACAAAATTGTATTTCTGACATAATAAAGAAGGCCAGAAACTAGGCACAGGGTCCTATGTCACCGATGCTGTTCTCTCCATCTAAAGTCTCTTGATACATTGTTCAAACATGAATTTCAGGTTGTTTTCCGTTGGAGGGCCAGGGAATACAGCTATGAACACAGCAAAGTGCCTTTGCCTGTGGAGCTTGCTTTCTAAGGGTATAGAGGCAGAAGATAAACAAGTAAATACATAAAAACACTTTGGGGTGGGGATAGAAGAGGTGGTGAGCACTCTAGAAACAGTGGGGCTGGAGTAAAACCACAAATCAAGGTTTTTGCTTGAAATTTTCCACTCACTCATCTGTGGGGTTGACAGGGCACTACATGTAAATGACATATAAGTAGGGGCTTGGACTCTGATTGCATTAACTGAGATGCTTTTGGCATTTGGGGTGGGATGTCCCCTCTTGAGTGGGACTGTCCTGAGCCTTGGGCTACATTATTTATCTCTGGTCTTACCTCTAATTCCTCAGCACTCTCCAGTCATGGATGTAGGTCTAACCCCTGACACCAACTCTACCCTGTCCCTGTGACTGCACACACGCAATTTCCTGGGTGGAGTCAATACCATCCATACCCAGGTAAAGACTTTTTATATTATTTTACATTTAGATTTATTCTTTTTTAATTTTTTTTTTTTTTTTAGTTTTAGGTGGACACAATAACTTTATTTTTTAATTTGTTATGTGGTGCTGAGGATTGAATCCAGGGTCTCACACATGCTAGGTGAGCACTCTACCACTGAGCCACAACCCCAGCCCATGAGTCATGGTCTTTATTGTTAAATTATCTTTTAAAGGTAAAGACTGAAAAAGATAAGTCTTAAGAGGCTCAAGAAATGACGATATTTTTCTAGGTTTTAAAATAAAACTCAATGGTATGATTTGTTACTTAAATTCCTTACGTGTGGGCTGGGGTTTGGCTTAGCGGTAGAGCGCTCACCTAGCACATGTGAGGCGCTGGGTTCGATCCTCAGCACCACATAAATATAAGTAAGTAAAATAAGGGTATTGTGTGCATTACACAACTAAAAAAAAAATTTAAAAACCTCCTTACATGTATTACATCATTTAACCTATTTAACCTCAATAGCTCCGAGAGAGGGATACCATAATTACATTTTACAGATGATGAGAGGAAGGCCAAAACAGGGTGAGTAACTTGTCTGTATTCCAATAGTTATCAACAGGCAATGCCAAAAATTAAAAACCTAGGCATTCTGGCTCCTGACAGCCTGTACCATTAAAGAATAGGGCCACAAAAGGGTTCTTGCCAAAAGGAGACAATAGCGGGCTGGGGCTGTAGCTCAGTGGTAAAGCACTTGCCTTGCAGGTGTGAGGCACTGGGTTTCATCCTCAGCACCACATAAAAATAAAGATACTGTGTGCTCATCTACTATATCTATATCTATATATATATATAAAGACAATAGCATGCATTCTTAGCTAATGGTTAAACCTGGGTTTCTTAACTATAGCATGATTGACTTTGAAGTCAAATAACTCTTTGTGTGGGGTGCTGCACTGTGCATCATAAGATGTTTGGCAACATCCCTAGCTTCTGCTTACTTGATGTTGGTGGCACACCTCCCACTTCGAGTTGCGACAAGAAAAATGTGTCCACACATTGTCAAAGGTCTCTTCAGAGACAAAATTGCTCCTGGATGAGAGCCAATGATCTACCTCTAATCTCTAATAAAAATTAACAAAAATGAAATCTTTGACAACATAATCAATAAATCAAATGTGGGGCAGAATGAGAACTCTTCCACATCTATGAAATCAGCAAGTCAACTGACCAAAAGCAAGCATATTTAGGGGTAGTTACCTGATGGCTGTCTGTACTTCAACAGCAGGAAGGGTATGATTTTTTGAAGGGTCTGTAACCACAAACCAGAATGACACCCTTTGGGTTACATTGCAAAGTAGGACATGGGAAATTCTGCAGACAATGGAAAGAAAAAAATATATCATAAGAATATCATCCCAACTGGCATTACACTGTTTCTTCTGATGCAATGACCATTTTATGACTCACCTTAGTTACATTTGCAAAGTTATTTTCTACCATTTGAAGGAATGACTTAATAAGAAAAAAATTATATAGGAAATTCTCATTGCTTTAAAATCATATACTCAGGAATCATTTCTTAAGAAGGAATCTGCCACAAAAATTAAAAAGGAATTAGGCGGTGGAGAACATTAAGGATATTGTTCTCTATCATCTAGCAGCTGAAAGCTTCTCTGCTTCCTCAATACTGGGTCCCTCTCTAAACCACAGAAGCCTCTGGCATGTCCTCATCAAGTTTATTGGCCCCCTGTCCATTCTACCTTCCTCCTCTCAGATTCAATCAGAATCAATTTTTTATTCTTGATTCACTACTTGCACTGTCTGCCTCAACTTCTGTCCATACCCCCACACACACACCGCCAGAGCATTGGGACCATCCTAAGAGGTGCCTTCCTCATGTACTTTTGAGGAAACAGTTCTCACGAACAGTTGCTTTTATATTGCCTTGAACAGACCTCCAAACAAGTGTTATAATCAATTCACCAGCAGCCTTTGAACACGTGATTTGTAGTTACACGCTTTTCAACTACAAAATGGCAATGTGACTCACTCTATTCCATACACATGAATTACCCATAATTGAAAAGAGAGAAATGACATTGGTGTTTAGGGAAAAGACTATCTATATGAGGATGCGTGAACCTTAAAACTATAAGAGAGTCCATATAAAATCAACAGTGCTAAATCATAAATTCTGGATGGCTTTCAGTGTTTTCTTAAGAGCAAAGTAAGAAAAAAGGCATTCATATACACTGCATACAAATCAAACACAAAGCAATCACCTTAACTGAAAAAAAAAAATAGTTATTTGTTATTCTTTTAAAAGAGAATTTCATTTTATTATAGTCATTTTTACACTGTTGAAAGAGAGTACTCTTCTGTAAATAGCTATCCGGAGAAATTCCTTCATTTTCTCCCTGGCAGGTAGAAAAGAAGATGCAAGTGCGAGGACCCTCTGCCCAGGGCTGTGTCTGAGAGCAGCAATCAGGAGGAGAGAGGCTTGAGCTTTCCTTGCGCTCCAGACAGCATGGGGCGCCCCGCGTGCCACTCTGCCTCATGCTGTCCTCGTGTCCTTGGGGCAGGAGCCTGGCGGGTGCCAGATCCCCGCAAACGGCACCCCACGCACTTTGTCTGCCCCAACTGTCACTTGTTTCCTGTCTGGCTGCGACCACACACGTTGCAAAAGGATCCCTACTCAAAGACACTGATCTTGCTCCACCACTCTCATGGGACTCTACCTGAGCAGGTGCCTGCACAGGTACCTGGGCACACGCAAGGCGGCCCTAGCAGCATGGCCTTTGAGGCCCAGGAGAATCACCCAGGAGCACCGCCCTCTGAGGCCCAGGCCTGCCCCCCGCCCCCAGGACCCTGGCATCTGTAAACCTGTCCCGGGACACCCAGAGCCCCGGGATCGCTCCCAAGCCCTCCACAAGGTTCTGCGCAGTGGGGACCACACCCGAGGCAGGAGGGCAGTGGGCACCCCGCCTGCGAGGTACAGTCCGCACAGGCTGCACCCCTGGCTACTCCTGATACCCCAACTTACCAAGGTCCGCTACGGAGGCATGAAGCGCAGACTTCGCCACGCCCCAGACCCAGGTTGGCCCCACAGCCCTTTCAAAGTCCAAACGAATCCCGAGGGTCCAGGGAGCCTCTACAGGTGCCCACCGCCCCAGCCGGCCCCGGACCCCTGTGCCAAGGAGACAGTGCTAAAGAACCTCAGCCAGTGCAACAAAGGGAAAAGGAAGTTTGATGGAGCCGTGTGGTTTGAGGAACCTGAGCCCAAGAGGAAGCGGCAGAGCCCAAAGCGCAGACCATCTGCCTTCAGGCCGGTCATCAGAAACGGAGTGGAGCCGTCATTCCTGCCCAGGCCTGGGCCGCTGAAGAGAAGCGTCCGCTCCAGGGCATCTGCGTCTGTGAGGAAGAGACTGAGCCACGGCCTGCCCTCCAGCCTTCCTGGGGCCTTCCCTGGCCCCTGCCCCACCGGCCCCAGCTCCCAGGCCAGCCCAGGACATGGTCTCACAGCCCCTGCTGCAGGCCCGGGAGCAGATGCCCCACTGTCCCACGAGCCTAGGCCTTCCTCCCCTTCCCAGGGGCCACACCAGGAGGGTCCTGCTGAGCCCGAGCACACTCAGCCCGCTCACCTCCTTGGCTCCTAAGAGTCAGAGCCATGCCACCCTCCTCTGAGACTCAAAGCCACAGTCCCTTTATCCTACAGGCCCCTCTACCTGACAGGAGTCACTGAGCCCACAGCTCACTTGGACTGCTTCTGCCTGACAGGTCTGCCACCCCCAGACCTCCTCTCCCTTCCCTGAGGAGCCCAAACTCTAAAGAGACTATTCAGATCACAACCCTGGACTTTCCCATGCCAGCCCTCTCCTGCCTTCTCCCTGGGAGGAGGCTCACCAGGAAGGTGGCCTTCTCCCCATGGGCTCAGTTAGCTTAGTTAAGTGTTTGTGTTTATTTTATATAGTAGTAATAACAAGAGTTTTGTTTTAGTAGTGATTGTCATATGCTTTCTTTCAAAGTTAAGTGTTTGTTGGTATTTTATATAGTAGAAATAATAAGAGTTTTGTTTTATTAGTGATTGTCATATGCTTTCTTTCAAAGTTAAGTGTTTGTTGGTATTTTATATAGTAGAAATAATAATAGTTTGTTTTATTAGTGATTGTCATACGCTTTCTTTCAAAGTTAAGTGTTTGTTGGTATTTTACATAGTAGAAATAGTAATAGTTCTGTTTTACTAAAATAAAATGGTTTTGTTTTGTGTTTGTGACTGGGCCCGTCCTATGCATTTTGGAGGGTCTGATCAGTATCCTTGGCCTCTGACACATAGGTGCCAGTAGCATACCTACAGCTGTGGCTACCTACAGTGTGTCCCAGTAATTTCCAAAGAACCAAATTGCCCTCAGTGGAAACCACCAATCCAGAACTAAATTTAACAAAAGAAAAGGTTAAGTCTCAATAACATGCTTCCAAATGAAAAAGCTTAATATATATATATATATATATATATATATATATATATATATATATATATATCATAATGTCATTTACACACATCACATGTTACATAATTATTATTCAATGTAATCATGATGTAATTTAATTCATATTCATGCATATATCTCTACTTTTATATAGGATTGTATATCAATTAAATATGAATTAAATTTATTACATTGACTAAAATATTTTAATATATCATTAATAAATAGAGTGTAGTATTCAATTTAATACAACCAATATTATTCCATTGTACAAATTATATAAAAAGAAATACAAAATTGTATTTCTGACATAATAAAGAAGGCCAGAAACTAGGCACAGGGTCCTATGTCACCGATGCTGTTCTCTCCATCTAAAGTCTCTTGATACATTGTTCAAACATGAATTTCAGGTTGTTTTCCGTTGGAGGGCCAGGGAATACAGCTATGAACACAGCAAAGTGCCTTTGCCTGTGGAGCTTGCTTTCTAAGGGTATAGAGGCAGAAGATAAACAAGTAAATACATAAAAACACTTTGGGGTGGGGATAGAAGAGGTGGTGAGCACTCTAGAAACAGTGGGGCTGGAGTAAAACCACAAATCAAGGTTTTTGCTTGAAATTTTCCACTCACTCATCTGTGGGGTTGACAGGGCACTACATGTAAATGACATATAAGTAGGGGCTTGGACTCTGATTGCATTAACTGAGATGCTTTTGGCATTTGGGGTGGGATGTCCCCTCTTGAGTGGGACTGTCCTGAGCCTTGGGCTACATTATTTATCTCTGGTCTTACCTCTAATTCCTCAGCACTCTCCAGTCATGGATGTAGGTCTAACCCCTGACACCCACTCTACCCTGTCCCTGTGACTGCACACACGCAATTTCCTGGGTGGAGTCAATACCATCCATACCCAGGTAAAGACTTTTTATATTATTTTACATTTAGATTTATTCTTTTTTAATTTTTTTTTTTTTTTTTAGTTTTAGGTGGACACAATAACTTTATTTTTTAATTTGTTATGTGGTGCTGAGGATTGAATCCAGGGTCTCACACATGCTAGGTGAGCACTCTACCACTGAGCCACAACCCCAGCCCATGAGTCATGGTCTTTATTGTTAAATTATCTTTTAAAGGTAAAGACTGAAAAAGATAAGTCTTCAGAGGCTCAAGAAATGATGATATTTTTCTAGGTTTTAAAATAAAACTCAATGGTATGATTTGTTACTTAAATTCCTTACGTGTGGGCTGGGGTTTGGCTTAGCGGTAGAGCGCTCACCTAGCACATGTGAGGCGCTGGGTTCGATCCTCAGCACCACATAAATATAAGTAAGTAAAATAAGGGTATTGTGTGCATTACACAACTAAAAAAAAAATTTAAAAACCTCCTTACATGTATTACATCATTTAACCTATTTAACCTCAATAGCTCTGAGAGAGGGATACCATAATTACATTTTACAGATGATGAGAGGAAGGCCAAAACAGGGTGAGTAACTTGTCTGTATTCCAATAGATATCAACAGGCAATGCCAAAAATTAAAAACCTAGGCATTCTGGCTCCTGACAGCCTGTACCATTAAAGAATAGGGCCACAAAAGGGTTCTTGCCAAAAGGAGACAATAGCGGGCTGGGGCTGTAGCTCAGTGGTAAAGCACTTGCCTTGCAGGTGTGAGGCACTGGGTTTCATCCTCAGCACCACATAAAAATAAAGATACTGTGTGCTCATCTACTATATCTATATCTATCTATATATATATATATATATATATATATATATATATATATATATATATATAAAGACAATAGCATGCATTCTTAGCTAATGGTTAAACCTGGGTTTCTTAACTATAGCATGATTGACTTTGAAGTCAAATAACTCTTTGTGTGGGGTGCTGCACTGTGCATCATAAGATGTTTGGCAACATCCCTAGCTTCTGCTTACTTGATGTTGGTGGCACACCTCCCACTTCGAGTTGCGACAAGAAAAATGTGTCCACACATTGTCAAAGGTCTCTTCAGAGACAAAATTGCTCCTGGATGAGAGCCAATGATCTACCTCTAATCTCTAATAAAAATTAACAAAAATGAAATCTTTGACAACATAATCAATAAATCAAATGTGGGGCAGAATGAGAACTCTTCCACATCTATGAAATCAGCAAGTCAACTGACCAAAAGCAAGCATATTTAGGGGTAGTTACCTGATGGCTGTCTGTACTTCAACAGCAGGAAGGGTATGATTTTTTGAAGGGTCTGTAACCACAAACCAGAATGACACCCTTTGGGTTACATTGCAAAGTAGGACATGGGAAATTCTGCAGACAATGGAAAGAAAAAAATATATCATAAGAATATCATCCCAACTGGCATTACACTGTTTCTTCTGATGCAATTACCATTTTATGACTCACCTTAGTTACATTTGCAAAGTTATTTTCTACCATTTGAAGGAATGACTTAATAAGAAAAAAATTATATAGGAAATTCTCATTGCTTTAAAATCATATACTCAGGAATCATTTCTTAAGAAGGAATCTGCCACAAAAATTAAAAAGGAATTAGGCGGTGGAGAACATTAAGGATATTGTTCTCTATCATCTAGCAGCTGAAAGCTTCTCTGCTTCCTCAATACTGGGTCCCTCTCTAAACCACAGAAGCCTCTGGCATGTCCTCATCAAGTTTATTGGCCCCCTGTCCATTCTACCTTCCTCCTCTCAGATTCAATCAGAATCAATTTTTTATTCTTGATTCACTACTTGCACTGTCTGCCTCAACTTCTGTCCATACCCCCACACACACACCGCCAGAGCATTGGGACCATCCTAAGAGGTGCCTTCCTCATGTACTTTTGAGGAAACAGTTCTCACGAACAGTTGCTTTTATATTGCCTTGAACAGACCTCCAAACAAGTGTTATAATCAATTCACCAGCAGCCTTTGAACACGTGATTTGTAGTTACACGCTTTTCAACTACAAAATGGCAATGTGACTCACTCTATTCCATACACATGAATTACCCATAATTGAAAAGAGAGAAATGACATTGGTGTTTAGGGAAAAGACTATCTATATGAGGATGCGTGAACCTTAAAACTATAAGAGAGTCCATATAAAATCAACAGTGCTAAATCATAAATTCTGGATGGCTTTCAGTGTTTTCTTAAGAGCAAAGTAAGAAAAAAGGCATTCATATACACTGCATACAAATCAAACACAAAGCAATCACCTTAACTGAAAAAAAAATAGTTATTTGTTATTCTTTTAAAAGAGAATTTCATTTTATTATAGTCATTTTTACACTGTTGAAAGAGAGTACTCTTCTGTAAATAGCTATCCGGAGAAATTCCTTCATTTTCTCCCTGGCAGGTAGAAAAGAAGATGCAAGTGCGAGGACCCTCTGCCCAGGGCTGTGTCTGAGAGCAGCAATCGGGAGGAGAGAGGCTTGAGTTTTCCTTGCGCTCCAGACAGCATGGGGCGCCCCGCGTGCCACTCTGCCTCATGCTGTCCTCGTGTCCTTGGGGCAGGAGCCTGGCGGGTGCCAGATCCCCGCAAACGGCACCCCACGCGCTTTGTCTGCCCCAACTGTCACTTGTTTCCTGTCTGGCTGCGACCACACACGTTGCGAAAGGATCCCTACTCAAAGACACTGATCTTGCTCCACCACTCTCATGGGACTCTACCTGAGCAGGTGCCTGCACAGGTACCTGGGCACACGCAAGGCGGCCCTAGCAGCACGGCCTTTGAGGCCCAGGAGAATCACCCAGGAGCACCGCCCTCTGAGGCCCAGGCCTGCCCCCCGCCCCCAGGACCCTGGCATCTGTAAACCTGTCCCGGGACACCCAGAGCCCGGGATCGCTCCAAGCCCTCCACAAGGTTCTGCGCGCAGTGGGGACCACACCCGAGGCAGGAGGGCAGTGGGCACCCCGCCTGCGAGGTACAGTCCGCACAGGCTGCACCCCTGGCTACTCCTGATACCCCAACTTACCAAGGTCCGCTACGGAGGCATGAAGCGCAGACTTCGCCACGCCCCAGACCCAGGTTGGCCCCACAGCCCTTTCAAAGTCCAAACGAATCCCGAGGGTCCAGGGAGCCTCTACAGGTGCCCACCGCCCCAGCCGGCCCCGGACCCCTGTGCCAAGGAGACAGTGCTAAAGAACCTCAGCCAGTGCAACAAAGGGAAAAGGAAGTTTGATGGAGCCGTGTGGTTTGAGGAACCTGAGCCCAAGAGGAAGCGGCAGAGCCCAAAGCGCAGACCATCTGCCTTCAGGCCGGTCATCAGAAACGGAGTGGAGCCGTCATTCCTGCCCAGGCCTGGGCCGCTGAAGAGAAGCGTCCGCTCCAGGGCATCTGCGTCTGTGAGGAAGAGACTGAGCCACGGCCTGCCCTCCAGCCTTCCTGGGGCCTTCCCTGGCCCCTGCCCCACCGGCCCCAGCTCCCAGGCCAGCCCAGGACATGGTCTCACAGCCCCTGCTGCAGGCCCGGGAGCAGATGCCCCACTGTCCCACGAGCCTAGGCCTTCCTCCCCTTCCCAGGGGCCACACCAGGAGGGTCCTGCTGAGCCCGAGCACACTCAGCCCGCTCACCTCCTTGGCTCCTAAGAGTCAGAGCCATGCCACCCTCCTCTGAGACTCAAAGCCACAGTCCCTTTATCCTACAGGCCCCTCTACCTGACAGGAGTCACTGAGCCCACAGCTCACTTGGACTGCTTCTGCCTGACAGGTCTGCCACCCCCAGACCTCCTCTCCCTTCCCTGAGGAGCCCAAACTCTAAAGAGACTATTCAGATCACAACCCTGGACTTTCCCCTGCCAGCCCTCTCCTGCCTTCTCCCTGGGAGGAGGCTCACCAGGAAGGTGGCCTTCTCCCCATGGGCTCAGTTAGCTTAGTTAAGTGTTTGTGTTTATTTTATATAGTAGTAATAACAAGAGTTTTGTTTTAGTAGTGATTGTCATATGCTTTCTTTCAAAGTTAAGTGTTTGTTGGTATTTTATATAGTAGAAATAATAAGAGTTTTGTTTTATTAGTGATTGTCATATGCTTTCTTTCAAAGTTAAGTGTTTGTTGGTATTTTATATAGTAGAAATAATAATAGTTTGTTTTATTAGTGATTGTCATACGCTTTCTTTCAAAGTTAAGTGTTTGTTGGTATTTTATATAGTAGAAATAGTAATAGTTCTGTTTTACTAAAATAAAATGGTTTTGTTTTGTGTTTGTGACTGGGCCCGTCCTATGCATTTTGGAGGGTCTGATCAGTATCCTTGGCCTCTGACACATAGGTGCCAGTAGCATACCTACAGCTGTGGCTACCTACAGTGTGTCCCAGTAATTTCCAAAGAACCAAATTGCCCTCAGTGGAAACCACCAATCCAGAACTAAATTTAACAAAAGAAAAGGTTAAGTCTCAATAACATGCTTCCAAATGAAAAAGCTTAATATATATATATATATATATATATATATATATATATATATATATATCATAATGTCATTTACACACATCACATGTTACATAATTATTATTCAATGTAATCATGATGTAATTTAACTCATATTCATGCATATATCTCTACTTTTATATAGGATTGTATATCAATTAAATATGAATTAAATTTATTACATTGACTAAAATATTTTTAGATATCATTAATAAATAGAGTGTAGTATTAAATTTAATACAACCAATATTATTCCATTTTACAAATTATATAAAAAGAAATACAAAATTGTATTTCTGACATAATAAAGAAGGCCAGAAACTAGGCACAGGGTCCTATGTCACCGATGCTGTTCTCTCCATCTAAAGTCTCTTGATACATTGTTCAAACATGAATTTCAGGTTGTTTTCCGTTGGAGGGCCAGGGAATACAGCTATGAACACAGCAAAGTGCCTTTGCCTGTGGAGCTTGCTTTCTAAGGGTATAGAGGCAGAAGATAAACAAGTAAATACATAAAAACACTTTGGGGTGGGGATAGAAGAGGTGGTGAGCACTCTAGAAACAGTGGGGCTGGAGTAAAACCACAAATCAAGGTTTTTGCTTGAAATTTTCCACTCACTCATCTGTGGGGTTACAGGGCACTACATGTAAATGACATATAAGTAGGGGCTTGGACTCTGATTGCATTAACTGAGATGCTTTTGGCATTTGGGGTGGGATGTCCCCTCTTGAGTGGGACTGTCCTGAGCCTTGGGCTACATTATTTATCTCTGGTCTTACCTCTAATTCCTCAGCACTCTCCAGTCATGGATGTAGGTCTAAGCCCTGACACCCACTCTACCCTGTCCCTGTGACTGCACACACGCAATTTCCTGGGTGGAGTCAATACCATCCATACCCAGGTAAAGACTTTTTATATTATTTTACATTTAGATTTATTCTTTTTTAATTTTTTTTTTTTTTTTTTTTTAGGTTTTAGGTGGACACAATAACTTTATTTTTTAATTTGTTATGTGGTGCTGAGGATTGAATCCAGGGTCTCACACATGCTAGGTGAGCACTCTACCACTGAGCCACAACCCAAGCCCATGAGTCATGGTCTTTATTGTTAAATTATCTTTTAAAGGTAAAGACTGAAAAAGATAAGTCTTCAGAGGCTCAAGAAATGATGATATTTTTCTAGGTTTTAAAATAAAACTCAATGGTATGATTTGTTACTTAAATTCCTTACGTGTGGGCTGGGGTTTGGCTTAGCGGTAGAGCGCTCACCTAGCACATGTGAGGCGCTGGGTTCGATCCTCAGCACCACATAAATATAAGTAAGTAAAATAAGGGTATTGTGTGCATTACACAAGTAAAAAAAAAAAATTTAAAAACCTCCTTACATGTATTACATCATTTAACCTATTTAACCTCAATAGCTCCGAGAGAGGGATACCATAATTACATTTTACAGATGATGAGAGGAAGGCCAAAACAGGGTGAGTAACTTGTCTGTATTCCAATAGTTATCAACAGGCAATGCCAAAAATTAAAAACCTAGGCATTCTGGCTCCTGACAGCCTGTACCATTAAAGAATAGGGCCACAAAAGGGTTCTTGCCAAAAGGAGACAATAGCGGGCTGGGGCTGTAGC
Organism: Callospermophilus lateralis; assembly: GCF_048772815.1. Classification (NCBI taxonomy): domain Eukaryota; kingdom Metazoa; phylum Chordata; class Mammalia; order Rodentia; family Sciuridae; genus Callospermophilus; species Callospermophilus lateralis. The sequence goes on from NC_135326.1 coordinate 4,474,807, forward strand.
TCAGTGGTAAAGCACTTGCCTTGCAGGTGTGAGGCACTGGGTTTCATCCTCAGCACCACATAAAAATAAAGATACTGTGTGCTCATCTACTATATCTATATCTATATATATATATAAAGACAATAGCATGCATTCTTAGCTAATGGTTAAACCTGGGTTTCTTAACTATAGCATGATTGACTTTGAAGTCAAATAACTCTTTGTGTGGGGTGCTGCACTGTGCATCATAAGATGTTTGGCAACATCCCTAGCTTCTGCTTACTTGATGTTGGTGGCACACCTCCCACTTCGAGTTGCGACAAGAAAAATGTGTCCACACATTGTCAAAGGTCTCTTCAGAGACAAAATTGCTCCTGGATGAGAGCCAATGATCTACCTCTAATCTCTAATAAAAATTAACAAAAATGAAATCTTTGACAACATAATCAATAAATCAAATGTGGGACAGAATGAGAACTCTTCCACATCTATGAAATCAGCAAGTCAACTGACCAAAAGCAAGCATATTTAGGGGTAGTTACCTGATGGCTGTCTGTACTTCAACAGCAGGAAGGGTATGATTTTTTGAAGGGTCTGTAACCACAAACCAGAATGACACCCTTTGGGTTACATTGCAAAGTAGGACATGGGAAATTCTGCAGACAATGGAAAGAAAAAAATATATCATAAGAATATCATCCCAACTGGCATTACACTGTTTCTTCTGATGCAATTACCATTTTATGACTCACCTTAGTTACATTTGCAAAGTTATTTTCTACCATTTGAAGGAATGACTTAATAAGAAAAAAATTATATAGGAAATTCTCATTGCTTTAAAATCATATACTCAGGAATCATTTCTTAAGAAGGAATCTGCCACAAAAATTAAAAAGGAATTAGGCGGTGGAGAACATTAAGGATATTGTTCTCTATCATCTAGCAGCTGAAAGCTTCTCTGCTTCCTCAATACTGGGTCCCTCTCTAAACCACAGAAGCCTCTGGCATGTCCTCATCAAGTTTATTGGCCCCCTGTCCATTCTACCTTCCTCCTCTCAGATTCAATCAGAATCAATTTTTTATTCTTGATTCACTACTTGCACTGTCTGCCTCAACTTCTGTCCATACCCCCACACACACACCGCCAGAGCATTGGGACCATCCTAAGAGGTGCCTTCCTCATGTACTTTTGAGGAAACAGTTCTCACGAACAGTTGCTTTTATATTGCCTTGAACAGACCTCCAAACAAGTGTTATAATCAATTCACCAGCAGCCTTTGAACACGTGATTTGTAGTTACACGCTTTTCAACTACAAAATGGCAATGTGACTCACTCTATTCCATACACATGAATTACCCATAATTGAAAAGAGAGAAATGACATTGGTGTTTAGGGAAAAGACTATCTATATGAGGATGCGTGAACCTTAAAACTATAAGAGAGTCCATATAAAATCAACAGTGCTAAATCATAAATTCTGGATGGCTTTCAGTGTTTTCTTAAGAGCAAAGTAAGAAAAAAGGCATTCATATACACTGCATACAAATCAAACACAAAGCAATCACCTTAACTGAAAAAAAAAATAGTTATTTGTTATTCTTTTAAAAGAGAATTTCATTTTATTATAGTCATTTTTACACTGTTGAAAGAGAGTACTCTTCTGTAAATAGCTATCCGGAGAAATTCCTTCATTTTCTCCCTGGCAGGTAGAAAAGAAGATGCAAGTGCGAGGACCCTCTGCCCAGGGCTGTGTCTGAGAGCAGCAATCGGGAGGAGAGAGGCTTGAGCTTTCCTTGTGCTCCAGACAGCATGGGGCGCCCCGCGTGCCACTCTGCCTCATGCTGTCCTCGTGTCCTTGGGGCAGGAGCCTGGCGGGTGCCAGATCCCCGCAAAGGGCACCCCACGCGCTTTGTCTGCCCCAACTGTCACTTGTTTCCTGTCTGGCTGCGACCACACACGTTGCGAAAGGATCCCTACTCAAAGACACTGATCTTGCTCCACCACTCTCATGGGACTCTACCTGAGCAGGTGCCTGCACAGGTACCTGGGCACACGCAAGGCGGCCCTAGCAGCACGGCCTTTGAGGCCCAGGAGAATCACCCAGGAGCACCGCCCTCTGAGGCCCAGGCCTGCCCCCCGCCCCCAGGACCCTGGCATCTGTAAACCTGTCCCGGGACACCCAGAGCCCCGGGATCGCTCCCAAGCCCTCCACAAGGTTCTGCGCAGTGGGGACCACACCCGAGGCAGGAGGGCAGTGGGCACCCCGCCTGCGAGGTACAGTCCGCACAGGCTGCACCCCTGGCTACTCCTGATACCCCAACTTACCAAGGTCCGCTATGGAGGCATGAAGCGCAGACTTCGCCACGCCCCAGACCCAGGTTGGCCCCACAGCCCTTTCAAAGTCCAAACGAATCCCGAGGGTCCAGGGAGCCTCTACAGGTGCCCACCGCCCCAGCCGGCCCCGGACCCCTGTGCCAAGGAGACAGTGCTAAAGAACCTCAGCCAGTGCAACAAAGGGAAAAGGAAGTTTGATGGAGCCGTGTGGTTTGAGGAACCTGAGCCCAAGAGGAAGCGGCAGAGCCCAAAGCGCAGACCATCTGCCTTCAGGCCGGTCATCAGAAACGGAGTGGAGCCGTCATTCCTGCCCAGGCCTGGGCCGCTGAAGAGAAGCGTCCGCTCCAGGGCATCTGCGTCTGTGAGGAAGAGACTGAGCCACGGCCTGCCCTCCAGCCTTCCTGGGGCCTTCCCTGGCCCCTGCCCCACCGGCCCCAGCTCCCAGGCCAGCCCAGGACATGGTCTCACAGCCCCTGCTGCAGGCCCGGGAGCAGATGCCCCACTGTCCCACGAGCCTAGGCCTTCCTCCCCTTCCCAGGGGCCACACCAGGAGGGTCCTGCTGAGCCCGAGCACACTCAGCCCGCTCACCTCCTTGGCTCCTAAGAGTCAGAGCCATGCCACCCTCCTCTGAGACTCAAAGCCACAGTCCCTTTATCCTACAGGCCCCTCTACCTGACAGGAGTCACTGAGCCCACAGCTCACTTGGACTGCTTCTGCCTGACAGGTCTGCCACCCCCAGACCTCCTCTCCCTTCCCTGAGGAGCCCAAACTCTAAAGAGACTATTCAGATCACAACCCTGGACTTTCCCCTGCCAGCCCTCTCCTGCCTTCTCCCTGGGAGGAGGCTCACCAGGAAGGTGGCCTTCTCCCCATGGGCTCAGTTAGCTTAGTTAAGTGTTTGTGTTTATTTTATATAGTAGTAATAACAAGAGTTTTGTTTTAGTAGTGATTGTCATATGCTTTCTTTCAAAGTTAAGTGTTTGTTGGTATTTTATATAGTAGAAATAATAAGAGTTTTGTTTTATTAGTGATTGTCATATGCTTTCTTTCAAAGTTAAGTGTTTGTTGGTATTTTATATAGTAGAAATAATAATAGTTTGTTTTATTAGTGATTGTCATACGCTTTCTTTCAAAGTTAAGTGTTTGTTGGTATTTTATATAGTAGAAATAGTAATAGTTCTGTTTTACTAAAATAAAATGGTTTTGTTTTGTGTTTGTGACTGGGCCCGTCCTATGCATTTTGGAGGGTCTGATCAGTATCCTTGGCCTCTGACACATAGGTGCCAGTAGCATACCTACAGCTGTGGCTACCTACAGTGTGTCCCAGTAATTTCCAAAGAACCAAATTGCCCTCAGTGGAAACCACCAATCCAGAACTAAATTTAACAAAAGAAAAGGTTAAGTCTCAATAACATGCTTCCAAATGAAAAAGCTTAATATATATATATATATATATATATATATATATATATATATATATATCATAATGTCATTTACACACATCACATGTTACATAATTATTATTCAATGTAATCATGATGTAATTTAACTCATATTCATGCATATATCTCTACTTTTATATAGGATTGTATATCAATTAAATATGAATTAAATTTATTACATTGACTAAAATATTTTTAGATATCATTAATAAATAGAGTGTAGTATTAAATTTAATACAACCAATATTATTCCATTTTACAAATTATATAAAAAGAAATACAAAATTGTATTTCTGACATAATAAAGAAGGCCAGAAACTAGGCAAAGGGTCCTATGTCACCGATGCTGTTCTCTCCATCTAAAGTCTCTTGATACATTGTTCAAACATGAATTTCAGGTTGTTTTCCGTTGGAGGGCCAGGGAATACAGCTATGAACACAGCAAAGTGCCTTTGCCTGTGGAGCTTGCTTTCTAAGGGTATAGAGGCAGAAGATAAACAAGTAAATACATAAAAACACTTTGGGGTGGGGATAGAAGAGGTGGTGAGCACTCTAGAAACAGTGGGGCTGGAGTAAAACCACAAATCAAGGTTTTTGCTTGAAATTTTCCACTCACTCATCTGTGGGGTTACAGGGCACTACATGTAAATGACATATAAGTAGGGGCTTGGACTCTGATTGCATTAACTGAGATGCTTTTGGCATTTGGGGTGGGATGTCCCCTCTTGAGTGGGACTGTCCTGAGCCTTGGGCTACATTATTTATCTCTGGTCTTACCTCTAATTCCTCAGCACTCTCCAGTCATGGATGTAGGTCTAAGCCCTGACACCCACTCTACCCTGTCCCTGTGACTGCACACACGCAATTTCCTGGGTGGAGTCAATACCATCCATACCCAGGTAAAGACTTTTTATATTATTTTACATTTAGATTTATTCTTTTTTAATTTTTTTTTTTTTTTTTTTTTAGGTTTTAGGTGGACACAATAACTTTATTTTTTAATTTGTTATGTGGTGCTGAGGATTGAATCCAGGGTCTCACACATGCTAGGTGAGCACTCTACCACTGAGCCACAACCCAAGCCCATGAGTCATGGTCTTTATTGTTAAATTATCTTTTAAAGGTAAAGACTGAAAAAGATAAGTCTTCAGAGGCTCAAGAAATGATGATATTTTTCTAGGTTTTAAAATAAAACTCAATGGTATGATTTGTTACTTAAATTCCTTACGTGTGGGCTGGGGTTTGGCTTAGCGGTAGAGCGCTCACCTAGCACATGTGAGGCGCTGGGTTCGATCCTCAGCACCACATAAATATAAGTAAGTAAAATAAGGGTATTGTGTGCATTACACAAGTAAAAAAAAAAAATTTAAAAACCTCCTTACATGTATTACATCATTTAACCTATTTAACCTCAATAGCTCCGAGAGAGGGATACCATAATTACATTTTACAGATGATGAGAGGAAGGCCAAAACAGGGTGAGTAACTTGTCTGTATTCCAATAGTTATCAACAGGCAATGCCAAAAATTAAAAACCTAGGCATTCTGGCTCCTGACAGCCTGTACCATTAAAGAATAGGGCCACAAAAGGGTTCTTGCCAAAAGGAGACAATAGCGGGCTGGGGCTGTAGCTCAGTGGTAAAGCACTTGCCTTGCAGGTGTGAGGCACTGGGTTTCATCCTCAGCACCACATAAAAATAAAGATACTGTGTGCTCATCTACTATATCTATATCTATATATATATATAAAGACAATAGCATGCATTCTTAGCTAATGGTTAAACCTGGGTTTCTTAACTATAGCATGATTGACTTTGAAGTCAAATAACTCTTTGTGTGGGGTGCTGCACTGTGCATCATAAGATGTTTGGCAACATCCCTAGCTTCTGCTTACTTGATGTTGGTGGCACACCTCCCACTTCGAGTTGCGACAAGAAAAATGTGTCCACACATTGTCAAAGGTCTCTTCAGAGACAAAATTGCTCCTGGATGAGAGCCAATGATCTACCTCTAATCTCTAATAAAAATTAACAAAAATGAAATCTTTGACAACATAATCAATAAATCAAATGTGGGACAGAATGAGAACTCTTCCACATCTATGAAATCAGCAAGTCAACTGACCAAAAGCAAGCATATTTAGGGGTAGTTACCTGATGGCTGTCTGTACTTCAACAGCAGGAAGGGTATGATTTTTTGAAGGGTCTGTAACCACAAACCAGAATGACACCCTTTGGGTTACATTGCAAAGTAGGACATGGGAAATTCTGCAGACAATGGAAAGAAAAAAATATATCATAAGAATATCATCCCAACTGGCATTACACTGTTTCTTCTGATGCAATTACCATTTTATGACTCACCTTAGTTACATTTGCAAAGTTATTTTCTACCATTTGAAGGAATGACTTAATAAGAAAAAAATTATATAGGAAATTCTCATTGCTTTAAAATCATATACTCAGGAATCATTTCTTAAGAAGGAATCTGCCACAAAAATTAAAAAGGAATTAGGCGGTGGAGAACATTAAGGATATTGTTCTCTATCATCTAGCAGCTGAAAGCTTCTCTGCTTCCTCAATACTGGGTCCCTCTCTAAACCACAGAAGCCTCTGGCATGTCCTCATCAAGTTTATTGGCCCCCTGTCCATTCTACCTTCCTCCTCTCAGATTCAATCAGAATCAATTTTTTATTCTTGATTCACTACTTGCACTGTCTGCCTCAACTTCTGTCCATACCCCCACACACACACCGCCAGAGCATTGGGACCATCCTAAGAGGTGCCTTCCTCATGTACTTTTGAGGAAACAGTTCTCACGAACAGTTGCTTTTATATTGCCTTGAACAGACCTCCAAACAAGTGTTATAATCAATTCACCAGCAGCCTTTGAACACGTGATTTGTAGTTACACGCTTTTCAACTACAAAATGGCAATGTGACTCACTCTATTCCATACACATGAATTACCCATAATTGAAAAGAGAGAAATGACATTGGTGTTTAGGGAAAAGACTATCTATATGAGGATGCGAGAACCTTAAAACTATAAGAGAGTCCATAAAAAATCAACAGTGCTAAATCATAAATTCTGGATGGCTTTCAGTGTTTTCTTAAGAGCAAAGTAAGAAAAAAGGCATTCATATACACTGCATACAAATCAAACACAAAGCAATCACCTTAACTGAAAAAAAAAATAGTTATTTGTTATTCTCTTAAAAGAGAATTTCATTTTATTATAGTCATTTTTACACTGTTGAAAGAGAGTACTCTTCTGTAAATAGCTATCCGGAGAAATTCCTTCATTTTCTCCCTGGCAGGTAGAAAAGAAGATGCAAGTGCGAGGACCCTCTGCCCAGGGCTGTGTCTGAGAGCAGCAATCGGGAGGAGAGAGGCTTGAGCTTTCCTTGCGCTCCAGACAGCATGGGGCGCCCCGCGTGCCACTCTGCCTCATGCTGTCCTCGTGTCCTTGGGGCAGGAGCCTGGCGGGTGCCAGATCCCCGCAAACGGCACCCCACGCGCTTTGTCTGCCCCAACTGTCACTTGTTTCCTGTCTGGCTGCGACCACACACGTTGCGAAAGGATCCCTACTCAAAGACACTGATCTTGCTCCACCACTCTCATGGGACTCTACCTGAGCAGGTGCCTGCACAGGTACCTGGGCACACGGAAGGCGGCCCTAGCAGCACGGCCTTTGAGGCCCAGGAGAATCACCCAGGAGCACCGCCCTCTGAGGCCCAGGCCTGCCCCCCGCCCCCAGGACCCTGGCATCTGTAAACCTGTCCCGGGACACCCAGAGCCCCGGGATCGCTCCCAAGCCCTCCACAAGGTTCTGCGCAGTGGGGACCACACCCGAGGCAGGAGGGCAGTGGGCACCCCGCCTGCGAGGTACAGTCCGCACAGGCTGCACCCCTGGCTACTCCTGATACCCCAACTTACCAAGGTCCGCTACGGAGGCATGAAGCGCAGACTTCGCCACGCCCCAGACCCAGGTTGGCCCCACAGCCCTTTCAAAGTCCAAACGAATCCCGAGGGTCCAGGGAGCCTCTACAGGTGCCCACCGCCCCAGCCGGCCCCGGACCCCTGTGCCAAGGAGACAGTGCTAAAGAACCTCAGCCAGTGCAACAAAGGGAAAAGGAAGTTTGATGGAGCCGTGTGGTTTGAGGAACCTGAGCCCAAGAGGAAGCGGCAGAGCCCAAAGCGCAGACCATCTGCCTTCAGGCCGGTCATCAGAAACGGAGTGGAGCCGTCATTCCTGCCCAGGCCTGGGCCGCTGAAGAGAAGCGTCCGCTCCAGGGCATCTGCGTCTGTGAGGAAGAGACTGAGCCACGGCCTGCCCTCCAGCCTTCCTGGGGCCTTCCCTGGCCCCTGCCCCACCGGCCCCAGCTCCCAGGCCAGCCCAGGACATGGTCTCACAGCCCCTGCTGCAGGCCCGGGAGCAGATGCCCCACTGTCCCAGGAGCCTAGGCCTTCCTCCCCTTCCCAGGGGCCACACCAGGAGGGTCCTGCTGAGCCCGAGCACACTCAGCCCGCTCACCTCCTTGGCTCCTAAGAGTCAGAGCCATGCCACCCTCCTCTGAGACTCAAAGCCACAGTCCCTTTATCCTACAGGCCCCTCTACCTGACAGGAGTCACTGAGCCCACAGCTCACTTGGACTGCTTCTGCCTGACAGGTCTGCCACCCCCAGACCTCCTCTCCCTTCCCTGAGGAGCCCAAACTCTAAAGAGACTATTCAGATCACAACCCTGGACTTTCCCCTGCCAGCCCTCTCCTGCCTTCTCCCTGGGAGGAGGCTCACCAGGAAGGTGGCCTTCTCCCCATGGGCTCAGTTAGCTTAGTTAAGTGTTTGTGTTTATTTTATATAGTAGTAATAACAAGAGTTTTGTTTTAGTAGTGATTGTCATATGCTTTCTTTCAAAGTTAAGTGTTTGTTGGTATTTTATATAGTAGAAATAATAAGAGTTTTGTTTTATTAGTGATTGTCATATGCTTTCTTTCAAAGTTAAGTGTTTGTTGGTATTTTATATAGTAGAAATAATAATAGTTTGTTTTATTAGTGATTGTCATACGCTTTCTTTCAAAGTTAAGTGTTTGTTGGTATTTTACATAGTAGAAATAGTAATAGTTCTGTTTTACTAAAATAAAATGGTTTTGTTTTGTGTTTGTGACTGGGCCCGTCCTATGCATTTTGGAGGGTCTGATCAGTATCCTTGGCCTCTGACACATAGGTGCCAGTAGCATACCTACAGCTGTGGCTACCTACAGTGTGTCCCAGTAATTTCCAAAGAACCAAATTGCCCTCAGTGGAAACCACCAATCCAGAACTAAATTTAACAAAAGAAAAGGTTAAGTCTCAATAACATGCTTCCAAATGAAAAAGCTTAATATATATATATATATATATATATATATATATATATATATATATATATCATAATGTCATTTACACACATCACATGTTACATAATTATTATTCAATGTAATCATGATGTAATTTAATTCATATTCATGCATATATCTCTACTTTTATATAGGATTGTATATCAATTAAATATGAATTAAATTTATTACATTGACTAAAATATTTTAATATATCATTAATAAATAGAGTGTAGTATTCAATTTAATACAACCAATATTATTCCATTGTACAAATTATATAAAAAGAAATACAAAATTGTATTTCTGACATAATAAAGAAGGCCAGAAACTAGGCACAGGGTCCTATGTCACCGATGCTGTTCTCTCCATCTAAAGTCTCTTGATACATTGTTCAAACATGAATTTCAGGTTGTTTTCCGTTGGAGGGCCAGGGAATACAGCTATGAACACAGCAAAGTGCCTTTGCCTGTGGAGCTTGCTTTCTAAGGGTATAGAGGCAGAAGATAAACAAGTAAATACATAAAAACACTTTGGGGTGGGGATAGAAGAGGTGGTGAGCACTCTAGAAACAGTGGGGCTGGAGTAAAACCACAAATCAAGGTTTTTGCTTGAAATTTTCCACTCACTCATCTGTGGGGTTGACAGGGCACTACATGTAAATGACATATAAGTAGGGGCTTGGACTCTGATTGCATTAACTGAGATGCTTTTGGCATTTGGGGTGGGATGTCCCCTCTTGAGTGGGACTGTCCTGAGCCTTGGGCTACATTATTTATCTCTGGTCTTACCTCTAATTCCTCAGCACTCTCCAGTCATGGATGTAGGTCTAACCCCTGACACCCACTCTACCCTGTACCTGTGACTGCACACACGCAATTTCCTGGGTGGAGTCAATACCATCCATACCCAGGTAAAGACTTTTTATATTATTTTACATTTAGATTTATTCTTTTTTAATTTTTTTTTTTTTTTTAGTTTTAGGTGGACACAATAACTTTATTTTTTAATTTGTTATGTGGTGCTGAGGATTGAATCCAGGGTCTCACACATGCTAGGTGAGCACTCTACCACTGAGCCACAACCCCAGCCCATGAGTCATGGTCTTTATTGTTAAATTATCTTTTAAAGGTAAAGACTGAAAAAGATAAGTCTTCAGAGGCTCAAGAAATGATGATATTTTTCTAGGTTTTAAAATAAAACTCAATGGTATGATTTGTTACTTAAATTCCTTACGTGTGGGCTGGGGTTTGGCTTAGCGGTAGAGCGCTCACCTAGCACATGTGAGGCGCTGGGTTCGATCCTCAGCACCACATAAATATAAGTAAGTAAAATAAGGGTATTGTGTGCATTACACAACTAAAAAAAAAATTTAAAAACCTCCTTACATGTATTACATCATTTAACCTATTTAACCTCAATAGCTCTGAGAGAGGGATACCATAATTACATTTTACAGATGATGAGAGGAAGGCCAAAACAGGGTGAGTAACTTGTCTGTATTCCAATAGATATCAACAGGCAATGCCAAAAATTAAAAACCTAGGCATTCTGGCTCCTGACAGCCTGTACCATTAAAGAATAGGGCCACAAAAGGGTTCTTGCCAAAAGGAGACAATAGCGGGCTGGGGCTGTAGCTCAGTGGTAAAGCACTTGCCTTGCAGGTGTGAGGCACTGGGTTTCATCCTCAGCACCACATAAAAATAAAGATACTGTGTGCTCATCTACTATATCTATATCTATCTATCTATATATATATATATATATATATATATATATATATATATATATAAAGACAATAGCATGCATTCTTAGCTAATGGTTAAACCTGGGTTTCTTAACTATAGCATGATTGACTTTGAAGTCAAATAACTCTTTGTGTGGGGTGCTGCACTGTGCATCATAAGATGTTTGGCAACATCCCTAGCTTCTGCTTACTTGATGTTGGTGGCACACCTCCCACTTCGAGTTGCGACAAGAAAAATGTGTCCACACATTGTCAAAGGTCTCTTCAGAGACAAAATTGCTCCTGGATGAGAGCCAATGATCTACCTCTAATCTCTAATAAAAATTAACAAAAATGAAATCTTTGACAACATAATCAATAAATCAAATGTGGGGCAGAATGAGAACTCTTCCACATCTATGAAATCAGCAAGTCAACTGACCAAAAGCAAGCATATTTAGGGGTAGTTACCTGATGGCTGTCTGTACTTCAACAGCAGGAAGGGTATGATTTTTTGAAGGGTCTGTAACCACAAACCAGAATGACACCCTTTGGGTTACATTGCAAAGTAGGACATGGGAAATTCTGCAGACAATGGAAAGAAAAAAATATATCATAAGAATATCATCCCAACTGGCATTACACTGTTTCTTCTGATGCAATTACCATTTTATGACTCACCTTAGTTACATTTGCAAAGTTATTTTCTACCATTTAAAGGAATGACTTAATAAGAAAAAAATTATATAGGAAATTCTCATTGCTTTAAAATCATATACTCAGGAATCATTTCTTAAGAAGGAATCTGCCACAAAAATTAAAAAGGAATTAGGCGGTGGAGAACATTAAGGATATTGTTCTCTATCATCTAGCAGCTGAAAGCTTCTCTGCTTCCTCAATACTGGGTCCCTCTCTAAACCACAGAAGCCTCTGGCATGTCCTCATCAAGTTTATTGGCCCCCTGTCCATTCTACCTTCCTCCTCTCAGATTCAATCAGAATCAATTTTTTATTCTTGATTCACTACTTGCACTGTCTGCCTCAACTTCTGTCCATACCCCCACACACACACCGCCAGAGCATTGGGACCATCCTAAGAGGTGCCTTCCTCATGTACTTTTGAGGAAACAGTTCTCACGAACAGTTGCTTTTATATTGCCTTGAACAGACCTCCAAACAAGTGTTATAATCAATTCACCAGCAGCCTTTGAACACGTGATTTGTAGTTACACGCTTTTCAACTACAAAATGGCAATGTGACTCACTCTATTCCATACACATGAATTACCCATAATTGAAAAGAGAGAAATGACATTGGTGTTTAGGGAAAAGACTATCTATATGAGGATGCGTGAACCTTAAAACTATAAGAGAGTCCATATAAAATCAACAGTGCTAAATCATAAATTCTGGATGGCTTTCAGTGTTTTCTTAAGAGCAAAGTAAGAAAAAAGGCATTCATATACACTGCATACAAATCAAACACAAAGCAATCACCTTAACTGAAAAAAAAAATAGTTATTTGTTATTCTTTTAAAAGAGAATTTCATTTTATTATAGTCATTTTTACACTGTTGAAAGAGAGTGCTCTTCTGTAAATAGCTATCCGGAGAAATTCCTTCATTTTCTCCCTGGCAGGTAGAAAAGAAGATGCAAGTGCGAGGACCCTCTGCCCAGGGCTGTGTCTGAGAGCAGCAATCGGGAGGAGAGAGGCTTGAGCTTTCCTTGCGCTCCAGACAGCATGGGGCGCCCCGCGTGCCACTCTGCCTCATGCTGTCCTCGTGTCCTTGGGGCAGGAGCCTGGCGGGTGCCAGATCCCCGCAAACGGCACCCCACGCGCTTTGTCTGCCCCAACTGTCACTTGTTTCCTGTCTGGCTGCGACCACACACGTTGCGAAAGGATCCCTACTCAAAGACACTGATCTTGCTCCACCACTCTCATGGGACTCTACCTGAGCAGGTGCCTGCACAGGTACCTGGGCACACGCAAGGCGGCCCTAGCAGCACGGCCTTTGAGGCCCAGGAGAATCACCCAGGAGCACCGCCCTCTGAGGCCCAGGCCTGCCCCCCGCCCCCAGGACCCTGGCATCTGTAAACCTGTCCCGGGACACCCAGAGCCCCGGGATCGCTCCCAAGCCCTCCACAAGGTTCTGCGCAGTGGGGACCACACCCGAGGCAGGAGGGCAGTGGGCACCCCGCCTGCGAGGTACAGTCCGCACAGGCTGCACCCCTGGCTACTCCTGATACCCCAACTTACCAAGGTCCGCTACGGAGGCATGAAGCGCAGACTTCGCCACGCCCCAGACCCAGGTTGGCCCCACAGCCCTTTCAAAGTCCAAACGAATCCCGAGGGTCCAGGGAGCCTCTACAGGTGCCCACCGCCCCAGCCGGCCCCGGACCCCTGTGCCAAGGAGACAGTGCTAAAGAACCTCAGCCAGTGCAACAAAGGGAAAAGGAAGTTTGATGGAGCCGTGTGGTTTGAGGAACCTGAGCCCAAGAGGAAGCGGCAGAGCCCAAAGCGCAGACCATCTGCCTTCAGGCCGGTCATCAGAAACGGAGTGGAGCCGTCATTCCTGCCCAGGCCTGGGCCGCTGAAGAGAAGCGTCCGCTCCAGGGCATCTGCGTCTGTGAGGAAGAGACTGAGCCACGGCCTGCCCTCCAGCCTTCCTGGGGCCTTCCCTGGCCCCTGCCCCACCGGCCCCAGCTCCCAGGCCAGCCCAGGACATGGTCTCACAGCCCCTGCTGCAGGCCCGGGAGCAGATGCCCCACTGTCCCACGAGCCTAGGCCTTCCTCCCCTTCCCAGGGGCCACACCAGGAGGGTCCTGCTGAGCCCGAGCACACTCAGCCCGCTCACCTCCTTGGCTCCTAAGAGTCAGAGCCATGCCACCCTCCTCTGAGACTCAAAGCCACAGTCCCTTTATCCTACAGGCCCCTCTACCTGACAGGAGTCACTGAGCCCACAGCTCACTTGGACTGCTTCTGCCTGACAGGTCTGCCACCCCCAGACCTCCTCTCCCTTCCCTGAGGAGCCCAAACTCTAAAGAGACTATTCAGATCACAACCCTGGACTTTCCCCTGCCAGCCCTCTCCTGCCTTCTCCCTGGGAGGAGGCTCACCAGGAAGGTGGCCTTCTCCCCATGGGCTCAGTTAGCTTAGTTAAGTGTTTGTGTTTATTTTATATAGTAGTAATAACAAGAGTTTTGTTTTAGTAGTGATTGTCATATGCTTTCTTTCAAAGTTAAGTGTTTGTTGGTATTTTATATAGTAGAAATAATAAGAGTTTTGTTTTATTAGTGATTGTCATATGCTTTCTTTCAAAGTTAAGTGTTTGTTGGTATTTTATATAGTAGAAATAATAATAGTTTGTTTTATTAGTGATTGTCATACGCTTTCTTTCAAAGTTAAGTGTTTGTTGGTATTTTATATAGTAGAAATAGTAATAGTTCTGTTTTACTAAAATAAAATGGTTTTGTTTTGTGTTTGTGACTGGGCCCGTCCTATGCATTTTGGAGGGTCTGATCAGTATCCTTGGCCTCTGACACATAGGTGCCAGTAGCATACCTACAGCTGTGGCTACCTACAGTGTGTCCCAGTAATTTCCAAAGAACCAAATTGCCCTCAGTGGAAACCACCAATCCAGAACTAAATTTAACAAAAGAAAAGGTTAAGTCTCAATAACATGCTTCCAAATGAAAAAGCTTAATATATATATATATATATATATATATATATATATATATATATATCATAATGTCATTTACACACATCACATGTTACATAATTATTATTCAATGTAATCATGATGTAATTTAACTCATATTCATGCATATATCTCTACTTTTATATAGGATTGTATATCAATTAAATATGAATTAAATTTATTACATTGACTAAAATATTTTTAGATATCATTAATAAATAGAGTGTAGTATTAAATTTAATACAACCAATATTATTCCATTTTACAAATTATATAAAAAGAAATACAAAATTGTATTTCTGACATAATAAAGAAGGCCAGAAACTAGGCAAAGGGTCCTATGTCACCGATGCTGTTCTCTCCATCTAAAGTCTCTTGATACATTGTTCAAACATGAATTTCAGGTTGTTTTCCGTTGGAGGGCCAGGGAATACAGCTATGAACACAGCAAAGTGCCTTTGCCTGTGGAGCTTGCTTTCTAAGGGTATAGAGGCAGAAGATAAACAAGTAAATACATAAAAACACTTTGGGGTGGGGATAGAAGAGGTGGTGAGCACTCTAGAAACAGTGGGGCTGGAGTAAAACCACAAATCAAGGTTTTTGCTTGAAATTTTCCACTCACTCATCTGTGGGGTTACAGGGCACTACATGTAAATGACATATAAGTAGGGGCTTGGACTCTGATTGCATTAACTGAGATGCTTTTGGCATTTGGGGTGGGATGTCCCCTCTTGAGTGGGACTGTCCTGAGCCTTGGGCTACATTATTTATCTCTGGTCTTACCTCTAATTCCTCAGCACTCTCCAGTCATGGATGTAGGTCTAAGCCCTGACACCCACTCTACCCTGTCCCTGTGACTGCACACACGCAATTTCCTGGGTGGAGTCAATACCATCCATACCCAGGTAAAGACTTTTTATATTATTTTACATTTAGATTTATTCTTTTTTAATTTTTTTTTTTTTTTTTTTTAGGTTTTAGGTGGACACAATAACTTTATTTTTTAATTTGTTATGTGGTGCTGAGGATTGAATCCAGGGTCTCACACATGCTAGGTGAGCACTCTACCACTGAGCCACAACCCAAGCCCATGAGTCATGGTCTTTATTGTTAAATTATCTTTTAAAGGTAAAGACTGAAAAAGATAAGTCTTCAGAGGCTCAAGAAATGATGATATTTTTCTAGGTTTTAAAATAAAACTCAATGGTATGATTTGTTACTTAAATTCCTTACGTGTGGGCTGGGGTTTGGCTTAGCGGTAGAGCGCTCACCTAGCACATGTGAGGCGCTGGGTTCGATCCTCAGCACCACATAAATATAAGTAAGTAAAATAAGGGTATTGTGTGCATTACACAAGTAAAAAAAAAAAATTTAAAAACCTCCTTACATGTATTACATCATTTAACCTATTTAACCTCAATAGCTCCGAGAGAGGGATACCATAATTACATTTTACAGATGATGAGAGGAAGGCCAAAACAGGGTGAGTAACTTGTCTGTATTCCAATAGTTATCAACAGGCAATGCCAAAAATTAAAAACCTAGGCATTCTGGCTCCTGACAGCCTGTACCATTAAAGAATAGGGCCACAAAAGGGTTCTTGCCAAAAGGAGACAATAGCGGGCTGGGGCTGTAGCTCAGTGGTAAAGCACTTGCCTTGCAGGTGTGAGGCACTGGGTTTCATCCTCAGCACCACATAAAAATAAAGATACTGTGTGCTCATCTACTATATCTATATCTATATATATATATAAAGACAATAGCATGCATTCTTAGCTAATGGTTAAACCTGGGTTTCTTAACTATAGCATGATTGACTTTGAAGTCAAATAACTCTTTGTGTGGGGTGCTGCACTGTGCATCATAAGATGTTTGGCAACATCCCTAGCTTCTGCTTACTTGATGTTGGTGGCACACCTCCCACTTCGAGTTGCGACAAGAAAAATGTGTCCACACATTGTCAAAGGTCTCTTCAGAGACAAAATTGCTCCTGGATGAGAGCCAATGATCTACCTCTAATCTCTAATAAAAATTAACAAAAATGAAATCTTTGACAACATAATCAATAAATCAAATGTGGGACAGAATGAGAACTCTTCCACATCTATGAAATCAGCAAGTCAACTGACCAAAAGCAAGCATATTTAGGGGTAGTTACCTGATGGCTGTCTGTACTTCAACAGCAGGAAGGGTATGATTTTTTGAAGGGTCTGTAACCACAAACCAGAATGACACCCTTTGGGTTACATTGCAAAGTAGGACATGGGAAATTCTGCAGACAATGGAAAGAAAAAAATATATCATAAGAATATCATCCCAACTGGCATTACACTGTTTCTTCTGATGCAATTACCATTTTATGACTCACCTTAGTTACATTTGCAAAGTTATTTTCTACCATTTGAAGGAATGACTTAATAAGAAAAAAATTATATAGGAAATTCTCATTGCTTTAAAATCATATACTCAGGAATCATTTCTTAAGAAGGAATCTGCCACAAAAATTAAAAAGGAATTAGGCGGTGGAGAACATTAAGGATATTGTTCTCTATCATCTAGCAGCTGAAAGCTTCTCTGCTTCCTCAATACTGGGTCCCTCTCTAAACCACAGAAGCCTCTGGCATGTCCTCATCAAGTTTATTGGCCCCCTGTCCATTCTACCTTCCTCCTCTCAGATTCAATCAGAATCAATTTTTTATTCTTGATTCACTACTTGCACTGTCTGCCTCAACTTCTGTCCATACCCCCACACACACACCGCCAGAGCATTGGGACCATCCTAAGAGGTGCCTTCCTCATGTACTTTTGAGGAAACAGTTCTCACGAACAGTTGCTTTTATATTGCCTTGAACAGACCTCCAAACAAGTGTTATAATCAATTCACCAGCAGCCTTTGAACACGTGATTTGTAGTTACACGCTTTTCAACTACAAAATGGCAATGTGACTCACTCTATTCCATACACATGAATTACCCATAATTGAAAAGAGAGAAATGACATTGGTGTTTAGGGAAAAGACTATCTATATGAGGATGCGTGAACCTTAAAACTATAAGAGAGTCCATATAAAATCAACAGTGCTAAATCATAAATTCTGGATGGCTTTCAGTGTTTTCTTAAGAGCAAAGTAAGAAAAAAGGCATTCATATACACTGCATACAAATCAAACACAAAGCAATCACCTTAACTGAAAAAAAAAATAGTTATTTGTTATTCTTTTAAAAGAGAATTTCATTTTATTATAGTCATTTTTACACTGTTGAAAGAGAGTACTCTTCTGTAAATAGCTATCCGGAGAAATTCCTTCATTTTCTCCCTGGCAGGTAGAAAAGAAGATGCAAGTGCGAGGACCCTCTGCCCAGGGCTGTGTCTGAGAGCAGCAATCGGGAGGAGAGAGGCTTGAGCTTTCCTTGCGCTCCAGACAGCATGGGGCGCCCCGCGTGCCACTCTGCCTCATGCTGTCCTCGTGTCCTTGGGGCAGGAGCCTGGCGGGTGCCAGATCCCCGCAAAGGGCACCCCACGCGCTTTGTCTGCCCCAACTGTCACTTGTTTCCTGTCTGGCTGCGACCACACACGTTGCGAAAGGATCCCTACTCAAAGACACTGATCTTGCTCCACCACTCTCATGGGACTCTACCTGAGCAGGTGCCTGCACAGGTACCTGGGCACACGCAAGGCGGCCCTAGCAGCACGGCCTTTGAGGCCCAGGAGAATCACCCAGGAGCACCGCCCTCTGAGGCCCAGGCCTGCCCCCCGCCCCCAGGACCCTGGCATCTGTAAACCTGTCCCGGGACACCCAGAGCCCCGGGATCGCTCCCAAGCCCTCCACAAGGTTCTGCGCAGTGGGGACCACACCCGAGGCAGGAGGGCAGTGGGCACCCCGCCTGCGAGGTACAGTCCGCACAGGCTGCACCCCTGGCTACTCCTGATACCCCAACTTACCAAGGTCCGCTACGGAGGCATGAAGCGCAGACTTCGCCACGCCCCAGACCCAGGTTGGCCCCACAGCCCTTTCAAAGTCCAAACGAATCCCGAGGGTCCAGGGAGCCTCTACAGGTGCCCACCGCCCCAGCCGGCCCCGGACCCCTGTGCCAAGGAGACAGTGCTAAAGAACCTCAGCCAGTGCAACAAAGGGAAAAGGAAGTTTGATGGAGCCGTGTGGTTTGAGGAACCTGAGCCCAAGAGGAAGCGGCAGAGCCCAAAGCGCAGACCATCTGCCTTCAGGCCGGTCATCAGAAACGGAGTGGAGCCGTCATTCCTGCCCAGGCCTGGGCCGCTGAAGAGAAGCGTCCGCTCCAGGGCATCTGCGTCTGTGAGGAAGAGACTGAGCCACGGCCTGCCCTCCAGCCTTCCTGGGGCCTTCCCTGGCCCCTGCCCCACCGGCCCCAGCTCCCAGGCCAGCCCAGGACATGGTCTCACAGCCCCTGCTGCAGGCCCGGGAGCAGATGCCCCACTGTCCCACGAGCCTAGGCCTTCCTCCCCTTCCCAGGGGCCACACCAGGAGGGTCCTGCTGAGCCCGAGCACACTCAGCCCGCTCACCTCCTTGGCTCCTAAGAGTCAGAGCCATGCCACCCTCCTCTGAGACTCAAAGCCACAGTCCCTTTATCCTACAGGCCCCTCTACCTGACAGGAGTCACTGAGCCCACAGCTCACTTGGACTGCTTCTGCCTGACAGGTCTGCCACCCCCAGACCTCCTCTCCCTTCCCTGAGGAGCCCAAACTCTAAAGAGACTATTCAGATCACAACCCTGGACTTTCCCCTGCCAGCCCTCTCCTGCCTTCTCCCTGGGAGGAGGCTCACCAGGAAGGTGGCCTTCTCCCCATGGGCTCAGTTAGCTTAGTTAAGTGTTTGTGTTTATTTTATATAGTAGTAATAACAAGAGTTTTGTTTTAGTAGTGATTGTCATATGCTTTCTTTCAAAGTTAAGTGTTTGTTGGTATTTTATATAGTAGAAATAATAATAGTTTGTTTTATTAGTGATTGTCATATGCTTTCTTTCAAAGTTAAGTGTTTGTTGGTATTTTATATAGTAGAAATAGTAATAGTTCTGTTTTACTAAAATAAAATGGTTTTGTTTTGTGTTTGTGACTGGGCCCGTCCTATGCATTTTGGAGGGTCTGATCAGTATCCTTGGCCTCTGAGACATAGGTGCCAGTAGCATACCTACAGCTGTGGCTACCTACAGTGTGTCCCAGTAATTTCCAAAGAACCAAATTGCCCTCAGTGGAAACCACCAATCCAGAACTAAATTTAACAAAAGAAAAGGTTAAGTCTCAATAACATGCTTCCAAATGAAAAAGCTTAATATATATATATATATATATATATATATATATATATATATATATATCATAATGTCATTTACACACATCACATGTTACATAATTATTATTCAATGTAATCATGATGTAATTTAATTCATATTAATGATATACAATCTCTACTTTTATAGGATTGTATATCAATTAAATATGAATTAAATTTATTACATTGACTAAAATATTTTAATATATCATTAATAAATAGAGTGTAGTATTAAATTTAATACAACCAATATTATTCCATTGTACAAATTATATAAAAAGAAATACAAAATTGTATTTCTGACATAATAAAGAAGGCCAGAAACTAGGCACAGGGTCCTATGTCACCGATGCTGTTCTCTCCATCTAAAGTCTCTTGATACATTGTTCAAACATGAATTTCAGGTTGTTTTCCGTTGGAGGGCCAGGGAATACAGCTATGAACACAGCAAAGTGCCTTTGCCTGTGGAGCTTGCTTTCTAAGGGTATAGAGGCAGAAGATAAACAAGTAAATACATAAAACACTTTGGGGTGGGGATAGAAGAGGTGGTGAGCACTCTAGAAACAGTAGGGCTGGAGTAAAACCACAAATCAAGGTTTTTGCTTGAAATTTTCAACTCACTCATCTGTGGGGTTGACAGGGCACTACATGTAAATGACATATAAGTAGGGGCTTGGACTCTGATTGCATTAACTGAGATGCTTTTGGTATTGGGGTGGGATGTCCCCTCTTGAGTGGGACTGTCCTGAGCCTTGGGCTACATTATTTATCTCTGGTCTTACCTCTAATTCCTCAGCACTCTCCAGTCATGGATGTAGGTCTAACCCCTGACACCCACTCTACCCTGTCCCTGTGACTGCACACACACAATTTCCTGGATGGAGTCAATACCATCCATACCCAGGTAAAGACTTTTTATATTATTTTACATTTAGATTTATTCTTTTTTAATTTTTTTTTTTTTAGTTTTAGGTGGACACAATAACTTTATTTTTTAATTTGTTATGTGGTGCTGAGGATTGAATCCAGGGTCTCACACATGCTAGGTGAGCACTCTACCACTGAGCCACAACCCCAGCCCATGAGTCATGGTCTTTATTGTTAAATTATCTTTTAAAGGTAAAGACTGAAAAAGATAAGTCTTCAGAGGCTCAAGAAATGATGATATTTTTCTAGGTTTTAAAATAAAACTCAATGGTATGATTTGTTACTTAAATTCCTTACGTGTGGGCTGGGGTTTGGCTTAGCGGTAGAGCGCTCACCTAGCACATGTGAGGCGCTGGGTTCGATCCTCAGCACCACATAAATATAAGTAAGTAAAATAAGGGTATTGTGTGCATTACACAAGTAAAAAAAAAAAAATTAAAAAACCTCCCTACATGTATTACATCATTTAACCTATTTAACCTCAATAGCTCCGAGAGAGGGATACCATAATTACATTTTACAGATGATGAGAGGAAGGCCAAAACAGGGTGAGTAACTTGTCTGTATTCCAATAGTTATCAACAGGCAATGCCAAAAATTAAAAACCTAGGCATTCTGGCTCCTGACAGCCTGTACCATTAAAGAATAGGGCCACAAAAGGGTTCTTGCCAAAAGGAGACAATAGCGGGCTGGGGCTGTAGCTCAGTGGTAAAGCACTTGCCTTGCAGGTGTGAGGCACTGGGTTTCATCCTCAGCACCACATAAAAATAAAGATACTGTGTGCTCATCTACTATATCTATATCTATATATATATATAAAGACAATAGCATGCATTCTTAGCTAATGGTTAAACCTGGGTTTCTTAACTATAGCATGATTGACTTTGAAGTCAAATAACTCTTTGTGTGGGGTGCTGCACTGTGCATCATAAGATGTTTGGCAACATCCCTAGCTTCTGCTTACTTGATGTTGGTGGCACACCTCCCACTTCGAGTTGCGACAAGAAAAATGTGTCCACACATTGTCAAAGGTCTCTTCAGAGACAAAATTGCTCCTGGATGAGAGCCAATGATCTACCTCTAATCTCTAATAAAAATTAACAAAAATGAAATCTTTGACAACATAATCAATAAATCAAATGTGGGGCAGAATGAGAACTCTTCCACATCTATGAAATCAGCAAGTCAACTGACCAAAAGCAAGCATATTTAGGGGTAGTTACCTGATGGCTGTCTGTACTTCAACAGCAGGAAGGGTATGATTTTTTGAAGGGTCTGTAACCACAAACCAGAATGACACCCTTTGGGTTACATTGCAAAGTAGGACATGGGAAATTCTGCAGACAATGGAAAGAAAAAAATATATCATAAGAATATCATCCCAACTGGCATTACACTGTTTCTTCTGATGCAATGACCATTTTATGACTCACCTTAGTTACATTTGCAAAGTTATTTTCTACCATTTGAAGGAATGACTTAATAAGAAAAAAATTATATAGGAAATTCTCATTGCTTTAAAATCATATACTCAGGAATCATTTCTTAAGAAGGAATCTGCCACAAAAATTAAAAAGGAATTAGGCGGTGGAGAACATTAAGGATATTGTTCTCTATCATCTAGCAGCTGAAAGCTTCTCTGCTTCCTCAATACTGGGTCCCTCTCTAAACCACAGAAGCCTCTGGCATGTCCTCATCAAGTTTATTGGCCCCCTGTCCATTCTACCTTCCTCCTCTCAGATTCAATCAGAATCAATTTTTTATTCTTGATTCACTACTTGCGCTGTCTGCCTCAACTTCTGTCCATACCCCCACACACACACCGCCAGAGCATTGGGACCATCCTAAGAGGTGCCTTCCTCATGTACTTTTGAGGAAACAGTTCTCACGAACAGTTGCTTTTATATTGCCTTGAACAGACCTCCAAACAAGTGTTATAATCAATTCACCAGCAGCCTTTGAACACGTGATTTGTAGTTACACGCTTTTCAACTACAAAATGGCAATGTGACTCACTCTATTCCATACACATGAATTACCCATAATTGAAAAGAGAGAAATGACATTGGTGTTTAGGGAAAAGACTATCTATATGAGGATGCGTGAACCTTAAAACTATAAGAGAGTCCATATAAAATCAACAGTGCTAAATCATAAATTCTGGATGGCTTTCAGTGTTTTCTTAAGAGCAAAGTAAGAAAAAAGGCATTCATATACACTGCATACAAATCAAACACAAAGCAATCACCTTAACTGAAAAAAAAAATAGTTATTTGTTATTCTTTTAAAAGAGAATTTCATTTTATTATAGTCATTTTTACACTGTTGAAAGAGAGTACTCTTCTGTAAATAGCTATCCGGAGAAATTCCTTCATTTTCTCCCTGGCAGGTAGAAAAGAAGATGCAAGTGCGAGGACCCTCTGCCCAGGGCTGTGTCTGAGAGCAGCAATCGGGAGGAGAGAGGCTTGAGCTTTCCTTGCGCTCCAGACAGCATGGGGCGCCCCGCGTGCCACTCTGCCTCATGCTGTCCTCGTGTCCTTGGGGCAGGAGCCTGGCGGGTGCCAGATCCCCGCAAAGGGCACCCCACGCGCTTTGTCTGCCCCAACTGTCACTTGTTTCCTGTCTGGCTGCGACCACACACGTTGCGAAAGGATCCCTACTCAAAGACACTGATCTTGCTCCACCACTCTCATGGGACTCTACCTGAGCAGGTGCCTGCACAGGTACCTGGGCACACGCAAGGCGGCCCTAGCAGCACGGCCTTTGAGGCCCAGGAGAATCACCCAGGAGCACCGCCCTCTGAGGCCCAGGCCTGCCCCCCGCCCCCAGGACCCTGGCATCTGTAAACCTGTCCCGGGACACCCAGAGCCCCGGGATCGCTCCCAAGCCCTCCACAAGGTTCTGCGCAGTGGGGACCACACCCGAGGCAGGAGGGCAGTGGGCACCCCGCCTGCGAGGTACAGTCCGCACAGGCTGCACCCCTGGCTACTCCTGATACCCCAACTTACCAAGGTCCGCTACGGAGGCATGAAGCGCAGACTTCGCCACGCCCCAGACCCAGGTTGGCCCCACAGCCCTTTCAAAGTCCAAACGAATCCCGAGGGTCCAGGGAGCCTCTACAGGTGCCCACCGCCCCAGCCGGCCCCGGACCCCTGTGCCAAGGAGACAGTGCTAAAGAACCTCAGCCAGTGCAACAAAGGGAAAAGGAAGTTTGATGGAGCCGTGTGGTTTGAGGAACCTGAGCCCAAGAGGAAGCGGCAGAGCCCAAAGCGCAGACCATCTGCCTTCAGGCCGGTCATCAGAAACGGAGTGGAGCCGTCATTCCTGCCCAGGCCTGGGCCGCTGAAGAGAAGCGTCCGCTCCAGGGCATCTGCGTCTGTGAGGAAGAGACTGAGCCACGGCCTGCCCTCCAGCCTTCCTGGGGCCTTCCCTGGCCCCTGCCCCACCGGCCCCAGCTCCCAGGCCAGCCCAGGACATGGTCTCACAGCCCCTGCTGCAGGCCCGGGAGCAGATGCCCCACTGTCCCAGGAGCCTAGGCCTTCCTCCCCTTCCCAGGGGCCACACCAGGAGGGTCCTGCTGAGCCCGAGCACACTCAGCCCGCTCACCTCCTTGGCTCCTAAGAGTCAGAGCCATGCCACCCTCCTCTGAGACTCAAAGCCACAGTCCCTTTATCCTACAGGCCCCTCTACCTGACAGGAGTCACTGAGCCCACAGCTCACTTGGACTGCTTCTGCCTGACAGGTCTGCCACCCCCAGACCTCCTCTCCCTTCCCTGAGGAGCCCAAACTCTAAAGAGACTATTCAGATCACAACCCTGGACTTTCCCCTGCCAGCCCTCTCCTGCCTTCTCCCTGGGAGGAGGCTCACCAGGAAGGTGGCCTTCTCCCCATGGGCTCAGTTAGCTTAGTTAAGTGTTTGTGTTTATTTTATATAGTAGTAATAACAAGAGTTTTGTTTTAGTAGTGATTGTCATATGCTTTCTTTCAAAGTTAAGTGTTTGTTGGTATTTTATATAGTAGAAATAATAAGAGTTTTGTTTTATTAGTGATTGTCATATGCTTTCTTTCAAAGTTAAGTGTTTGTTGGTATTTTATATAGTAGAAATAATAATAGTTTGTTTTATTAGTGATTGTCATATGCTTTCTTTCAAAGTTAAGTGTTTGTTGGTATTTTATATAGTAGAAATAGTAATAGTTCTGTTTTACTAAAATAAAATGGTTTTGTTTTGTGTTTGTGACTGGGCCCGTCCTATGCATTTTGGAGGGTCTGATCAGTATCCTTGGCCTCTGACACATAGGTGCCAGTAGCATACCTACAGCTGTGGCTACCTACAGTGTGTCCCAGTAATTTCCAAAGAACCAAATTGCCCTCAGTGGAAACCACCAATCCAGAACTAAATTTAACAAAAGAAAAGGTTAAGTCTCAATAACATGCTTCCAAATGAAAAAGCTTAATATATATATATATATATATATATATATATATATATATATATATATATATATCATAATGTCATTTACACACATCACATGTTACATAATTATTATTCAATGTAATCATGATGTAATTTAATTCATATTCATGCATATATCTCTACTTTTATATAGGATTGTATATCAATTAAATATGAATTAAATTTATTACATTGACTAAAATATTTTAATATATCATTAATAAATAGAGTGTAGTATTAAATTTAATACAACCAATATTATTCCATTGTACAAATTATATAAAAAGAAATACAAAATTGTATTTCTGACATAATAAAGAAGGCCAGAAACTAGGCACAGGGTCCTATGTCACCGATGCTGTTCTCTCCATCTAAAGTCTCTTGATACATTGTTCAAACATGAATTTCAGGTTGTTTTCCGTTGGAGGGCCAGGGAATACAGCTATGAACACAGCAAAGTGCCTTTGCCTGTGGAGCTTGCTTTCTAAGGGTATAGAGGCAGAAGATAAACAAGTAAATACATAAAACACTTTGGGGTGGGGATAGAAGAGGTGGTGAGCACTCTAGAAACAGTAGGGCTGGAGTAAAACCACAAATCAAGGTTTTTGCTTGAAATTTTCAACTCACTCATCTGTGGGGTTGACAGGGCACTACATGTAAATGACATATAAGTAGGGGCTTGGACTCTGATTGCATTAACTGAGATGCTTTTGGTATTGGGGTGGGATGTCCCCTCTTGAGTGGGACTGTCCTGAGCCTTGGGCTACATTATTTATCTCTGGTCTTACCTCTAATTCCTCAGCACTCTCCAGTCATGGATGTAGGTCTAACCCCTGACACCCACTCTACCCTGTCCCTGTGACTGCACACACACAATTTCCTGGATGGAGTCAATACCATCCATACCCAGGTAAAGACTTTTTATATTATTTTACATTTAGATTTATTCTTTTTTAATTTTTTTTTTTTTAGTTTTAGGTGGACACAATAACTTTATTTTTTAATTTGTTATGTGGTGCTGAGGATTGAATCCAGGGTCTCACACATGCTAGGTGAGCACTCTACCACTGAGCCACAACCCCAGCCCATGAGTCATGGTCTTTATTGTTAAATTATCTTTTAAAGGTAAAGACTGAAAAAGATAAGTCTTCAGAGGCTCAAGAAATGATGATATTTTTCTAGGTTTTAAAATAAAACTCAATGGTATGATTTGTTACTTAAATTCCTTACGTGTGGGCTGGGGTTTGGCTTAGCGGTAGAGCGCTCACCTAGCACATGTGAGGCGCTGGGTTCGATCCTCAGCACCACATAAATATAAGTAAGTAAAATAAGGGTATTGTGTGCATTACACAAGTAAAAAAAAAAAATTAAAAAACCTCCCTACATGTATTACATCATTTAACCTATTTAACCTCAATAGCTCCGAGAGAGGGATACCATAATTACATTTTACAGATGATGAGAGGAAGGCCAAAACAGGGTGAGTAACTTGTCTGTATTCCAATAGTTATCAACAGGCAATGCCAAAAATTAAAAACCTAGGCATTCTGGCTCCTGACAGCCTGTACCATTGAAGAATAGGGCCACAAAAGGGTTCTTGCCAAAAGGAGACAATAGCGGGCTGGGGCTGTAGCTCAGTGGTAAAGCACTTGCCTTGCAGGTGTGAGGCACTGGGTTTCATCCTCAGCACCACATAAAAATAAAGATACTGTGTGCTCATCTACTATATCTATATCTATATATATATATAAAGACAATAGCATGCATTCTTAGCTAATGGTTAAACCTGGGTTTCTTAACTATAGCATGATTGACTTTGAAGTCAAATAACTCTTTGTGTGGGGTGCTGCACTGTGCATCATAAGATGTTTGGCAACATCCCTAGCTTCTGCTTACTTGATGTTGGTGGCACACCTCCCACTTCGAGTTGCGACAAGAAAAATGTGTCCACACATTGTCAAAGGTCTCTTCAGAGACAAAATTGCTCCTGGATGAGAGCCAATGATCTACCTCTAATCTCTAATAAAAATTAACAAAAATGAAATCTTTGACAACATAATCAATAAATCAAATGTGGGGCAGAATGAGAACTCTTCCACATCTATGAAATCAGCAAGTCAACTGACCAAAAGCAAGCATATTTAGGGGTAGTTACCTGATGGCTGTCTGTACTTCAACAGCAGGAAGGGTATGATTTTTTGAAGGGTCTGTAACCACAAACCAGAATGACACCCTTTGGGTTACATTGCAAAGTAGGACATGGGAAATTCTGCAGACAATGGAAAGAAAAAAATATATCATAAGAATATCATCCCAACTGGCATTACACTGTTTCTTCTGATGCAATTACCATTTTATGACTCACCTTAGTTACATTTGCAAAGTTATTTTCTACCATTTGAAGGAATGACTTAATAAGAAAAAAATTATATAGGAAATTCTCATTGCTTTAAAATCATATACTCAGGAATCATTTCTTAAGAAGGAATCTGCCACAAAAATTAAAAAGGAATTAGGCGGTGGAGAACATTAAGGATATTGTTCTCTATCATCTAGCAGCTGAAAGCTTCTCTGCTTCCTCAATACTGGGTCCCTCTCTAAACCACAGAAGCCTCTGGCATGTCCTCATCAAGTTTATTGGCCCCCTGTCCATTCTACCTTCCTCCTCTCAGATTCAATCAGAATCAATTTTTTATTCTTGATTCACTACTTGCGCTGTCTGCCTCAACTTCTGTCCATACCCCCACACACACACCGCCAGAGCATTGGGACCATCCTAAGAGGTGCCTTCCTCATGTACTTTTGAGGAAACAGTTCTCACGAACAGTTGCTTTTATATTGCCTTGAACAGACCTCCAAACAAGTGTTATAATCAATTCACCAGCAGCCTTTGAACACGTGATTTGTAGTTACACGCTTTTCAACTACAAAATGGCAATGTGACTCACTCTATTCCATACACATGAATTACCCATAATTGAAAAGAGAGAAATGACATTGGTGTTTAGGGAAAAGACTATCTATATGAGGATGCGTGAACCTTAAAACTATAAGAGAGTCCATATAAAATCAACAGTGCTAAATCATAAATTCTGGATGGCTTTCAGTGTTTTCTTAAGAGCAAAGTAAGAAAAAAGGCATTCATATACACTGCATACAAATCAAACACAAAGCAATCACCTTAACTGAAAAAAAAAATAGTTATTTGTTATTCTTTTAAAAGAGAATTTCATTTTATTATAGTCATTTTTACACTGTTGAAAGAGAGTACTCTTCTGTAAATAGCTATCCGGAGAAATTCCTTCATTTTCTCCCTGGCAGGTAGAAAAGAAGATGCAAGTGCGAGGACCCTCTGCCCAGGGCTGTGTCTGAGAGCAGCAATCGGGAGGAGAGAGGCTTGAGCTTTCCTTGCGCTCCAGACAGCATGGGGCGCCCCGCGTGCCACTCTGCCTCATGCTGTCCTCGTGTCCTTGGGGCAGGAGCCTGGCGGGTGCCAGATCCCCGCAAACGGCACCCCACGCGCTTTGTCTGCCCCAACTGTCACTTGTTTCCTGTCTGGCTGCGACCACACACGTTGCGAAAGGATCCCTACTCAAAGACACTGATCTTGCTCCACCACTCTCATGGGACTCTACCTGAGCAGGTGCCTGCACAGGTACCTGGGCACACGCAAGGCGGCCCTAGCAGCACGGCCTTTGAGGCCCAGGAGAATCACCCAGGAGCACCGCCCTCTGAGGCCCAGGCCTGCCCCCCGCCCCCAGGACCCTGGCATCTGTAAACCTGTCCCGGGACACCCAGAGCCCCGGGATCGCTCCCAAGCCCTCCACAAGGTTCTGCGCAGTGGGGACCACACCCGAGGCAGGAGGGCAGTGGGCACCCCGCCTGCGAGGTACAGTCCGCACAGGCTGCACCCCTGGCTACTCCTGATACCCCAACTTACCAAGGTCCGCTACGGAGGCATGAAGCGCAGACTTCGCCACGCCCCAGACCCAGGTTGGCCCCACAGCCCTTTCAAAGTCCAAACGAATCCCGAGGGTCCAGGGAGCCTCTACAGGTGCCCACCGCCCCAGCCGGCCCCGGACCCCTGTGCCAAGGAGACAGTGCTAAAGAACCTCAGCCAGTGCAACAAA
The DNA here is from genome assembly GCF_048772815.1 of Callospermophilus lateralis. Lineage (NCBI taxonomy): Eukaryota > Metazoa > Chordata > Mammalia > Rodentia > Sciuridae > Callospermophilus > Callospermophilus lateralis. The sequence goes on from NC_135326.1 coordinate 4,504,188, forward strand.
GGGAAAAGGAAGTTTGATGGAGCCGTGTGGTTTGAGGAACCTGAGCCCAAGAGGAAGCGGCAGAGCCCAAAGTGCAGACCATCTGCCTTCAGGCCGGTCATCAGAAACGGAGTGGAGCCATCATTCCTGCCCAGGCCTGGGCCGCTGAAGAGAAGCGTCCGCTCCAGGGCATCTGCGTCTGTGAGGAAGAGACTGAGCCACGGCCTGCCCTCCAGCCTTCCTGGGGCCTTCCCTGGCCCCTGCCCCACCGGCCCCAGCTCCCAGGCCAGCCCAGGACATGGTCTCACAGCCCCTGCTGCAGGCCCGGGAGCAGATGCCCCACTGTCCCAGGAGCCTAGGCCTTCCTCCCCTTCCCAGGGGCCACACCAGGAGGGTCCTGCTGAGCCCGAGCACACTCAGCCCGCTCACCTCCTTGGCTCCTAAGAGTCAGAGCCATGCCACCCTCCTCTGAGACTCAAAGCCACAGTCCCTTTATCCTACAGGCCCCTCTACCTGACAGGAGTCACTGAGCCCACAGCTCACTTGGACTGCTTCTGCCTGACAGGTCTGCCACCCCCAGACCTCCTCTCCCTTCCCTGAGGAGCCCAAACTCTAAAGAGACTATTCAGATCACAACCCTGGACTTTCCCCTGCCAGCCCTCTCCTGCCTTCTCCCTGGGAGGAGGCTCACCAGGAAGGTGGCCTTCTCCCCATGGGCTCAGTTAGCTTAGTTAAGTGTTTGTGTTTATTTTATATAGTAGTAATAACAAGAGTTTTGTTTTAGTAGTGATTGTCATATGCTTTCTTTCAAAGTTAAGTGTTTCTTGGTATTTTATATAGTAGAAATAATAAGAGTTTTGTTTTATTAGTGATTGTCATATGCTTTCTTTCAAAGTTAAGTGTTTGTTGGTATTTTATATAGTAGAAATAATAATAGTTTGTTTTATTAGTGATTGTCATACGCTTTCTTTCAAAGTTAAGTGTTTGTTGGTATTTTATATAGTAGAAATAGTAATAGTTCTGTTTTACTAAAATAAAATGGTTTTGTTTTGTGTTTGTGACTGGGCCCGTCCTATGCATTTTGGAGGGTCTGATCAGTATCCTTGGCCTCTGACACATAGGTGCCAGTAGCATACCTACAGCTGTGGCTACCTACAGTGTGTCCCAGTAATTTCCAAAGAACCAAATTGCCCTCAGTGGAAACCACCAATCCAGAACTAAATTTAACAAAAGAAAAGGTTAAGTCTCAATAACATGCTTCCAAATGAAAAAGCTTAATATATATATATATATATATATATATATATATATATATATATATATCATAATGTCATTTACACACATCACATGTTACATAATTATTATTCAATGTAATCATGATGTAATTTAATTCATATTCATGCATATATCTCTACTTTTATATAGGATTGTATATCAATTAAATATGAATTAAATTTATTACATTGACTAAAATATTTTAATATATCATTAATAAATAGAGTGTAGTATTCAATTTAATACAACCAATATTATTCCATTGTACAAATTATATAAAAAGAAATACAAAATTGTATTTCTGACATAATAAAGAAGGCCAGAAACTAGGCACAGGGTCCTATGTCACCGATGCTGTTCTCTCCATCTAAAGTCTCTTGATACATTGTTCAAACATGAATTTCAGGTTGTTTTCCGTTGGAGGGCCAGGGAATACAGCTATGAACACAGCAAAGTGCCTTTGCCTGTGGAGCTTGCTTTCTAAGGGTATAGAGGCAGAAGATAAACAAGTAAATACATAAAAACACTTTGGGGTGGGGATAGAAGAGGTGGTGAGCACTCTAGAAACAGTGGGGCTGGAGTAAAACCACAAATCAAGGTTTTTGCTTGAAATTTTCCACTCACTCATCTGTGGGGTTGACAGGGCACTACATGTAAATGACATATAAGTAGGGGCTTGGACTCTGATTGCATTAACTGAGATGCTTTTGGCATTTGGGGTGGGATGTCCCCTCTTGAGTGGGACTGTCCTGAGCCTTGGGCTACATTATTTATCTCTGGTCTTACCTCTAATTCCTCAGCACTCTCCAGTCATGGATGTAGGTCTAACCCCTGACACCCACTCTACCCTGTCCCTGTGACTGCACACACGCAATTTCCTGGGTGGAGTCAATACCATCCATACCCAGGTAAAGACTTTTTATATTATTTTACATTTAGATTTATTCTTTTTTAATTTTTTTTTTTTTTTTTTAGTTTTAGGTGGACACAATAACTTTATTTTTTAATTTGTTATGTGGTGCTGAGGATTGAATCCAGGGTCTCACACATGCTAGGTGAGCACTCTACCACTGAGCCACAACCCCAGCCCATGAGTCATGGTCTTTATTGTTAAATTATCTTTTAAAGGTAAAGACTGAAAAAGATAAGTCTTCAGAGGCTCAAGAAATGATGATATTTTTCTAGGTTTTAAAATAAAACTCAATGGTATGATTTGTTACTTAAATTCCTTACGTGTGGGCTGGGGTTTGGCTTAGCGGTAGAGCGCTCACCTAGCACATGTGAGGCGCTGGGTTCGATCCTCAGCACCACATAAATATAAGTAAGTAAACTAAGGGTATTGTGTGCATTACACAACTAAAGAAAAAAATTTAAAAACCTCCTTACATGTATTACATCATTTAACCTATTTAACCTCAATATAGCTCTGAGAGAGGGATACCATAATTACATTTTACAGATGATGAGAGGAAGGCCAAAACAGGGTGAGTAACTTGTCTGTATTCCAATAGTTATCAACAGGCAATGCCAAAAATTAAAAACCTAGGCATTCTGGCTCCTGACAGCCTGTACCATTAAAGAATAGGGCCACAAAAGGGTTCTTGCCAAAAGGAGACAATAGCGGGCTGGGGCTGTAGCTCAGTGGTAAAGCACTTGCCTTGCAGGTGTGAGGCACTGGGTTTCATCCTCAGCACCACATAAAAATAAAGATACTGTGTGCTCATCTACTATATCTATATCTATATATATATATAAAGACAATAGCATGCATTCTTAGCTAATGGTTAAACCTGGGTTTCTTAACTATAGCATGATTGACTTTGAAGTCAAATAACTCTTTGTGTGGGGTGCTGCACTGTGCATCATAAGATGTTTGGCAACATCCCTAGCTTCTGCTTACTTGATGTTGGTGGCACACCTCCCACTTCGAGTTGCGACAAGAAAAATGTGTCCACACATTGTCAAAGGTCTCTTCAGAGACAAAATTGCTCCTGGATGAGAGCCAATGATCTACCTCTAATCTCTAATAAAAATTAACAAAAATGAAATCTTTGACAACATAATCAATAAATCAAATGTGGGGCAGAATGAGAACTCTTCCACATCTATGAAATCAGCAAGTCAACTGACCAAAAGCAAGCATATTTAGGGGTAGTTACCTGATGGCTGTCTGTACTTCAACAGCAGGAAGGGTATGATTTTTTGAAGGGTCTGTAACCACAAACCAGAATGACACCCTTTGGGTTACATTGCAAAGTAGGACATGGGAAATTCTGCAGACAATGGAAAGAAAAAAATATATCATAAGAATATCATCCCAACTGGCATTACACTGTTTCTTCTGATGCAATGACCATTTTATGACTCACCTTAGTTACATTTGCAAAGTTATTTTCTACCATTTGAAGGAATGACTTAATAAGAAAAAAATTATATAGGAAATTCTCATTGCTTTAAAATCATATACTCAGGAATCATTTCTTAAGAAGGAATCTGCCACAAAAATTAAAAAGGAATTAGGCGGTGGAGAACATTAAGGATATTGTTCTCTATCATCTAGCAGCTGAAAGCTTCTCTGCTTCCTCAATACTGGGTCCCTCTCTAAACCACAGAAGCCTCTGGCATGTCCTCATCAAGTTTATTGGCCCCCTGTCCATTCTACCTTCCTCCTCTCAGATTCAATCAGAATCAATTTTTTATTCTTGATTCACTACTTGCACTGTCTGCCTCAACTTCTGTCCATACCCCCACACACACACCGCCAGAGCATTGGGACCATCCTAAGAGGTGCCTTCCTCATGTACTTTTGAGGAAACAGTTCTCACGAACAGTTGCTTTTATATTGCCTTGAACAGACCTCCAAACAAGTGTTATAATCAATTCACCAGCAGCCTTTGAACACGTGATTTGTAGTTACACGCTTTTCAACTACAAAATGGCAATGTGACTCACTCTATTCCATACACATGAATTACCCATAATTGAAAAGAGAGAAATGACATTGGTGTTTAGGGAAAAGACTATCTATATGAGGATGCGTGAACCTTAAAACTATAAGAGAGTCCATATAAAATCAACAGTGCTAAATCATAAATTCTGGATGGCTTTCAGTGTTTTCTTAAGAGCAAAGTAAGAAAAAAGGCATTCATATACACTGCATACAAATCAAACACAAAGCAATCACCTTAACTGAAAAAAAAAAATAGTTATTTGTTATTCTTTTAAAAGAGAATTTCATTTTATTATAGTCATTTTTACACTGTTGAAAGAGAGTACTCTTCTGTAAATAGCTATCCGGAGAAATTCCTTCATTTTCTCCCTGGCAGGTAGAAAAGAAGATGCAAGTGCGAGGACCCTCTGCCCAGGGCTGTGTCTGAGAGCAGCAATCGGGAGGAGAGAGGCTTGAGCTTTCCTTGCGCTCCAGACAGCATGGGGCGCCCCGCGTGCCACTCTGCCTCATGCTGTCCTCGTGTCCTTGGGGCAGGAGCCTGGCGGGTGCCAGATCCCCGCAAACGGCACCCCACGCGCTTTGTCTGCCCCAACTGTCACTTGTTTCCTGTCTGGCTGCGACCACACACGTTGCGAAAGGATCCCTACTCAAAGACACTGATCTTGCTCCACCACTCTCATGGGACTCTACCTGAGCAGGTGCCTGCACAGGTACCTGGGCACACGCAAGGCGGCCCTAGCAGCACGGCCTTTGAGGCCCAGGAGAATCACCCAGGAGCACCGCCCTCTGAGGCCCAGGCCTGCCCCCCGCCCCCAGGACCCTGGCATCTGTAAACCTGTCCCGGGACACCCAGAGCCCCGGGATCGCTCCCAAGCCCTCCACAAGGTTCTGCGCAGTGGGGACCACACCCGAGGCAGGAGGGCAGTGGGCACCCCGCCTGCGAGGTACAGTCCGCACAGGCTGCACCCCTGGCTACTCCTGATACCCCAACTTACCAAGGTCCGCTACGGAGGCATGAAGCGCAGACTTCGCCACGCCCCAGACCCAGGTTGGCCCCACAGCCCTTTCAAAGTCCAAACGAATCCCGAGGGTCCAGGGAGCCTCTACAGGTGCCCACCGCCCCAGCCGGCCCCGGACCCCTGTGCCAAGGAGACAGTGCTAAAGAACCTCAGCCAGTGCAACAAAGGGAAAAGGAAGTTTGATGGAGCCGTGTGGTTTGAGGAACCTGAGCCCAAGAGGAAGCGGCAGAGCCCAAAGCGCAGACCATCTGCCTTCAGGCCGGTCATCAGAAACGGAGTGGAGCCGTCATTCCTGCCCAGGCCTGGGCCGCTGAAGAGAAGCGTCCGCTCCAGGGCATCTGCGTCTGTGAGGAAGAGACTGAGCCACGGCCTGCCCTCCAGCCTTCCTGGGGCCTTCCCTGGCCCCTGCCCCACCGGCCCCAGCTCCCAGGCCAGCCCAGGACATGGTCTCACAGCCCCTGCTGCAGGCCCGGGAGCAGATGCCCCACTGTCCCAGGAGCCTAGGCCTTCCTCCCCTTCCCAGGGGCCACACCAGGAGGGTCCTGCTGAGCCCGAGCACACTCAGCCCGCTCACCTCCTTGGCTCCTAAGAGTCAGAGCCATGCCACCCTCCTCTGAGACTCAAAGCCACAGTCCCTTTATCCTACAGGCCCCTCTACCTGACAGGAGTCACTGAGCCCACAGCTCACTTGGACTGCTTCTGCCTGACAGGTCTGCCACCCCCAGACCTCCTCTCCCTTCCCTGAGGAGCCCAAACTCTAAAGAGACTATTCAGATCACAACCCTGGACTTTCCCCTGCCAGCCCTCTCCTGCCTTCTCCCTGGGAGGAGGCTCACCAGGAAGGTGGCCTTCTCCCCATGGGCTCAGTTAGCTTAGTTAAGTGTTTGTGTTTATTTTATATAGTAGTAATAACAAGAGTTTTGTTTTAGTAGTGATTGTCATATGCTTTCTTTCAAAGTTAAGTGTTTGTTGGTATTTTATATAGTAGAAATAATAAGAGTTTTGTTTTATTAGTGATTGTCATATGCTTTCTTTCAAAGTTAAGTGTTTGTTGGTATTTTATATAGTAGAAATAATAATAGTTTGTTTTATTAGTGATTGTCATATGCTTTCTTTCAAAGTTAAGTGTTTGTTGGTATTTTATATAGTAGAAATAGTAATAGTTCTGTTTTACTAAAATAAAATGGTTTTGTTTTGTGTTTGTGACTGGGCCCGTCCTATGCATTTTGGAGGGTCTGATCAGTATCCTTGGCCTCTGACACATAGGTGCCAGTAGCATACCTACAGCTGTGGCTACCTACAGTGTGTCCCAGTAATTTCCAAAGAACCAAATTGCCCTCAGTGGAAACCACCAATCCAGAACTAAATTTAACAAAAGAAAAGGTTAAGTCTCAATAACATGCTTCCAAATGAAAAAGCTTAATATATATATATATATATATATATATATATATATATATATATATATCATAATGTCATTTACACACATCACATGTTACATAATTATTATTCAATGTAATCATGATGTAATTTAATTCATATTCATGCATATATCTCTACTTTTATATAGGATTGTATATCAATTAAATATGAATTAAATTTATTACATTGACTAAAATATTTTAATATATCATTAATAAATAGAGTGTAGTATTCAATTTAATACAACCAATATTATTCCATTGTACAAATTATATAAAAAGAAATACAAAATTGTATTTCTGACATAATAAAGAAGGCCAGAAACTAGGCACAGGGTCCTATGTCACCGATGCTGTTCTCTCCATCTAAAGTCTCTTGATACATTGTTCAAACATGAATTTCAGGTTGTTTTCCGTTGGAGGACCAGGGAATACAGCTATGAACACAGCAAAGTGCCTTTGCCTGTGGAGCTTGATTTCTAAGGGTATAGAGGCAGAAGATAAACAAGTAAATACATAAAAACACTTTGGGGTGGGGATAGAAGAGGTGGTGAGCACTCTAGAAACAGTGGGGCTGGAGTAAAACCACAAATCAAGGTTTTTGCTTGAAATTTTCCACTCACTCATCTGTGGGGTTGACAGGGCACTACATGTAAATGACATATAAGTAGGGGCTTGGACTCTGATTGCATTAACTGAGATGCTTTTGGCATTTGGGGTGGGATGTCCCCACTTGAGTGGGACTGTCCTGAGCCTTGGGCTACATTATTTATCTCTGGTCTTACCTCTAATTCCTCAGCACTCTCCAGTCATGGATGTAGGTCTAACCCCTGACACCCACTCTACCCTGTCCCTGTGACTGCACACACGCAATTTCCTGGGTGGAGTCAATACCATCCATACCCAGGTAAAGACTTTTTATATTATTTTACATTTAGATTTATTCTTTTTTAATTTTTATTTTTTTTTTTAGTTTTAGGTGGACACAATAACTTTATTTTTTAATTTGTTATGTGGTGCTGAGGATTGAATCCAGGGTCTCACACATGCTAGGTGAGCACTCTACCACTGAGCCACAACCCCAGCCCATGAGTCATGGTCTTTATTGTTAAATTATCTTTTAAAGGTAAAGACTGAAAAAGATAAGTCTTCAGAGGCTCAAGAAATGATGATATTTTTCTAGGTTTTAAAATAAAACTCAATGGTATGATTTGTTACTTAAATTCCTTACGTGTGGGCTGGGGTTTGGCTTAGCGGTAGAGCGCTCACCTAGCACATGTGAGGCGCTGGGTTCGATCCTCAGCACCACATAAATATAAGTAAGTAAAATAAGGGTATTGTGTGCATTACACAACTAAAAAAAAAAATTTAAAAACCTCCTTACATGTATTACATCATTTAACCTATTTAACCTCAATAGCTCTGAGAGAGGGATACCATAATTACATTTAACAGATGATGAGAGGAAGGCCAAAACAGGGTGAGTAACTTGTCTGTATTCCAATAGTTATCAACAGGCAATGCCAAATTTAAAAACCTAGGCATTCTGGCTCCTGACAGCCTGTACCATTAAAGAATAAGGCCACAAAAGGGTTCTTGCCAAAAGGAGACAATAGCGGGCTGGGGCTGTAGCTCAGTGGTAAAGCACTGGCCTTGCAGGTGTGAGGCACTGGGTTTCATCCTCAGCACCACATAAAAATAAAGATACTGTGTGCTCATCTACTATATCTATATCTATATATATATATATATATAAAGACAATAGCATGCATTCTTAGCTAATGGTTAAACCTGGGTTTCTTAACTATAGCATGATTGGCTTTGAAGTCAAATAACTCTTTGTGTGGGGTGCTGCACTGTGCATCATAAGATGTTTGGCAACATCCCTAGCTTCTGCTTACTTGATGTTGGTGGCACACCTCCCACTTCGAGTTGCGACAAGAAAAATGTGTCCACACATTGTCAAAGGTCTCTTCAGAGACAAAATTGCTCCTGGATGAGAGCCAATGATCTACCTCTAATCTCTAATAAAAATTAACAAAAATGAAATCTTTGACAACATAATCAATAAATCAAATGTGGGGCAGAATGATAACTCTTCCACATCTATGAAATCAGCAAGTCAACTGACCAAAAGCAAGCATATTTAGGGGTAGTTACCTGATGGCTGTCTGTACTTCAACAGCAGGAAGGGTATGATTTTTTGAAGGGTCTGTAACCACAAACCAGAATGACACCCTTTGGGTTACATTGCAAAGTAGGACATGGGAAATTCTGCAGACAATGGAAAGAAAAAAATATATCATAAGAATATCATCCCAACTGGCATTACACTGTTTCTTCTGATGCAATTACCATTTTATGACTCACCTTAGTTACATTTGCAAAGTTATTTTCTACCATTTGAAGGAATGACTTAATAAGAAAAAAATTATATAGGAAATTCTCATTGCTTTAAAATCATATACTCAGGAATCATTTCTTAAGAAGGAATCTGCCACAAAAATTAAAAAGGAATTAGGCGGTGGAGAACATTAAGGATATTGTTCTCTATCATCTAGCAGCTGAAAGCTTCTCTGCTTCCTCAATACTGGGTCCCTCTCTAAACCACAGAAGCCTCTGGCATGTCCTCATCAAGTTTATTGGCCCCCTGTCCATTCTACCTTCCTCCTCTCAGATTCAATCAGAATCAATTTTTTATTCTTGATTCACTACTTGCACTGTCTGCCTCAACTTCTGTCCATACCCCCACACACACACCGCCAGAGCATTGGGACCATCCTAAGAGGTGCCTTCCTCATGTACTTTTGAGGAAACAGTTCTCACGAACAGTTGCTTTTATATTGCCTTGAACAGACCTCCAAACAAGTGTTATAATCAATTCACCAGCAGCCTTTGAACACGTGATTTGTAGTTACACGCTTTTCAACTACAAAATGGCAATGTGACTCACTCTATTCCATACACATGAATTACCCATAATTGAAAAGAGAGAAATGACATTGGTGTTTAGGGAAAAGACTATCTATATGAGGATGCGTGAACCTTAAAACTATAAGAGAGTCCATATAAAATCAACAGTGCTAAATCATAAATTCTGGATGGCTTTCAGTGTTTTCTTAAGAGCAAAGTAAGAAAAAAGGCATTCATATACACTGCATACAAATCAAACACAAAGCAATCACCTTAACTGAAAAAAAAATAGTTATTTGTTATTCTTTTAAAAGAGAATTTCATTTTATTATAGTCATTTTTACACTGTTGAAAGAGAGTACTCTTCTGTAAATAGCTATCCGGAGAAATTCCTTCATTTTCTCCCTGGCAGGTAGAAAAGAAGATGCAAGTGCGAGGACCCTCTGCCCAGGGCTGTGTCTGAGAGCAGCAATCGGGAGGAGAGAGGCTTGAGTTTTCCTTGCGCTCCAGACAGCATGGGGCGCCCCGCGTGCCACTCTGCCTCATGCTGTCCTCGTGTCCTTGGGGCAGGAGCCTGGCGGGTGCCAGATCCCCGCAAACGGCACCCCACGCGCTTTGTCTGCCCCAACTGTCACTTGTTTCCTGTCTGGCTGCGACCACACACGTTGCGAAAGGATCCCTACTCAAAGACACTGATCTTGCTCCACCACTCTCATGGGACTCTACCTGAGCAGGTGCCTGCACAGGTACCTGGGCACACGCAAGGCGGCCCTAGCAGCACGGCCTTTGAGGCCCAGGAGAATCACCCAGGAGCACCGCCCTCTGAGGCCCAGGCCTGCCCCCCGCCCCCAGGACCCTGGCATCTGTAAACCTGTCCCGGGACACCCAGAGCCCCGGGATCGCTCCCAAGCCCTCCACAAGGTTCTGCGCAGTGGGGACCACACCCGAGGCAGGAGGGCAGTGGGCACCCCGCCTGCGAGGTACAGTCCGCACAGGCTGCACCCCTGGCTACTCCTGATACCCCAACTTACCAAGGTCCGCTACGGAGGCATGAAGCGCAGACTTCGCCACGCCCCAGACCCAGGTTGGCCCCACAGCCCTTTCAAAGTCCAAACGAATCCCGAGGGTCCAGGGAGCCTCTACAGGTGCCCACCGCCCCAGCCGGCCCCGGACCCCTGTGCCAAGGAGACAGTGCTAAAGAACCTCAGCCAGTGCAACAAAGGGAAAAGGAAGTTTGATGGAGCCGTGTGGTTTGAGGAACCTGAGCCCAAGAGGAAGCGGCAGAGCCCAAAGCGCAGACCATCTGCCTTCAGGCCGGTCATCAGAAACGGAGTGGAGCCGTCATTCCTTCCCAGGCCTGGGCCGCTGAAGAGAAGCGTCCGCTCCAGGGCATCTGCGTCTGTGAGGAAGAGACTGAGCCACGGCCTGCACTCCAGCCTTCCTGGGACCTTCCCTGGCCCCTGCCCCACCGGCCCCAGCTCCCAGGCCAGCCCAGGACATGGTCTCACAGCCCCTGCTGCAGGCCCGGGAGCAGATGCCCCACTGTCCCAGGAGCCTAGGCCTTCCTCCCCTTCCCAGGGGCCACACCAGGAGGGTCCTGCTGAGCCCGAGCACACTCAGCCCGCTCACCTCCTTGGCTCCTAAGAGTCAGAGCCATGCCACCCTCCTCTGAGACTCAAAGCCACAGTCCCTTTATCCTACAGGCCCCTCTACCTGACAGGAGTCACTGAGCCCACAGCTCACTTGGACTGCTTCTGCCTGACAGGTCTGCCACCCCCAGACCTCCTCTCCCTTCCCTGAGGAGCCCAAACTCTAAAGAGACTATTCAGATCACAACCCTGGACTTTCCCCTGCCAGCCCTCTCCTGCCTTCTCCCTGGGAGGAGGCTCACCAGGAAGGTGGCCTTCTCCCCATGGGCTCAGTTAGCTTAGTTATAGTAGTAATAACAAGAGTTTTGTTTTAGTAGTGATTGTCATATGCTTTCTTTCAAAGTTAAGTGTTTGTTGGTATTTTATATAGTAGAAATAATAAGAGTTTTGTTTTATTAGTGATTGTCATATGCTTTCTTTCAAAGTTAAGTGTTTGTTGGTATTTTATATAGTAGAAATAATAATAGTTTGTTTTATTAGTGATTGTCATATGCTTTCTTTCAAAGTTAAGTGTTTGTTGGTATTTTATATAGTAGAAATAGTAATAGTTCTGTTTTACTAAAATAAAATGGTTTTGTTTTGTGTTTGTGACTGGGCCCGTCCTATGCATTTTGGAGGGTCTGATCAGTATCCTTGGCCTCTGACACATAGGTGCCAGTAGCATACCTACAGCTGTGGCTACCTACAGTGTGTCCCAGTAATTTCCAAAGAACCAAATTGCCCTCAGTGGAAACCACCAATCCAGAACTAAATTTAACAAAAGAAAAGGTTAAGTCTCAATAACATGCTTCCAAATGAAAAAGCTTAATATATATATATATATATATATATATATATATATATATATATATATATCATAATGTCATTTACACACATCACATGTTACATAATTATTTTTCAATGTAATCATGATGTAATTTAATTCATATTCATGCATATATCTCTACTTTTATATAGGATTGTATATCAATTAAATATGAATTAAATTTATTACATTGACTAAAATATTTTAATATATCATTAATAAATAGAGTGTAGTATTAAATTTAATACAACCAATATTATTCCATTGTACAAATTATATAAAAAGAAATACAAAATTGTATTTCTGACATAATAAAGAAGGCCAGAAACTAGGCACAGGGTCCTATGTCACCGATGCTGTTCTCTCCATCTAAAGTCTCTTGATACATTGTTCAAACATGAATTTCAGGTTGTTTTCCGTTGGAGGGCCAGGGAATACAGCTATGAACACAGCAAAGGGCCTTTGCCTGTGGAGCTTGCTTTCTAAGGGTATAGAGGCAGAAGATAAACAAGTAAATACATAAAAACACTTTGGGGTGGGGATAGAAGAGGTGGTGAGCACTCTAGAAACAGTGGGGCTGGAGTAAAACCACAAATCAAGATTTTTGCTTGAAATTTTCCACTCACTCATCTGTGGGGTTGACAGGGCACTACATGCAAAATGACATATAAGTAGGGGCTTGGACTCTGATTGCATTAACTGAGATGCTTTTGGCATTTGGGGTGGGATGTCCCCTCTTGAGTGGAACTGTCCTGAGCCTTGGGCTACATTATTTATCTCTGGTCTTACCTCTAATTCCTCAGCACTCTCCAGTCATGGATGTAGGTCTAACCCCTGACACCCACTCTACCCTGTCCCTGTGACTGCACACACGCAATTTCCTGGGTGGAGTCAATACCATCCATACCCAGGTAAAGACTTTTTATATTATTTTACATTTAGATTTATTCTTTTTTATTTTATTTTTTTTTTTTTTTAGTTTTAGGTGGACACAATAACTTTATTTTTTAATTTGTTATGTGGTGCTGAGGATTGAATCCAGGGTCTCACACATGCTAGGTGAGCACTCTACCACTGAGCCACAACCCCAGCCCATGAGTCATGGTCTTTATTGTTAAATTATCTTTTAAAGGGAAAGACTGAAAAAGATAAGTCTTCAGAGGCTCAAGAAATGATGATATTTTTCTAGGTTTTAAAATAAAACTCAATGGTATGATTTGTTACTTAAATTCCTTACGTGTGGGCTGGGGTTTGGCTTAGCGGTAGAGCGCTCACCTAGCACATGTGAGGCGCTGGGTTCGATCCTCAGCACCACATAAATATAAGTAAGTAAAATAAGGGTATTGTGTGCATTACACAACTAAAGAAAAAAATTTAAAAACCTCCTTACATGTATTACATCATTTAACCTATTTAACCTCTATAGCTCTGAGAGAGGGATACCATAATTACATTTTACAGATGATGAGAGGAAGGCCAAAACAGGGTGAGTAACTTGTCTGTATTCCAATAGTTATCAACAGGCAATGCCAAAAATTAAAAACCTAGGCATTCTGGCTCCTGACAGCCTGTACCATTAAAGAATAGGGCCACAAAAGGGTTCTTGCCAAAAGGAGACAATAGCGGGCTGGGGCTGTAGCTCAGTGGTAAAGCACTTGCCTTGCAGGTGTGAGGCACTGGGTTTCATCCTCAGCACCACATAAAAATAAAGATACTGTGTGCTCATCTACTATATCTATATCTATATATATATATATAAAGACAATAGCATGCATTCTTAGCTAATGGTTAAACCTGGGTTTCTTAACTATAGCATGATTGACTTTGAAGTCAAATAACTCTTTGTGTGGGGTGCTGCACTGTGCATCATAAGATGTTTGGCAACATCCCTAGATTCTGCTTACTTGATGTTGGTGGCACACCTCCCACTTCGAGTTGCGACAAGAAAAATGTGTCCACACATTGTCAAAGGTCTCTTCAGAGACAAAATTGCTCCTGGATGAGAGCCAATGATCTACCTCTAATCTCTAATAAAAATTAACAAAAATGAAATCTTTGACAACATAATCAATAAATCAAATGTGGGGCAGAATGAGAACTCTTCCACATCTATGAAATCAGCAAGTCAACTGACCAAAAGCAAGCATATTTAGGGGTAGTTACCTGATGGCTGTCTGTACTTCAACAGCAGGAAGGGTATGATTTCTTGAAGGGTCTGTAACCACAAACCAGAATGACACCCTTTGGGTTACATTGCAAAGTAGGACATGGGAAATTCTGCAGACAATGGAAAGAAAAAAATATATCATAAGAATATCATCCCAACTGGCATTACACTGTTTCTTCTGATGCAATTACCATTTTATGACTCACCTTAGTTACATTTGCAAAGTTATTTTCTACCATTTGGAGGAATGACTTAATAAGAAAAAAATTATATAGGAAATTCTCATTGCTTTAAAATCATATACTCAGGAATCATTTCTTAAGAAGGAATCTGCCACAAAAATTAAAAAGGAATTAGGCGGTGGAGAACATTAAGGATATTGTTCTCTATCATCTAGCAGCTGAAAGCTTCTCTGCTTCCTCAATACTGGGTCCCTCTCTAAACCACAGAAGCCTCTGGCATGTCCTCATCAAGTTTATTGGCCCCCTGTCCATTCTACCTTCCTCCTCTCAGATTCAATCAGAATCAATTTTTTATTCTTGATTCACTACTTGCACTGTCTGCCTCAACTTCTGTCCATACCCCCACACACACACCGCCAGAGCATTGGGACCATCCTAAGAGGTGCCTTCCTCATGTACTTTTGAGGAAACAGTTCTCACGAACAGTTGCTTTTATATTGCCTTGAACAGACCTCCAAACAAGTGTTATAATCAATTCACCAGCAGCCTTTGAACACGTGATTTGTAGTTACACGCTTTTCAACTACAAAATGGCAATGTGACTCACTCTATTCCATACACATGAATTACCCATAATTGAAAAGAGAGAAATGACATTGGTGTTTAGGGAAAAGACTATCTATATGAGGATGCGTGAACCTTAAAACTATAAGAGAGTCCATATAAAATCAACAGTGCTAAATCATAAATTCTGGATGGCTTTCAGTGTTTTCTTAAGAGCAAAGTAAGAAAAAAGGCATTCATATACACTGCATACAAATCAAACACAAAGCAATCACCTTAACTGAAAAAAAAAATAGTTATTTGTTATTCTCTTAAAAGAGAATTTCATTTTATTATAGTCATTTTTACACTGTTGAAAGAGAGTACTCTTCTGTAAATAGCTATCCGGAGAAATTCCTTCATTTTCTCCCTGGCAGGTAGAAAAGAAGATGCAAGTGCGAGGACCCTCTGCCCAGGGCTGTGTCTGAGAGCAGCAATCGGGAGGAGAGAGGCTTGAGCTTTCCTTGCGCTCCAGACAGCATGGGGCGCCCCGCGTGCCACTCTGCCTCATGCTGTCCTCGTGTCCTTGGGGCAGGAGCCTGGCGGGTGCCAGATCCCCGCAAAGGGCACCCCACGCGCTTTGTCTGCCCCAACTGTCACTTGTTTCCTGTCTGGCTGCGACCACACACGTTGCGAAAGGATCCCTACTCAAAGACACTGATCTTGCTCCACCACTCTCATGGGACTCTACCTGAGCAGGTGCCTGCACAGGTACCTGGGCACACGCAAGGCGGCCCTAGCAGCACGGCCTTTGAGGCCCAGGAGAATCACCCAGGAGCACCGCCCTCTGAGGCCCAGGCCTGCCCCCCGCCCCCAGGACCCTGGCATCTGTAAACCTGTCCCGGGACACCCAGAGCCCCGGGATCGCTCCCAAGCCCTCCACAAGGTTCTGCGCAGTGGGGACCACACCCGAGGCAGGAGGGCAGTGGGCACCCCGCCTGCGAGGTACAGTCCGCACAGGCTGCACCCCTGGCTACTCCTGATACCCCAACTTACCAAGGTCCGCTACGGAGGCATGAAGCGCAGACTTCGCCACGCCCCAGACCCAGGTTGGCCCCACAGCCCTTTCAAAGTCCAAACGAATCCCGAGGGTCCAGGGAGCCTCTACAGGTGCCCACCGCCCCAGCCGGCCCCGGACCCCTGTGCCAAGGAGACAGTGCTAAAGAACCTCAGCCAGTGCAACAAAGGGAAAAGGAAGTTTGATGGAGCCGTGTGGTTTGAGGAACCTGAGCCCAAGAGGAAGCGGCAGAGCCCAAAGCGCAGACCATCTGCCTTCAGGCCGGTCATCAGAAACGGAGTGGAGCCGTCATTCCTGCCCAGGCCTGGGCCGCTGAAGAGAAGCGTCCGCTCCAGGGCATCTGCGTCTGTGAGGAAGAGACTGAGCCACGGCCTGCCCTCCAGCCTTCCTGGGGCCTTCCCTGGCCCCTGCCCCACCGGCCCCAGCTCCCAGGCCAGCCCAGGACATGGTCTCACAGCCCCTGCTGCAGGCCCGGGAGCAGATGCCCCACTGTCCCACGAGCCTAGGCCTTCCTCCCCTTCCCAGGGGCCACACCAGGAGGGTCCTGCTGAGCCCGAGCACACTCAGCCCGCTCACCTCCTTGGCTCCTAAGAGTCAGAGCCATGCCACCCTCCTCTGAGACTCAAAGCCACAGTCCCTTTATCCTACAGGCCCCTCTACCTGACAGGAGTCACTGAGCCCACAGCTCACTTGGACTGCTTCTGCCTGACAGGTCTGCCACCCCCAGACCTCCTCTCCCTTCCCTGAGGAGCCCAAACTCTAAAGAGACTATTCAGATCACAACCCTGGACTTTCCCATGCCAGCCCTCTCCTGCCTTCTCCCTGGGAGGAGGCTCACCAGGAAGGTGGCCTTCTCCCCATGGGCTCAGTTAGCTTAGTTAAGTGTTTGTGTTTATTTTATATAGTAGTAATAACAAGAGTTTTGTTTTAGTAGTGATTGTCATATGCTTTCTTTCAAAGTTAAGTGTTTGTTGGTATTTTATATAGTAGAAATAATAAGAGTTTTGTTTTATTAGTGATTGTCATATGCTTTCTTTCAAAGTTAAGTGTTTGTTGGTATTTTATATAGTAGAAATAATAATAGTTTGTTTTATTAGTGATTGTCATATGCTTTCTTTCAAAGTTAAGTGTTTGTTGGTATTTTATATAGTAGAAATAGTAATAGTTCTGTTTTACTAAAATAAAATGGTTTTGTTTTGTGTTTGTGACTGGGCCCGTCCTATGCATTTTGGAGGGTCTGATCAGTATCCTTGGCCTCTGACACATAGGTGCCAGTAGCATACCTACAGCTGTGGCTACCTACAGTGTGTCCCAGTAATTTCCAAAGAACCAAATTGCCCTGAGTGGAAACCACCAATCCAGAACTAAATTTAACAAAAGAAAAGGTTAAGTCTCAATAACATGCTTCCAAATGAAAAAGCTTTATATATATATATATATATATATATATATATATATATATATATATATATATATATATATCATAATGTCATTTACACACATCACATGTTACATAATTATTATTCAATGTAATCATGATGTAATTTAATTCATATTCATGCATATATCTCTACTTTTATATAGGATTGTATATCAATTAAATATGAATTAAATTTATTACATTGACTAAAATATTTTAATATATCATTAATAAATAGAGTGTAGTATTCAATTTAATACAACCAATATTATTCCATTGTACAAATTATATAAAAAGAAATACAAAATTGTATTTCTGACATAATAAAGAAGGCCAGAAACTAGGCACAGGGTCCTATGTCACCGATGCTGTTCTCTCCATCTAAAGTCTCTTGATACATTGTTCAAACATGAATTTCAGGTTGTTTTCCATTGGAGGGCCAGGGAATACAGCTATGAACACAGCAAAGTGCCTTTGCCTGTGGAGCTTGCTTTCTAAGGGTATAGAGGCAGAAGATAAACAAGTAAATACATAAAAACACTTTGGGGTGGGGATAGAAGAGGTGGTGAGCACTCTAGAAACAGTGGGGCTGGAGTAAAACCACAAATCAAGGTTTTTGCTTGAAATTTTCCACTCACTCATCTGTGGGGTTGACAGGGCACTACATGTAAATGACATATAAGTAGGGGCTTGGACTCTGATTGCATTAACTGAGATGCTTTTGGCATTTGGGGTGGGATGTCCCCTCTTGAGTGGGACTGTCCTGAGCCTTGGGCTACATTATTTATCTCTGGTCTTACCTCTAATTCCTCAGCACTCTCCAGTCATGGATGTAGGTCTAACCCCTGACACCCACTCTACCCTGTCCCTGTGACTGCACACACGCAATTTCCTGGGTGGAGTCAATACCATCCATACCCAGGTAAAGACTTTTTATATTATTTTACATTTAGATTTATTCTTTTTTAATTTTTTTTTTTTTTTTTTAGTTTTAGGTGGACACAATAACTTTATTTTTTAATTTGTTATGTGGTGCTGAGGATTGAATCCAGGGTCTCACACATGCTAGGTGAGCACTCTACCACTGAGCCACAACCCCAGCCCATGAGTCATGGTCTTTATTGTTAAATTATCTTTTAAAGGTAAAGACTGAAAAAGATAAGTCTTCAGAGGCTCAAGAAATGATGATATTTTTCTAGGTTTTAAAATAAAACTCAATGGTATGATTTGTTACTTAAATTCCTTACGTGTGGGCTGGGGTTTGGCTTAGCGGTAGAGCGCTCACCTAGCACATGTGAGGCGCTGGGTTCGATCCTCAGCACCACATAAATATAAGTAAGTAAAATAAGGGTATTGTGTGCATTACACAACTAAAAAAAAAATTTAAAAACCTCCTTACATGTATTACATCATTTAACCTATTTAACCTCAATAGCTCTGAGAGAGGGATACCATAATTACATTTTACAGATGATGAGAGGAAGGCCAAAACAGGGTGAGTAACTTGTCTGTATTCCAATAGTTATCAACAGGCAATGCCAAAAATTAAAAACCTAGGCATTCTGGCTCCTGACAGCCTGTACCATTAAAGAATAGGGCCACAAAAGGGTTCTTGCCAAAAGGAGACAATAGCGGGCTGGGGCTGTAGCTCAGTGGTAAAGCACTTGCCTTGCAGGTGTGAGGCACTGGGTTTCATCCTCAGCACCACATAAAAATAAAGATACTGTGTGCTCATCTACTATATCTATATCTATATATATATATCTATATCTATATCTATATATATATATATATATATATATATATATATATATATATAAGACAATAGCATGCATTCTTAGCTAATGGTTAAACCTGGGTTTCTTAACTATAGCATGATTGGCTTTGAAGTCAAATAACTCTTTGTGTGGGGTGCTGCACTGTGCATCATAAGATGTTTGGCAACATCCCTAGCTTCTGCTTACTTGATGTTGGTGGCACACCTCCCACTTCGAGTTGCGACAAGAAAAATGTGTCCACACATTGTCAAAGGTCTCTTCAGAGACAAAATTGCTCCTGGATGAGAGCCAATGATCTACCTCTAATCTCTAATAAAAATTAACAAAATGAAATCTTTGACAACATAATCAATAAATCAAATGTGGGGCAGAATGAGAACTCTTCCACATCTATGAAATCAGCAAGTCAACTGACCAAAAGCAAGCATATTTAGGGGTAGTTACCTGATGGCTGTCTGTACTTCAACAGCAGGAAGGGTATGATTTTTTGAAGGGTCTGTAACCACAAACCAGAATGACACCCTTTGGGTTACATTGCAAAGTAGGACATGGGAAATTCTGCAGACAATGGAAAGAAAAAAATATATCATAAGAATATCATCCCAACTGGCATTACACTGTTTCTTCTGATGCAATTACCATTTTATGACTCACCTTAGTTACATTTGCAAAGTTATTTTCTACCATTTGAAGGAATGACTTAATAAGAAAAAAATTATATAGGAAATTCTCATTGCTTTAAAATCATATACTCAGGAATCATTTCTTAAGAAGGAATCTGCCACAAAAATTAAAAAGGAATTAGGCGGTGGAGAACATTAAGGATATTGTTCTCTATCATCTAGCAGCTGAAAGCTTCTCTGCTTCCTCAATACTGGGTCCCTCTCTAAACCACAGAAGCCTCTGGCATGTCCTCATCAAGTTTATTGGCCCCCTGTCCATTCTACCTTCCTCCTCTCAGATTCAATCAGAATCAATTTTTTATTCTTGATTCACTACTTGCACTGTCTGCCTCAACATCTGTCCACCCCCACACACACACCGCCAGAGCATTGGGACCATCCTAAGAGGTGCCTTCCTCATGTACTTTTGAGGAAACAGTTCTCACGAACAGTTGCTTTTATATTGCCTTGAAAAGACCTCCAAACAAGTGTTATAATCAATTCACCAGCAGCCTTTGAACACGTGATTTGTAGTTACACGCTTTTCAACTACAAAATGGCAATGTGACTCACTCTATTCCATACACATGAATTACCCATAATTGAAAAGAGAGAAATGACATTGGTGTTTAGGGAAAAGACTATCTATATGAGGATGCGTGAACCTTAAAACTATAAGAGAGTCCATAAAAAATCAACAGTGCTAAATCATAAATTCTGGATGGCTTTCAGTGTTTTCTTAAGAGCAAAGTAAGAAAAAAGGCATTCATATACACTGCATACAAATCAAACACAAAGCAATCACCTTAACTGAAAAAAAAAATAGTTATTTGTTATTCTTTTAAAAGAGAATTTCATTTTATTATAGTCATTTTTACACTGTTGAAAGAGAGTACTCTTCTGTAAATAGCTATCCGGAGAAATTCCTTCATTTTCTCCCTGGCAGGTAGAAAAGAAGATGCAAGTGCGAGGACCCTCTGCCCAGGGCTGTGTCTGAGAGCAGCAATCAGGAGGAAAGAGGCTTGAGCTTTCCTTGCGCTCCAGACAGCATGGGGCGCCCCGCGTGCCACTCTGCCTCATGCTGTCCTCGTGTCCTTGGGGCAGGAGCCTGGCGGGTGCCAGATCCCCGCAAACAGCACCCCACGCGCTTTGTCTGCCCCAACTGTCACTTGTTTCCTGTCTGGCTGCGACCACACACGTTGCGAAAGGATCCCTACTCAAAGACACTGATCTTGCTCCACCACTCTCATGGGACTCTACCTGAGCAGGTGCCTGCACAGGTACCTGGGCACACGCAAGGCGGCCCTAGCAGCACGGCCTTTGAGGCCCAGGAGAATCACCCAGGAGCACCGCCCTCTGAGGCCCAGGCCTGCCCCCCGCCCCCAGGACCCTGGCATCTGTAAACCTGTCCCGGGACACCCAGAGCCCCGGGATCGCTCCCAAGCCCTCCACAAGGTTCTGCGCAGTGGGGACCACACCCGAGGCAGGAGGGCAGTGGGCACCCCGCCTGCGAGGTACAGTCCGCACAGGCTGCACCCCTGGCTACTCCTGATACCCCAACTTACCAAGGTCCGCTACGGAGGCATGAAGCGCAGACTTCGCCACGCCCCAGACCCAGGTTGGCCCCACAGCCCTTTCAAAGTCCAAACGAATCCCGAGGGTCCAGGGAGCCTCTACAGGTGCCCACCGCCCCAGCCGGCCCCGGACCCCTGTGCCAAGGAGACAGTGCTAAAGAACCTCAGCCAGTGCAACAAAGGGAAAAGGAAGTTTGATGGAGCCGTGTGGTTTGAGGAACCTGAGCCCAAGAGGAAGCGGCAGAGCCCAAAGCGCAGACCATCTGCCTTCAGGCCGGTCATCAGAAACGGAGTGGAGCCCTCATTCCTGAACAGGCCTGGGCCGCTGAAGAGAAGCGTCCGCTCCAGGGCATCTGCGTCTGTGAGGAAGAGACCGAGCCACGGCCTGCCCTCCAGCCTTCCTGGGGCCTTCCCTGGCCCCTGCCCCACCGGCCCCAGCTCCCAGGCCAGCCCAGGACATGGTCTCACAGCCCCTGCTGCAGGCCCGGGAGCAGATGCCCCACTGTCCCAGGAGCCTAGGCCTTCCTCCCCTTCCCAGGGGCCACACCAGGAGGGTCCTGCTGAGCCCGAGCACACTCAGCCCGCTCACCTCCTTGGCTCCTAAGAGTCAGAGCCATGCCACCCTCCTCTGAGACTCAAAGCCACAGTCCCTTTATCCTACAGGCCCCTCTACCTGACAGGAGTCACTGAGCCCACAGCTCACTTGGACTGCTTCTGCCTGACAGGTCTGCCACCCCCAGACCTCCTCTCCCTTCCCTGAGGAGCCCAAACTCTAAAGAGACTATTCAGATCACAACCCTGGACTTTCCCCTGCCAGCCCTCTCCTGCCTTCTCCCTGGGAGGAGGCTCACCAGGAAGGTGGCCTTCTCCCCATGGGCTCAGTTAGCTTAGTTATAGTAGTAATAACAAGAGTTTTGTTTTAGTAGTGATTGTCATATGCTTTCTTTCAAAGTTAAGTGTTTGTTGGTATTTTATATAGTAGAAATAATAAGAGTTTTGTTTTATTAGTGATTGTCATATGCTTTCTTTCAAAGTTAAGTGTTTGTTGGTATTTTATATAGTAGAAATAATAATAGTTTGTTTTATTAGTGATTGTCATATGCTTTCTTTCAAAGTTAAGTGTTTGTTGGTATTTTATATAGTAGAAATAGTAATAGTTCTGTTTTACTAAAATAAAATGGTTTTGTTTTGTGTTTGTGACTGGGCCCGTTCTATGCATTATGGAGGGTCTGATCAGTATCCTTGGCCTCTGACACATAGGTGCCAGTAGCATACCTACAGCTGTGGCTACCTACAGTGTGTCCCAGTAATTTCCAAAGAACCAAATTGCCCTCAGTGGAAACCACCAATCCAGAACTAAATTTAACAAAAGAAAAGGTTAAGTCTCAATAACATGCTTCCAAATGAAAAAGCTTTATATATATATATATATATATATATATATATATATATATATATATATATCATAATGTCATTTACACACATCACATGTTACATAATTATTATTCAATGTAATCATGATGTAATTTAATTCATATTCATGCATATATCTCTACTTTTATATAGGATTGTATATCAATTAAATATGAATTAAATTTATTACATTGACTAAAATATTTTAATATATCATTAATAAATAGAGTGTAGTATTCAATTTAATACAACCAATATTATTCCATTGTACAAATTATATAAAAAGAAATACAAAATTGTATTTCTGACATAATAAAGAAGGCCAGAAACTAGGCACAGGGTCCTATGTCACCGATGCTGTTCTCTCCATCTAAAGTCTCTTGATACATTGTTCAAACATGAATTTCAGGTTGTTTTCCATTGGAGGGCCAGGGAATACAGCTATGAACACAGCAAAGTGCCTTTGCCTGTGGAGCTTGCTTTCTAAGGGTATAGAGGCAGAAGATAAACAAGTAAATACATAAAAACACTTTGGGGTGGGGATAGAAGAGGTGGTGAGCACTCTAGAAACAGTGGGGCTGGAGTAAAACCACAAATCAAGGTTTTTGCTTGAAATTTTCCACTCACTCATCTGTGGGGTTGACAGGGCACTACATGTAAATGACATATAAGTAGGGGCTTGGACTCTGATTGCATTAACTGAGATGCTTTTGGCATTTGGGGTGGGATGTCCCCTCTTGAGTGGGACTGTCCTGAGCCTTGGGCTACATTATTTATCTCTGGTCTTACCTCTAATTCCTCAGCACTCTCCAGTCATGGATGTAGGTCTAACCCCTGACACCCACTCTACCCTGTCCCTGTGACTGCACACACGCAATTTCCTGGGTGGAGTCAATACCATCCATACCCAGGTAAAGACTTTTTATATTATTTTACATTTAGATTTATTCTTTTTTAATTTTTATTTTTTTTTTTAGTTTTAGGTGGACACAATAACTTTATTTTTTAATTTGTTATGTGGTGCTGAGGATTGAATCCAGGGTCTCACACATGCTAGGTGAGCACTCTACCACTGAGCCACAACCCCAGCCCATGAGTCATGGTCTTTATTGTTAAATTATCTTTTAAAGGTAAAGACTGAAAAAGATAAGTCTTCAGAGGCTCAAGAAATGATGATATTTTTCTAGGTTTTAAAATAAAACTCAATGGTATGATTTGTTACTTAAATTCCTTACGTGTGGGCTGGGGTTTGGCTTAGCGGTAGAGCGCTCACCTAGCACATGTGAGGCGCTGGGTTCGATCCTCAGCACCACATAAATATAAGTAAGTAAAATAAGGGTATTGTGTGCATTACACAACTAAAAAAAAAATTTTAAAAACCTCCTTACATGTATTACATCATTTAACCTATTTAACCTCAATAGCTCTGAGAGAGGGATACCATAATTACATTTTACAGATGATGAGAGGAAGGCCAAAACAAGGTGAGTAACTTGTCTGTCTTCCAATAGTTATCAACAGGCAATGCCAAAAATTAAAAACCTAGGCATTCTGGCTCCTGACAGCCTGTACCATTAAAGAATAGGGCCACAAAAGGGTTCTTGCCAAAAGGAGACAATAGCGGGCTGGGGCTGTAGCTCAGTGGTAAAGCACTTGCCTTGCAGGTGTGAGGCACTGGGTTTCATCCTCAGCACCACATAAAAATAAAGATACTGTGTGCTCATCTACTATATCTATATCTATATCTATATATATAAAGACAATAGCATGCATTCTTAGCTAATGGTTAAACCTGGGTTTCTTAACTATAGCATGATTGACTTTGAAGTCAAATAACTCTTTGTGTGGGGTGCTGCACTGTGCATCATAAGATGTTTGGCAACATCCCTAGCTTCTGCTTACTTGATGTTGGTGGCACACCTCCCACTTCGAGTTGCGACAAGAAAAATGTGTCCACACATTGTCAAAGGTCTCTTCAGAGACAAAATTGCTCCTGGATGAGAGCCAATGATCTACCTCTAATCTCTAATAAAAATTAACAAAAATGAAATCTTTGACAACATAATCAATAAATCAAATGTGGGGCAGAATGAGAACTCTTCCACATCTATGAAATCAGCAAGTCAACTGACCAAAAGCAAGCATATTTAGGGGTAGTTACCTGATGGCTGTCTGTACTTCAACAGCAGGAAGGGTATGATTTTTTGAAGGGTCTGTAACCACAAACCAGAATGACACCCTTTGGGTTACATTGCAAAGTAGGACATGGGAAATTCTGCAGACAATGGAAAGAAAAAAATATATCATAAGAATATCATCCCAACTGGCATTACACTGTTTCTTCTGATGCAATGACCATTTTATGACTCACCTTAGTTACATTTGCAAAGTTATTTTCTACCATTTGAAGGAATGACTTAATAAGAAAAAAATTATATAGGAAATTCTCATTGCTTTAAAATCATATACTCAGGAATCATTTCTTAAGAAGGAATCTGCCACAAAAATTAAAAAGGAATTAGGCGGTGGAGAACATTAAGGATATTGTTCTCTATCATCTAGCAGCTGAAAGCTTCTCTGCTTCCTCAATACTGGGTCCCTCTCTAAACCACAGAAGCCTCTGGCATGTCCTCATCAAGTTTATTGGCCCCCTGTCCATTCTACCTTCCTCCTCTCAGATTCAATCAGAATCAATTTTTTATTCTTGATTCACTACTTGCACTGTCTGCCTCAACTTCTGTCCATACCCCCACACACACACCGCCAGAGCATTGGGACCATCCTAAGAGGTGCCTTCCTCATGTACTTTTGAGGAAACAGTTCTCACGAACAGTTGCTTTTATATTGCCTTGAACAGACCTCCAAACAAGTGTTATAATCAATTCACCAGCAGCCTTTGAACACGTGATTTGTAGTTACACGCTTTTCAACTACAAAATGGCAATGTGACTCACTCTATTCCATACACATGAATTACCCATAATTGAAAAGAGAGAAATGACATTGGTGTTTAGGGAAAAGACTATCTATATGAGGATGCGTGAACCTTAAAACTATAAGAGAGTCCATATAAAATCAACAGTGCTAAATCATAAATTCTGGATGGCTTTCAGTGTTTTCTTAAGAGCAAAGTAAGAAAAAAGGCATTCATATACACTGCATACAAATCAAACACAAAGCAATCACCTTAACTGAAAAAAAAAAAATAGTTATTTGTTATTCTCTTAAAAGAGAATTTCATTTTATTATAGTCATTTTTACACTGTTGAAAGAGAGTACTCTTCTGTAAATAGCTATCCGGAGAAATTCCTTCATTTTCTCCCTGGCAGGTAGAAAAGAAGATGCAAGTGCGAGGACCCTCTGCCCAGGGCTGTGTCTGAGAGCAGCAATCGGGAGGAGAGAGGCTTGAGCTTTCCTTGCGCTCCAGACAGCATGGGGCGCCCCGCGTGCCACTCTGCCTCATGCTGTCCTCGTGTCCTTGGGGCAGGAGCCTGGCGGGTGCCAGATCCCCGCAAAGGGCACCCCACGCGCTTTGTCTGCCCCAACTGTCACTTGTTTCCTGTCTGGCTGCGACCACACACGTTGCGAAAGGATCCCTACTCAAAGACACTGATCTTGCTCCACCACTCTCATGGGACTCTACCTGAGCAGGTGCCTGCACAGGTACCTGGGCACACGCAAGGCGGCCCTAGCAGCACGGCCTTTGAGGCCCAGGAGAATCACCCAGGAGCACCGCCCTCTGAGGCCCAGGCCTGCCCCCCGCCCCCAGGACCCTGGCATCTGTAAACCTGTCCCGGGACACCCAGAGCCCCGGGATCGCTCCCAAGCCCTCCACAAGGTTCTGCGCAGTGGGGACCACACCCGAGGCAGGAGGGCAGTGGGCACCCCGCCTGCGAGGTACAGTCCGCACAGGCTGCACCCCTGGCTACTCCTGATACCCCAACTTACCAAGGTCCGCTACGGAGGCATGAAGCGCAGACTTCGCCACGCCCCAGACCCAGGTTGGCCCCACAGCCCTTTCAAAGTCCAAACGAATCCCGAGGGTCCAGGGAGCCTCTACAGGTGCCCACCGCCCCAGCCGGCCCCGGACCCCTGTGCCAAGGAGACAGTGCTAAAGAACCTCAGCCAGTGCAACAAAGGGAAAAGGAAGTTTGATGGAGCCGTGTGGTTTGAGGAACCTGAGCCCAAGAGGAAGCGGCAGAGCCCAAAGCGCAGACCATCTGCCTTCAGGCCGGTCATCAGAAACGGAGTGGAGCCGTCATTCCTGCCCAGGCCTGGGCCGCTGAAGAGAAGCGTCCGCTCCAGGGCATCTGCGTCTGTGAGGAAGAGACTGAGCCACGGCCTGCCCTCCAGCCTTCCTGGGGCCTTCCCTGGCCCCTGCCCCACCGGCCCCAGCTCCCAGGCCAGCCCAGGACATGGTCTCACAGCCCCTGCTGCAGGCCCGGGAGCAGATGCCCCACTGTCCCAGGAGCCTAGGCCTTCCTCCCCTTCCCAGGGGCCACACCAGGAGGGTCCTGCTGAGCCCGAGCACACTCAGCCCGCTCACCTCCTTGGCTCCTAAGAGTCAGAGCCATGCCACCCTCCTCTGAGACTCAAAGCCACAGTCCCTTTATCCTACAGGCCCCTCTACCTGACAGGAGTCACTGAGCCCACAGCTCACTTGGACTGCTTCTGCCTGACAGGTCTGCCACCCCCAGACCTCCTCTCCCTTCCCTGAGGAGCCCAAACTCTAAAGAGACTATTCAGATCACAACCCTGGACTTTCCCCTGCCAGCCCTCTCCTGCCTTCTCCCTGGGAGGAGGCTCACCAGGAAGGTGGCCTTCTCCCCATGGGCTCAGTTAGCTTAGTTAAGTGTTTGTGTTTATTTTATATAGTAGTAATAACAAGAGTTTTGTTTTAGTAGTGATTGTCATATGCTTTCTTTCAAAGTTAAGTGTTTGTTGGTATTTTATATAGTAGAAATAATAAGAGTTTTGTTTTATTAGTGATTGTCATATGCTTTCTTTCAAAGTTAAGTGTTTGTTGGTATTTTATATAGTAGAAATAATAATAGTTTGTTTTATTAGTGATTGTCATATGCTTTCTTTCAAAGTTAAGTGTTTGTTGGTACTTTATATAGTAGAAATAGTAATAGTTCTGTTTTACTAAAATAAAATGGTTTTGTTTTGTGTTTGTGACTGGGCCCGTCCTATGCATTTTGGAGGGTCTGATCAGTATCCTTGGCCTCTGACACATAGGTGCCAGTAGCATACCTACAGCTGTGGCTACCTACAGTGTGTCCCAGTAATTTCCAAAGAACCAAATTGCCCTCAGTGGAAACCACCAATCCAGAACTAAATTTAACAAAAGAAAAGGTTAAGTCTCAATAACATGCTTCCAAATGAAAAAGCTTTATATATATATATATATATATATATATATATATATATATATATATCATAATGTCATTTACACACATCACATGTTACATAATTATTATTCAATGTAATCATGACGTCATTTAATTCATATTCATGCATATATTTCTACTTTTATATAGGATTGTATATCAATTAAATATGAATTAAATTTATTACATTGACTAAAATATTTTAATATATCATTAATAAATAGAGTGTAGTATTAAATTTAATACAACCAATATTATTCCATTGTACAAATTATATAAAAAGAAATACAAAATTGTATTTCTGACATAATAAGGAAGGCCAGAAACTAGGCACAGGGTCCTATGTCACCGATGCTGTTCTCTCCATCTAAAGTCTCTTGATACATTGTTCAAACATGAATTTCAGGTTGTTTTCCGTTGGAGGGCCAGGGAATACAGCTATGAACACAGCAAAGTGCCTTTGCCTGTGGAGCTTGCTTTCTAAGGGTATAGAGGCAGAAGATAAACAAGTAAATACATAAAAACACTTTGGGGTGGGGATAGAAGAGGTGGTGAGCACTCTAGAAACAGTGGGGCTGGAGTAAAGCCACAAATCAAGGTTTTTGCTTGAAATTTTCCACTCACTCATCTGTGGGGTTGACAGGGCACTACATGTAAATGACATATAAGTAGGGGCTTGGACTCTGATTGCATTAACTGAGATGCTTTTGGCATTTGGCATGGGATGTCCCCTCTTGAGTGGGACTGTCCTGAGCCTTGGGCTACATTATTTATCTCTGGTCTTACCTCTAATTCCTCAGCACTCTCCAGTCATGGATGTAGGTCTAACCCCTGACACCCACTCTACCCTGTCCCTGTGACTGCACACACGCAATTTCCTGGGTGGAGTCAATACCATCCATACCCAGGTAAAGACTTTTTATATTATTTTACATTTAGATTTATTCTTTTTTATTTTATTTTTTTTTTTTTAGTTTTAGGTGGACACAATAACTTTATTTTTTAATTTGTTATGTGGTGCTGAGGATTGAATCCAGGGTCTCACACATGCTAGGTGAGCACTCTACCACTGAGCCACAACCCCAGCCCATGAGTCATGGTCTTTATTGTTAAATTATCTTTTAAAGGGAAAGACTGAAAAAGATAAGTCTTCAGAGGCTCAAGAAATGATGATATTTTTCTAGGTTTTAAAATAAAACTCAATGGTATGATTTGTTACTTAAATTCCTTACGTGTGGGCTGGGGTTTGGCTTAGCGGTAGAGCGCTCACCTAGCACATGTGAGGCGCTGGGTTCGATCCTCAGCACCACATAAATATAAGTAAGTAAAATAAGGGTATTGTGTGCATTACACAACTAAAGAAAAAAATTTAAAAACCTCCTTACATGTATTACATCATTTAACCTATTTAACCTCAATAGCTCTGAGAGAGGGATACCATAATTACATTTTACAGATGATGAGAGGAAGGCCAAAACAGGGTGAGTAACTTGTCTGTATTCCAATAGTTATCAACAGGCAATGCCAAAAATTAAAAACCTAGGCATTCTGGCTCCTGACAGCCTGTACCATTAAAGAATAGGGCCACAAAAGGGTTCTTGCCAAAAGGAGACAATAGCGGGCTGGGGCTGTAGCTCAGTGGTAAAGCACTTGCCTTGCAGGTGTGAGGCACTGGGTTTCATCCTCAGCACCACATAAAAATAAAGATACTGTGTGCTCATCTACTATATCTATATCTATATCTATATATATAAAGACAATAGCATGCATTCTTAGCTAATGGTTAAACCTGGGTTTCTTAACTATAGCATGATTGACTTTGAAGTCAAATAACACTTTGTGTGGGGTGCTGCACTGTGCATCATAAGATGTTTGGCAACATCCCTAGCTTCTGCTTACTTGATGTTGGTGGCACACCTCCCACTTCGAGTTGCGACAAGAAAAATGTGTCCACACATTGTCAAAGGTCTCTTCAGAGACAAAATTGCTCCTGGATGAGAGCCAATGATCTACCTCTAATCTCTAATAAAAATTAACAAAAATGAAATCTTTGACAACATAATCAATAAATCAAATGTGGGGCAGAATGAGAACTCTTCCACATCTATGAAATCAGCAAGTCAACTGACCAAAAGCAAGCATATTTAGGGGTAGTTACCTGATGGCTGTCTGTACTTCAACAGCAGGAAGGGTATGATTTTTTGAAGGGTCTGTAACCACAAACCAGAATGACACCCTTTGGGTTACATTGCAAAGTAGGACATGGGAAATTCTGCAGACAATGGAAAGAAAAAAATATATCATAAGGATATCATCCCAACTGGCATTACACTGTTTCTTCTGATGCAATTACCATTTTATGACTCACCTTAGTTACATTTGCAAAGTTATTTTCTACCATTTGAAGGAATGACTTAATAAGAAAAAAATTATATAGGAAATTCTCATTGCTTTAAAATCATATACTCAGGAATCATTTCTTAAGAAGGAATCTGCCACAAAAATTAAAAAGGAATTAGGCGGTGGAGAACATTAAGGATATTGTTCTCTATCATCTAGCAGCTGAAAGCTTCTCTGCTTCCTCAATACTGGGTCCCTCTCTAAACCACAGAAGCCTCTGGCATGTCCTCATCAAGTTTATTGGCCCCCTGTCCATTCTACCTTCCTCCTCTCAGATTCAATCAGAATCAATTTTTTATTCTTGATTCACTACTTGCACTGTCTGCCTCAACTTCTGTCCATACCCCCACACACACACCGCCAGAGCATTGGGACCATCCTAAGAGGTGCCTTCCTCATGTACTTTTGAGGAAACAGTTCTCACGAACAGTTGCTTTTATATTGCCTTGAACAGACCTCCAAACAAGTGTTATAATCAATTCACCAGCAGCCTTTGAACACGTGATTTGTAGTTACACGCTTTTCAACTACAAAATGGCAATGTGACTCACTCTATTCCATACACATGAATTACCCATAATTGAAAAGAGAGAAATGACATTGGTGTTTAGGGAAAAGACTATCTATATGAGGATGCGTGAACCTTAAAACTATAAGAGAGTCCATAAAAAATCAACAGTGCTAAATCATAAATTCTGGATGGCTTTCAGTGTTTTCTTAAGAGCAAAGTAAGAAAAAAGGCATTCATATACACTGCATACAAATCAAACACAAAGCAATCACCTTAACTGAAAAAAAAAATAGTTATTTGTTATTCTTTTAAAAGAGAATTTCATTTTATTATAGTCATTTTTACACTGTTGAAAGAGAGTACTCTTCTGTAAATAGCTATCCGGAGAAATTCCTTCATTTTCTCCCTGGCAGGTAGAAAAGAAGATGCAAGTGCGAGGACCCTCTGCCCAGGGCTGTGTCTGAGAGCAGCAATCGGGAGGAGAGAGGCTTGAGCTTTCCTTGCGCTCCAGACAGCATGGGGCGCCCCGCGTGCCACTCTGCCTCATGCTGTCCTCGTGTCCTTGGGGCAGGAGCCTGGCGGGTGCCAGATCCCCGCAAACGGCACCCCACGCGCTTTGTCTGCCCCAACTGTCACTTGTTTCCTGTCTGGCTGCGACCACACACGTTGCCAAAGGATCCCTACTCAAAGACACTGATCTTGCTCCACCACTCTCATGGGACTCTACCTGAGCAGGTGCCTGCACAGGTACCTGGGCACACGCAAGGCGGCCCTAGCAGCACGGCCTTTGAGGCCCAGGAGAATCACCCAGGAGCACCGCCCTCTGAGGCCCAGGCCTGCCCCCCGCCCCCAGGACCCTGGCATCTGTAAACCTGTCCCGGGACACCCAGAGCCCCGGGATCGCTCCCAAGCCCTCCACAAGGTTCTGCGCAGTGGGGACCACACCCGAGGCAGGAGGGCAGTGGGCACCCCGCCTGCGAGGTACAGTCCGCACAGGCTGCACCCCTGGCTACTCCTGATACCCCAACTTACCAAGGTCCGCTACGGAGGCATGAAGCGCAGACTTCGCCACGCCCCAGACCCAGGTTGGCCCCACAGCCCTTTCAAAGTCCAAACGAATCCCGAGGGTCCAGGGAGCCTCTACAGGTGCCCACCGCCCCAGCCGGCCCCGGACCCCTGTGCCAAGGAGACAGTGCTAAAGAACCTCAGCCAGTGCAACAAAGGGAAAAGGAAGTTTGATGGAGCCGTGTGGTTTGAGGAACCTGAGCCCAAGAGGAAGCGGCAGAGCCCAAAGCGCAGACCATCTGCCTTCAGGCCGGTCATCAGAAACGGAGTGGAGCCGTCATTCCTGCCCAGGCCTGGGCCGCTGAAGAGAAGCGTCCGCTCCAGGGCATCTGCGTCTGTGAGGAAGAGACTGAGCCACGGCCTGCCCTCCAGCCTTCCTGGGGCCTTCCCTGGCCCCTGCCCCACCGGCCCCAGCTCCCAGGCCAGCCCAGGACATGGTCTCACAGCCCCTGCTGCAGGCCCGGGAGCAGATGCCCCACTGTCCCAGGAGCCTAGGCCTTCCTCCCCTTCCCAGGGGCCACACCAGGAGGGTCCTGCTGAGCCCGAGCACACTCAGCCCGCTCACCTCCTTGGCTCCTAAGAGTCAGAGCCATGCCACCCTCCTCTGAGACTCAAAGCCACAGTCCCTTTATCCTACAGGCCCCTCTACCTGACAGGAGTCACTGAGCCCACAGCTCACTTGGACTGCTTCTGCCTGACAGGTCTGCCACCCCCAGACCTCCTCTCCCTTCCCTGAGGAGCCCAAACTCTAAAGAGACTATTCAGATCACAACCCTGGACTTTCCCCTGCCAGCCCTCTCCTGCCTTCTCCCTGGGAGGAGGCTCACCAGGAAGGTGGCCTTCTCCCCATGGGCTCAGTTAGCTTAGTTAAGTGTTTGTGTTTATTTTATATAGTAGTAATAACAAGAGTTTTGTTTTAGTAGTGATTGTCATATGCTTTCTTTCAAAGTTAAGTGTTTGTTGGTATTTTATATAGTAGAAATAATAAGAGTTTTGTTTTATTAGTGATTGTCATATGCTTTCTTTCAAAGTTAAGTGTTTGTTGGTACTTTATATAGTAGAAATAATAATAGTTTGTTTTATTAGTGATTGTCATATGCTTTCTTTCAAAGTTAAGTGTTTGTTGGTATTTTATATAGTAGAAATAGTAATAGTTCTGTTTTACTAAAATAAAATGGTTTTGTTTTGTGTTTGTGACTGGGCCCGTCCTATGCATTTTGGAGGGTCTGATCAGTATCCTTGGCCTCTGACACATAGGTGCCAGTAGCATACCTACAGCTGTGGCTACCTACAGTGTGTCCCAGTAATTTCCAAAGAACCAAATTGCCCTCAGTGGAAACCACCAATCCAGAACTAAATTTAACAAAAGAAAAGGTTAAGGCTCAATAACATGCTTCCAAATGAAAAAGCTTAATATATATATATATATATATATATATATATATATATATATATATATATATATCATAATGTCATTTACACACATCACATGTTACATAATTATTATTCAATGTAATCATGACGTAATTTAATTCATATTCATGCATATATCTCTACTTTTATATAGGATTGTATATCAATTAAATATGAATTAAATTTATTACATTGACTAAAATATTTTAATATATCATTAATAAATAGAGTGTAGTATTAAATTTAATACAACCAATATTATTCCATTGTACAAATTATATAAAAAGAAATACAAAATTGTATTTCTGACATAATAAAGAAGGCCAGAAACTAGGCACAGGGTCCTATGTCACCGATGCTGTTCTCTCCATCTAAAGTCTCTTGATACATTGTTCAAACATGAATTTCAGGTTGTTTTCCGTTGGAGGGCCAGGGAATACAGCTATGAACACAGCAAAGTACCTTTGCCTGTGGAGCTTGCTTTCTAAGGGTATAGAGGCAGAAGATAAACAAGTAAATACATAAAAACACTTTGGGGTGGGGATAGAAGAGGTGGTGAGCACTCTAGAAACAGTGGGGCTGAAGTAAAACCACAAATCAAGGATTTTGCTTGAAATTTTCCACTCACTCATCTGTGGGGTTGACAGGGCACTACATGTAAATGACATATAAGTAGGGGCTTGGACTCTGATTGCATTAACTGAGATGCTTTTGGCATTTGGGGTGGGATGTCCCCTCTTGAGTGGGACTGTCCTGAGCCTTGGGCTACATTATTTATCTCTGGTCTTACCTCTAATTCCTCAGCACTCTCCAGTCATGGATGTAGGTCTAACTCCTGACACTCACTCTACCCTGTCCCTGTGACTGCACACACGCAATTTCCTGGGTGGAGTCAATACCATCCATACCCAGGTAAAGACTTTTTATATTATTTTACATTTAGATTTATTCTTTTTTAATTTTTTTTTTTTTTAGTTTTAGGTGGACACAATAACTTTATTTTTTAATTTGTTATGTGGTGCTGAGGATTGAATCCAGGGTCTCACACATGCTAGGTGAGCACTCTACCACTGAGCCACAACCCCAGCCCATGAGTCATGGTCTTTATTGTTAAATTATCTTTTAAAGGTAAAGACTGAAAAAGATAAGTCTTCAGAGGCTCAAGAAATGATGATATTTTTCTAGGTTTTAAAATAAAACTCAATGGTATGATTTGTTACTTAAATTCCTTAAGTGTGGGCTGGGGTTTGGCTTAGCGGTAGAGCGCTCACCTAGCACATGTGAGGCGCTGGGTTCGATCCTCAGCACCACATAAATATAAGTAAGTAAAATAAGGGTATTGTGTGCATTACACAACTAAAAAAAAAAATTTAAAAACCTCCTTACATGTATTACATCATTTAACCTATTTAACCTCAATAGCTCTGAGAGAGGGATACCATAATTACATTTACAGATGATGAGAGGAAGGCCAAAACAGGGTGAGTAACTTGTCTGTATTCCAATAGTTATCAACAGGCAATGCCAAAAATTAAAAACCGAGGCATTCTGGCTCCTGACAGCCTGTACCATTAAAGAATAGGGCCACAAAAGGGTTCTTGCCAAAAGGAGACAATAGCGGGCTGGGGCTGTAGCTCAGTGGTAAAGCACTTGCCTTGCAGGTGTGAGGCACTGGGTTTCATCCTCAGCACCACATAAAAATAAAGATACTGTGTGCTCATCTACTATATATATATATATATATATATATATATATATAAAGACAATAGCATGCATTCTTAGCTAATGGTTAAACCTGGGTTTCTTAACTATAGCATGATTGACTTTGAAGTCAAATAACTCTTTGTGTGGGGTGCTGCACTGTGCATCATAAGATGTTTGGCAACATCCCTAGCTTCTGCTTACTTGATGTTGGTGGCACACCTCCCACTTCGAGTTGCGACAAGAAAAATGTGTCCACACATTGTCAAAGGTCTCTTCAGAGACAAAATTGCTCCTGGATGAGAGCCAATGATCTACCTCTAATCTCTAATAAAAATTAACAAAAATGAAATCTTTGACAACATAATCAATAAATCAAATGTGGGGCAGAATGAGAACTCTTCCACATCTATGAAATCAGCAAGTCAACTGACCAAAAGCAAGCATATTTAGGGGTAGTTACCTGATGGCTGTCTGTACTTCAACAGCAGGAAGGGTATGATTTTTTGAAGGGTCTGTAACCACAAACCAGAATGACACCCTTTGGGTTACATTGCAAAGTAGGACATGGGAAATTCTGCAGACAATGGAAAGAAAAAAATATATCATAAGAATATCATCCCAACTGGCATTACACTGTTTCTTCTGATGCAATTACCATTTTATGACTCACCTTAGTTACATTTGCAAAGTTATTTTCTACCATTTGAAGGAATGACTTAATAAGAAAAAAAATATATAGGAAATTCTCATTGCTTTAAAATCATATACTCAGGAATCATTTCTTAAGAAGGAATCTGCCACAAAAATTAAAAAGGAATTAGGCGGTGGAGAACATTAAGGATATTGTTCTCTATCATCTAGCAGCTGAAAGCTTCTCTGCTTCCTCAATACTGGGTCCCTCTCTAAACCACAGAAGCCTCTGGCATGTCCTCATCAAGTTTATTGGCCCCCTGTCCATTCTACCTTCCTCCTCTCAGATTCAATCAGAATCAATTTTTTATTCTTGATTCACTACTTGCACTGTCTGCCTCAACTTCTGTCCATACCCCCACACACACACCGCCAGAGCATTGGGACCATCCTAAGAGGTGCCTTCCTCATGTACTTTTGAGGAAACAGTTCTCACGAACAGTTGCTTTTATATTGCCTTGAACAGACCTCCAAACAAGTGTTATAATCAATTCACCAGCAGCCTTTGAACACGTGATTTGTAGTTACACGCTTTTCAACTACAAAATGGCAATGTGACTCACTCTATTCCATACACATGAATTACCCATAATTGAAAAGAGAGAAATGACATTGGTGTTTAGGGAAAAGACTATCTATATGAGGATGCGTGAACCTTAAAACTATAAGAGAGTCCATAAAAAATCAACAGTGCTAAATCATAAATTCTGGATGGCTTTCAGTGTTTTCTTAAGAGCAAAGTAAGAAAAAAGGCATTCATATACACTGCATACAAATCAAACACAAAGCAATCACCTTAACTGAAAAAAAAAATAGTTATTTGTTATTCTCTTAAAAGAGAATTTCATTTTATTATAGTCATTTTTACACTGTTGAAAGAGAGTACTCTTCTGTAAATAGCTATCCGGAGAAATTCCTTCATTTTCTCCCTGGCAGGTAGAAAAGAAGATGCAAGTGCGAGGACCCTCTGCCCAGGGCTGTGTCTGAGAGCAGCAATCGGGAGGAGAGAGGCTTGAGCTTTCCTTGCGCTCCAGACAGCATGGGGCGCCCCGCGTGCCACTCTGCCTCATGCTGTCCTCGTGTCCTTGGGGCAGGAGCCTGGCGGGTGCCAGATCCCCGCAAACGGCACCCCACGCGCTTTGTCTGCCCCAACTGTCACTTGTTTCCTGTCTGGCTGCGACCACACACGTTGCCAAAGGATCCCTACTCAAAGACACTGATCTTGCTCCACCACTCTCATGGGACTCTACCTGAGCAGGTGCCTGCACAGGTACCTGGGCACACGCAAGGCGGCCCTAGCAGCACGGCCTTTGAGGCCCAGGAGAATCACCCAGGAGCACCGCCCTCTGAGGCCCAGGCCTGCCCCCCGCCCCCAGGACCCTGGCATCTGTAAACCTGTCCCGGGACACCCAGAGCCCCGGGATCGCTCCCAAGCCCTCCACAAGGTTCTGCGCAGTGGGGACCACACCCGAGGCAGGAGGGCAGTGGGCACCCCGCCTGCGAGGTACAGTCCGCACAGGCTGCACCCCTGGCTACTCCTGATACCCCAACTTACCAAGGTCCGCTACGGAGGCATGAAGCGCAGACTTCGCCATGCCCCAGACCCAGGTTGGCCCCACAGCCCTTTCAAAGTCCAAACGAATCCCGAGGGTCCAGGGAGCCTCTACAGGTGCCCACCGCCCCAGCCGGCCCCGGACCCCTGTGCCAAGGAGACAGTGCTAAAGAACCTCAGCCAGTGCAACAAAGGGAAAAGGAAGTTTGATGGAGCCGTGTGGTTTGAGGAACCTGAGCCCAAGAGGAAGCGGCAGAGCCCAAAGCGCAGACCATCTGCCTTCAGGCCGGTCATCAGAAACGGAGTGGAGCCGTCATTCCTGCCCAGGCCTGGGCCGCTGAAGAGAAGCGTCCGCTCCAGGGCATCTGCGTCTGTGAGGAAGAGACTGAGCCACGGCCTGCCCTCCAGCCTTCCTGGGGCCTTCCCTGGCCCCTGCCCCACCGGCCCCAGCTCCCAGGCCAGCCCAGGACATGGTCTCACAGCCCCTGCTGCAGGCCCGGGAGCAGATGCCCCACTGTCCCAGGAGCCTAGGCCTTCCTCCCCTTCCCAGGGGCCACACCAGGAGGGTCCTGCTGAGCCCGAGCACACTCAGCCCGCTCACCTCCTTGGCTCCTAAGAGTCAGAGCCATGCCACCCTCCTCTGAGACTCAAAGCCACAGTCCCTTTATCCTACAGGCCCCTCTACCTGACAGGAGTCACTGAGCCCACAGCTCACTTGGACTGCTTCTGCCTGACAGGTCTGCCACCCCCAGACCTCCTCTCCCTTCCCTGAGGAGCCCAAACTCTAAAGAGACTATTCAGATCACAACCCTGGACTTTCCCCTGCCAGCCCTCTCCTGCCTTCTCCCTGGGAGGAGGCTCACCAGGAAGGTGGCCTTCTCCCCATGGGCTCAGTTAGCTTAGTTAAGTGTTTGTGTTTATTTTATATAGTAGTAATAACAAGAGTTTTGTTTTAGTAGTGATTGTCATATGCTTTCTTTCAAAGTTAAGTGTTTGTTGGTATTTTATATAGTAGAAATAATAAGAGTTTTGTTTTATTAGTGATTGTCATATGCTTTCTTTCAAAGTTAAGTGTTTGTTGGTATTTTATATAGTAGAAATAATAATAGTTTGTTTTATTAGTGATTGTCATATGCTTTCTTTCAAAGTTAAGTGTTTGTTGGTATTTTATATAGTAGAAATAGTAATAGTTCTGTTTTACTAAAATAAAATGGTTTTGTTTTGTGTTTGTGACTGGGCCCGTCCTATGCATTTTGGAGGGTCTGATCAGTATCCTTGGCCTCTGACACATAGGTGCCAGTAGCATACCTACAGCTGTGGCTACCTACAGTGTGTCCCAGTAATTTCCAAAGAACCAAATTGCCCTCAGTGGAAACCACCAATCCAGAACTAAATTTAACAAAAGAAAAGGTTAAGTCTCAATAACATGCTTCCAAATGAAAAAGCTTAATATATATATATATATATATATATATATATATATATATATATATATATATCATAATGTCATTTACACACATCACATGTTACATAATTATTATTCAATGTAATCATGATGTAATTTAATTCATATTCATGCATATATCTCTACTTTTATATAGGATTGTATATCAATTAAATATGAATTAAATTTATTACATTGACTAAAATATTTTAATATATCATTAATAAATAGAGTGTAGTATTAAATTTAATACAACCAATATTATTCCATTGTACAAATTATATAAAAAGAAATACAAAATTGTATTTCTGACATAATAAAGAAGGCCAGAAACTAGGCACAGGGTCCTATGTCACCGATGCTGTTCTCTCCATCTAAAGTCTCTTGATACATTGTTCAAACATGAATTTCAGGTTGTTTTCCGTTGGAGGGCCAGGGAATACAGCTATGAACACAGCAAAGTGCCTTTGCCTGTGGAGATTGCTTTCTAAGGGTATAGAGGCAGAAGATAAACAAGTAAATACATAAAAACACTTTGGGGTGGGGATAGAAGAGGTGGTGAGCACTCTAGAAAGAGTGGGGCTGGAGTAAAACCACAAATCAAGGTTTTTGCTTGAAATTTTCCACTCACTCATCTGTGGGGTTGACAGGGCACTACATGTAAATGACATATAAGTAGGGGCTTGGACTCTGATTGCATTAACTGAGATGCTTTTGGCATTTGGGGTGGGATGTCCCCTCTTGAGTGGGACTGTCCTGAGCCTTGGGCTACATTATTTATCTCTGGTCTTACCTCTAATTCCTCAGCACTCTCCAGTCATGGATGTAGGTCTAACCCCTGACACCCACTCTACCCTGTCCCTGTGACTGCACACACGCAATTTCCTGGGTGGAGTCAATACCATCCATACCCAGGTAAAGACTTTTTATATTATTTTACATTTAGATTTATTCTTTTTTATTTTTTTATTTTTTTTTAGTTTTAGGTGGACACAATAACTTTATTTTTTAATTTGTTATGTGGTGCTGAGGATTGAATCCAGGGTCTCACACATGCTAGGTGAGCACTCTACCACTGAGCCACAACCCCAGCCCATGAGTCATGGTCTTTATTGTTAAATTATCTTTTAAAGGTAAAGACTGAAAAAGATAAGTCTTCAGAGGCTCAAGAAATGATGATATTTTTCTAGGTTTTAAAATAAAACTCAATGGTATGATTTGTTACTTAAATTCCTTACGTGTGGGCTGGGGTTTGGCTTAGCGGTAGAGCGCTCACCTAGCACATGTGAGGCGCTGGGTTCGATCCTCAGCACCACATAAATATAAGTAAGTAAAATAAGGGTATTGTGTGCATTACACAACTAAAAAAAAAATTTAAAAACCTCCTTACATGTATTACATCATTTAACCTATTTAACCTCAATAGCTC
Organism: Callospermophilus lateralis; assembly: GCF_048772815.1. NCBI lineage: Eukaryota > Metazoa > Chordata > Mammalia > Rodentia > Sciuridae > Callospermophilus > Callospermophilus lateralis. The sequence goes on from NC_135326.1 coordinate 4,544,614, forward strand.
TGAGAGAGGGATACCATAATTACATTTTACAGATGATGAGAGGAAGGCCAAAACAGGGTGAGTAACTTGTCTGTATTCCAATAGTTATGAACAGGCAATGCCAAAAATTAAAAACCTAGGCATTCTGGCTCCTGACAGCCTGTACCATTAAAGAATAGGGCCACAAAAGGGTTCTTGCCAAAAGGAGACAATAGCGGGCTGGGGCTGTAGTTCAGTGGTAAAGCACTTGCCTTGCAGGTGTGAGGCACTGGGTTTCATCCTCAGCACCACATAAAAATAAAGATACTGTGTGCTCATCTACTATATCTATCTATCTATATATATATATATATATATATATATATATATATATATATATATATATACATATATATATATATATATATATGTATATATATATATAGACAATAGCATGCATTCTTAGCTAATGGTTAAACCTGGGTTTCTTAACTATAGCATGATTGGCTTTGAAGTCAAATAACTCTTTGTGTGGGGTGCTGCACTGTGCATCATAAGATGTTTGGCAACATCCCTAGCTTCTGCTTACTTGATGTTGGTGGCACACCTCCCACTTCGAGTTGCGACAAGAAAAATGTGTCCACACATTGTCAAAGGTCTCTTCAGAGACAAAATTGCTCCTGGATGAGAGCCAATGATCTACCTCTAATCTCTAATAAAAATTAACAAAAATGAAATCTTTGACAACATAATCAATAAATCAAATGTGGGGCAGAATGAGAACTCTTCCACATCTATGAAATCAGCAAGTCAACTGACCAAAAGCAAGCATATTTAGGGGTAGTTACCTGATGGCTGTCTGTACTTCAACAGCAGGAAGGGTATGATTTTTTGAAGGGTCTGTAACCACAAACCAGAATGACACCCTTTGGGTTACATTGCAAAGTAGGACATGGGAAATTCTGCAGACAATGGAAAGAAAAAAATATATCATAAGAATATCATCCCAACTGGCATTACACTGTTTCTTCTGATGCAATTACCATTTTATGACTCACCTTAGTTACATTTGCAAAGTTATTTTCTACCATTTGAAGGAATGACTTAATAAGAAAAAAATTATATAGGAAATTCTCATTGCTTTAAAATCATATACTCAGGAATCATTTCTTAAGAAGGAATCTGCCACAAAAATTAAAAAGGAATTAGGCGGTGGAGAACATTAAGGATATTGTTCTCTATCATCTAGCAGCTGAAAGCTTCTCTGCTTCCTCAATACTGGGTCCCTCTCTAAACCACAGAAGCCTCTGGCATGTCCTCATCAAGTTTATTGGCCCCCTGTCCATTCTACCTTCCTCCTCTCAGATTCAATCAGAATCAATTTTTTATTCTTGATTCACTACTTGCACTGTCTGCCTCAACTTCTGTCCATACCCCCACACACACACCGCCAGAGCATTGGGACCATCCTAAGAGGTGCCTTCCTCATGTACTTTTGAGGAAACAGTTCTCACGAACAGTTGCTTTTATATTGCCTTGAACAGACCTCCAAACAAGTGTTATAATCAATTCACCAGCAGCCTTTGAACACGTGATTTGTAGTTACACGCTTTTCAACTACAAAATGGCAATGTGACTCACTCTATTCCATACACATGAATTACCCATAATTGAAAAGAGAGAAATGACATTGGTGTTTAGGGAAAAGACTATCTATATGAGGATGCGTGAACCTTAAAACTATAAGAGAGTCCATAAAAAAACCAACAGTGCTAAATCATAAATTCTGGATGGCTTTCAGTGTTTTCTTAAGAGCAAAGTAAGAAAAAAGGCATTCATATACACTGCATACAAATCAAACACAAAGCAATCACCTTAACTGAAAAAAAAAATAGTTATTTGTTATTCTCTTAAAAGAGAATTTCATTTTATTATAGTCATTTTTACACTGTTGAAAGAGAGTACTCTTCTGTAAATAGCTATCCGGAGAAATTCCTTCATTTTCTCCCTGGCAGGTAGAAAAGAAGATGCAAGTGCGAGGACCCTCTGCCCAGGGCTGTGTCTGAGAGCAGCAATCTGGAGGAGAGAGGCTTGAGCTTTCCTTGCGCTCCAGACAGCATGGGGCGCCCCGCGTGCCACTCTGCCTCATGCTGTCCTCGTGTCCTTGGGGCAGGAGCCTGGCGGGTGCCAGATCCCCGCAAACGGCACCCCACGCGCTTTGTCTGCCCCAACTGTCACTTGTTTCCTGTCTGGCTGCGACCACACACGTTGCGAAAGGATCCCTACTCAAAGACACTGATCTTGCTCCACCACTCTCATGGGACTCTACCTGAGCAGGTGCCTGCACAGGTACCTGGGCACACGCAAGGCGGCCCTAGCAGCACGGCCTTTGAGGCCCAGGAGAATCACCCAGGAGCACCGCCCTCTGAGGCCCAGGCCTGCCCCCCGCCCCCAGGACCCTGGCATCTGTAAACCTGTCCCGGGACACCCAGAGCCCCGGGATCGCTCCCAAGCCCTCCACAAGGTTCTGCGCAGTGGGGACCACACCCGAGGCAGGAGGGCAGTGGGCACCCCGCCTGCGAGGTACTGTCCGCACAGGCTGCACCCCTGGCTACTCCTGATACCCCAACTTACCAAGGTCCGCTACGGAGGCATGAAGCGCAGACTTCGCCACGCCCCAGACCCAGGTTGGCCCCACAGCCCTTTCAAAGTCCAAACGAATCCCGAGGGTCCAGGGAGCCTCTACAGGTGCCCACCGCCCCAGCCGGCCCCGGACCCCTGTGCCAAGGAGACAGTGCTAAAGAACCTCAGCCAGTGCAACAAAGGGAAAAGGAAGTTTGATGGAGCCGTGTGGTTTGAGGAACCTGAGCCCAAGAGGAAGCGGCAGAGCCCAAAGCGCAGACCATCTGCCTTCAGGCCGGTCATCAGAAACGGAGTGGAGCCGTCATTCCTGCCCAGGCCTGGGCCGCTGAAGAGAAGCGTCCGCTCCAGGGCATCTGCGTCTGTGAGGAAGAGACTGAGCCACGGCCTGCCCTCCAGCCTTCCTGGGGCCTTCCCTGGCCCCTGCCCCACCGGCCCCAGCTCCCAGGCCAGCCCAGGACATGGTCTCACAGCCCCTGCTGCAGGCCCGGGAGCAGATGCCCCACTGTCCCAGGAGCCTAGGCCTTCCTCCCCTTCCCAGGGGCCACACCAGGAGGGTCCTGCTGAGCCCGAGCACACTCAGCCCGCTCACCTCCTTGGCTACTAAGAGTCAGAGCCATGCCACCCTCCTCTGAGACTCAAAGCCACAGTCCCTTTATCCTACAGGCCCCTCTACCTGACAGGAGTCACTGAGCCCACAGCTCACTTGGACTGCTTCTGCCTGACAGGTCTGCCACCCCCAGACCTCCTCTCCCTTCCCTGAGGAGCCCAAACTCTAAAGAGACTATTCAGATCACAACCCTGGACTTTCCCCTGCCAGCCCTCTCCTGCCTTCTCCCTGGGAGGAGGCTCACCAGGAAGGTGGCCTTCTCCCCATGGGCTCAGTTAGCTTAGTTAAGTGTTTGTGTTTATTTTATATAGTAGTAATAACAAGAGTTTTGTTTTAGTAGTGATTGTCATATGCTTTCTTTCAAAGTTAAGTGTTTGTTGGTATTTTATATAGTAGAAATAATAAGAGTTTTGTTTTATTAGTGATTGTCATATGCTTTCTTTCAAAGTTAAGTGTTTGTTGGTATTTTATATAGTAGAAATAATAATAGTTTGTTTTATTAGTGATTGTCATATGCTTTCTTTCAAAGTTAAGTGTTTGTTGGTATTTTATATAGTAGAAATAGTAATAGTTCTGTTTTACTAAAATAAAATGGTTTTGTTTTGTGTTTGTGACTGGGCCCGTCCTATGCATTTTGGAGGGTCTGATCAGTATCCTTGGCCTCTGACACATAGGTGCCAGTAGCATACCTACAGCTGTGGCTACCTACAGTGTGTCCCAGTAATTTCCAAAGAACCAAATTGCCCTCAGTGGAAACCACCAATCCAGAACTAAATTTAACAAAAGAAAAGGTTAAGTCTCAATAACATGCTTCCAAATGAAAAAGCTTAATATATATATATATATATATATATATATATATATATATATATATATCATAATGTCATTTACACACATCACATGTTACATAATTATTATTCAATGTAATCATGATGTAATTTAATTCATATTCATGCATATATCTCTACTTTTATATAGGATTGTATATCAATTAAATATGAATTAAATTTATTACATTGACTAAAATATTTTAATATATCATTAATAAATAGAGTGTAGTATTAAATTTAATACAACCAATATTATTCCATTGTACAAATTATATAAAAAGAAATACAAAATTGTATTTCTGACATAATAAAGAAGGCCAGAAACTAGGCACAGGGTCCTATGTCACCGATGCTGTTCTCTCCATCTAAAGTCTCTTGATACATTGTTCAAACATGAATTTCAGGTTGTTTTCCATTGGAGGGCCAGGGAATACAGCTATGAACACAGCAAAGTGCCTTTGCCTGTGGAGATTGCTTTCTAAGGGTATAGAGGCAGAAGATAAACAAGTAAATACATAAAAACACTTTGGGGTGGGGATAGAAGAGGTGGTGAGCACTCTAGAAACAGTGGGGCTGGAGTAAAACCACAAATCAAGGTTTTTGCTTGAAATTTTCCACTCACTCATCTGTGGGGTTGACAGGGCACTACATGTAAATGACATATAAGTAGGGGCTTGGACTCTGATTGCATTAACTGAGATGCTTTTGGCATTTGGGGTGGGATGTCCCCTCTTGAGTGGGACTGTCCTGAGCCTTGGGCTACATTATTTATCTCTGGTCTTACCTCTAATTCCTCAGCACTCTCCAGTCATGGATGTAGGTCTAACCCCTGACACCCACTCTACCCTGTCCCTGTGACTGCACACACGCAATTTCCTGGGTGGAGTCAATACCATCCATACCCAGGTAAAGACTTTTTATATTATTTTACATTTAGATTTATTCTTTTTTAATTTTTATTTTTTTTTTTAGTTTTAGGTGGACACAATAACTTTATTTTTTAATTTGTTATGTGGTGCTGAGGATTGAATCCAGGGTCTCACACATGCTAGGTGAGCACTCTTCCACTGAGCCACAACCCCAGCCCATGAGTCATGGTCTTTATTGTTAAATTATCTTTTAAAGGTAAAGACTGAAAAAGATAAGTCTTCAGAGGCTCAAGAAATGATGATATTTTTCTAGGTTTTAAAATAAAACTCAATGGTATGATTTGTTACTTAAATTCCTTACGTGTGGGCTGGGGTTTGGCTTAGCGGTAGAGCGCTCACCTAGCACATGTGAGGCGCTGGGTTCGATCCTCAGCACCACATAAATATAAGTAAGTAAAATAAGGGTATTGTGTGCATTACACAACTAAAAAAAAAATTTAAAAACCTCCTTACATGTATTACATCATTTAACCTATTTAACCTCAATAGCTCTGAGAGAGGGATACCATAATTACATTTTACAGATGATGAGAGGAAGGCCAAAACAGGGTGAGTAACTTGTCTGTATTCCAATAGTTATCAACAGGCAATGCCAAAAATTAAAAACCTAGGCATTCTGGCTCTTGACAGCCTGTACCATTAAAGAATAGGGCCACAAAAGGGTTCTTGCCAAAAGGAGACAATAGCGGGCTGGGGCTGTAGCTCAGTGGTAAAGCACTTGCCTTGCAGGTGTGAGGCACTGGGTTTCATCCTCAGCACCACATAAAAATAAAGATACTGTGTGCTCATCTACTATATCTATATCTATATATATATATATCTATATATATATCTATATATATATATATATATATATATATAGATATATATATATAAACACAATAGCATGCATTCTTAGCTAATGGTTAAACCTGGGTTTCTTAACTATAGCATGATTGACTTTGAAGTCAAATAACTCTTTGTGTGCGGGTCTGCACTGTGCATCATAAGATGTTTGGCAACATCCCTAGCTTCTGCTTACTTGATGTTGGTGGCACACCTCCCACTTCGAGTTGCGACAAGAAAAATGTGTCCACACATTGTCAAAGGTCTCTTCAGAGACAAAATTGCTCCTGGATGAGAGCCAATGATCTACCTCTAATCTCTAATAAAAATTAACAAAAATGAAATCTTTGACAACATAATCAATAAATCAAATGTGGGGCAGAATGAGAACTCTTCCACATCTATGAAATCAGCAAGTCAACTGACCAAAAGCAAGCATATTTAGGGGTAGTTACCTGATGGCTGTCTGTACTTCAACAGCAGGAAGGGTATGATTTTTTGAAGGGTCTGTAACCACAAACCAGAATGACACCCTTTGGGTTACATTGCAAAGTAGGACATGGGAAATTCTGCAGACAATGGAAAGAAAAAAATATATCATAAGAATATCATCCCAACTGGCATTACACTGTTTCTTCTGATGCAATGACCATTTTATGACTCACCTTAGTTACATTTGCAAAGTTATTTTCTACCATTTGAAGGAATGACTTAATAAGAAAAAAATTATATAGGAAATTCTCATTGCTTTAAAATCATATACTCAGGAATCATTTCTTAAGAAGGAATCTGCCACAAAAATTAAAAAGGAATTAGGCGGTGGAGAACATTAAGGATATTGTTCTCTATCATCTAGCAGCTGAAAGCTTCTCTGCTTCCTCAATACTGGGTCCCTCTCTAAACCACAGAAGCCTCTGGCATGTCCTCATCAAGTTTATTGGCCCCCTGTCCATTCTACCTTCCTCCTCTCAGATTCAATCAGAATCAATTTTTTATTCTTGATTCACTACTTGCACTGTCTGCCTCAACTTCTGTCCATACCCCCACACACACACCGCCAGAGCATTGGGACCATCCTAAGAGGTGCCTTCCTCATGTACTTTTGAGGAAACAGTTCTCACGAACAGTTGCTTTTATATTGCCTTGAACAGACCTCCAAACAAGTGTTATAATCAATTCACCAGCAGCCTTTGAACACGTGATTTGTAGTTACACGCTTTTCAACTACAAAATGGCAATGTGACTCACTCTATTCCATACACATGAATTACCCATAATTGAAAAGAGAGAAATGACATTGGTGTTTAGGGAAAAGACTATCTATATGAGGATGCGTGAACCTTAAAACTATAAGAGAGTCCATAAAAAATCAACAGTGCTAAATCATAAATTCTGGATGGCTTTCAGTGTTTTCTTAAGAGCAAAGTAAGAAAAAAGGCATTCATATACACTGCATACAAATCAAACACAAAGCAATCACCTTAACTGAAAAAAAAAATAGTTATTTGTTATTCTCTTAAAAGAGAATTTCATTTTATTATAGTCATTTTTACACTGTTGAAAGAGAGTACTCTTCTGTAAATAGCTATCCGGAGAAATTCCTTCATTTTCTCCCTGGCAGGTAGAAAAGAAGATGCAAGTGCGAGGACCCTCTGCCCAGGGCTGTCTGAGAGCAGCAATCGGGAGGAGAGAGGCTTGAGCTTTCCTTGCGCTCCAGACAGCATGGGGCGCCCCGCGTGCCACTCTGCCTCATGCTGTCCTCGTGTCCTTGGGGCAGGAGCCTGGCGGGTGCCAGATCCCCGCAAAGGGCACCCCACGCGCTTTGTCTGCCCCAACTGTCACTTGTTTCCTGTCTGGCTGCGACCACACACGTTGCGAAAGGATCCCTACTCAAAGACACTGATCTTGCTCCACCACTCTCATGGGACTCTACCTGAGCAGGTGCCTGCACAGGTACCTGGGCACACGCAAGGCGGCCCTAGCAGCACGGCCTTTGAGGCCCAGGAGAATCACCCAGGAGCACCGCCCTCTGAGGCCCAGGCCTGCCCCCCGCCCCCAGGACCCTGGCATCTGTAAACCTGTCCCGGGACACCCAGAGCCCCGGGATCGCTCCCAAGCCCTCCACAAGGTTCTGCGCAGTGGGGACCACACCCGAGGCAGGAGGGCAGTGGGCACCCCGCCTGCGAGGTACAGTCCGCACAGGCTGCACCCCTGGCTACTCCTGATACCCCAACTTACCAAGGTCCGCTATGGAGGCATGAAGCGCAGACTTCGCCACGCCCCAGACCCAGGTTGGCCCCACAGCCCTTTCAAAGTCCAAACGAATCCCGAGGGTCCAGGGAGCCTCTACAGGTGCCCACCGCCCCAGCCGGCCCCGGACCCCTGTGCCAAGGAGACAGTGCTAAAGAACCTCAGCCAGTGCAACAAAGGGAAAAGGAAGTTTGATGGAGCCGTGTGGTTTGAGGAACCTGAGCCCAAGAGGAAGCGGCAGAGCCCAAAGCGCAGACCATCTGCCTTCAGGCCGGTCATCAGAAACGGAGTGGAGCCGTCATTCCTGCCCAGGCCTGGGCCGCTGAAGAGAAGCGTCCGCTCCAGGGCATCTGCGTCTGTGAGGAAGAGACTGAGCCACGGCCTGCCCTCCAGCCTTCCTGGGGCCTTCCCTGGCCCCTGCCCCACCGGCCCCAGCTCCCAGGCCAGCCCAGGACATGGTCTCACAGCCCCTGCTGCAGGCCCGGGAGCAGATGCCCCACTGTCCCACGAGCCTAGGCCTTCCTCCCCTTCCCAGGGGCCACACCAGGAGGGTCCTGCTGAGCCCGAGCACACTCAGCCCGCTCACCTCCTTGGCTCCTAAGAGTCAGAGCCATGCCACCCTCCTCTGAGACTCAAAGCCACAGTCCCTTTATCCTACAGGCCCCTCTACCTGACAGGAGTCACTGAGCCCACAGCTCACTTGGACTGCTTCTGCCTGACAGGTCTGCCACCCCCAGACCTCCTCTCCCTTCCCTGAGGAGCCCAAACTCTAAAGAGACTATTCAGATCACAACCCTGGACTTTCCCCTGCCAGCCCTCTCCTGCCTTCTCCCTGGGAGGAGGCTCACCAGGAAGGTGGCCTTCTCCCCATGGGCTCAGTTAGCTTAGTTAAGTGTTTGTGTTTATTTTATATAGTAGTAATAACAAGAGTTTTGTTTTAGTAGTGATTGTCATATGCTTTCTTTCAAAGTTAAGTGTTTGTTGGTATTTTATATAGTAGAAATAATAAGAGTTTTGTTTTATTAGTGATTGTCATATGCTTTCTTTCAAAGTTAAGTGTTTGTTGGTATTTTATATAGTAGAAATAATAATAGTTTGTTTTATTAGTGATTGTCATATGCTTTCTTTCAAAGTTAAGTGTTTGTTGGTATTTTATATAGTAGAAATAGTAATAGTTCTGTTTTACTAAAATAAAATGGTTTTGTTTTGTGTTTGTGACTGGGCCCGTCCTATGCATTTTGGAGGGTCTGATCAGTATCCTTGGCCTCTGACACATAGGTGCCAGTAGCATACCTACAGCTGTGGCTACCTACAGTGTGTCCCAGTAATTTCCAAAGAACCAAATTGCCCTCAGTGGAAACCACCAATCCAGAACTAAATTTAACAAAAGAAAAGGTTAAGTCTCAATAACATGCTTCCAAATGAAAAAGCTTAATATATATATATATATATATATATATATATATATATATATATATATATCATAATGTCATTTACACACATCACATGTTACATAATTATTATTCAATGTAATCATGATGTAATTTAATTCATATTCATGCATATATCTCTACTTTTATATAGGATTGTATATCAATTAAATATGAATTAAATTTATTACATTGACTAAAATATTTTAATATATCATTAATAAATAGAGTGTAGTATTAAATTTAATACAACCAATATTATTCCATTGTACAAATTATATAAAAAGAAATACAAAATTGTATTTCTGACATAATAAAGAAGGCCAGAAACTAGGCACAGGGTCCTATGTCACCGATGCTGTTCTCTCCATCTAAAGTCTCTTGATACATTGTTCAAACATGAATTTCAGGTTGTTTTCCATTGGAGGGCCAGGGAATACAGCTATGAACACAGCAAAGTGCCTTTGCCTGTGGAGATTGCTTTCTAAGGGTATAGAGGCAGAAGATAAACAAGTAAATACATAAAAACACTTTGGGGTGGGGATAGAAGAGGTGGTGAGCACTCTAGAAACAGTGGGGCTGGAGTAAAACCACAAATCAAGGTTTTTGCTTGAAATTTTCCACTCACTCATCTGTGGGGTTGACAGGGCACTACATGTAAATGACATATAAGTAGGGGCTTGGACTCTGATTGCATTAACTGAGATGCTTTTGGCATTTGGGGTGGGATGTCCCCTCTTGAGTGGGACTGTCCTGAGCCTTGGGCTACATTATTTATCTCTGGTCTTACCTCTAATTCCTCAGCACTCTCCAGTCATGGATGTAGGTCTAACCCCTGACACCCACTCTACCCTGTCCCTGTGACTGCACACACGCAATTTCCTGGGTGGAGTCAATACCATCCATACCCAGGTAAAGACTTTTTATATTATTTTACATTTAGATTTATTCTTTTTTAATTTTTATTTTTTTTTTTAGTTTTAGGTGGACACAATAACTTTATTTTTTAATTTGTTATGTGGTGCTGAGGATTGAATCCAGGGTCTCACACATGCTAGGTGAGCACTCTTCCACTGAGCCACAACCCCAGCCCATGAGTCATGGTCTTTATTGTTAAATTATCTTTTAAAGGTAAAGACTGAAAAAGATAAGTCTTCAGAGGCTCAAGAAATGATGATATTTTTCTAGGTTTTAAAATAAAACTCAATGGTATGATTTGTTACTTAAATTCCTTACGTGTGGGCTGGGGTTTGGCTTAGCGGTAGAGCGCTCACCTAGCACATGTGAGGCGCTGGGTTCGATCCTCAGCACCACATAAATATAAGTAAGTAAAATAAGGGTATTGTGTGCATTACACAACTAAAAAAAAAATTTAAAAACCTCCTTACATGTATTACATCATTTAACCTATTTAACCTCAATAGCTCTGAGAGAGGGATACCATAATTACATTTTACAGATGATGAGAGGAAGGCCAAAACAGGGTGAGTAACTTGTCTGTATTCCAATAGTTATCAACAGGCAATGCCAAAAATTAAAAACCTAGGCATTCTGGCTCCTGACAGCCTGTACCATTAAAGAATAGGGCCACAAAAGGGTTCTTGCCAAAAGGAGACAATAGCGGGCTGGGGCTGTAGCTCAGTGGTAAAGCACTTGCCTTGCAGGTGTGAGGCACTGGGTTTCATCCTCAGCACCACATAAAAATAAAGATACTGTGTGCTCATCTACTATATCTATATCTATATATATATATCTATATATATATATCTATATATATATATATATATATATATATATAGATATATATATATAAAGACAATAGCATGCATTCTTAGCTAATGGTTAAACCTGGGTTTCTTAACTATAGCATGATTGACTTTGAAGTCAAATAACTCTTTGTGTGCGGGTCTGCACTGTGCATCATAAGATGTTTGGCAACATCCCTAGCTTCTGCTTACTTGATGTTGGTGGCACACCTCCCACTTCGAGTTGCGACAAGAAAAATGTGTCCACACATTGTCAAAGGTCTCTTCAGAGACAAAATTGCTCCTGGATGAGAGCCAATGATCTACCTCTAATCTCTAATAAAAATTAACAAAAATGAAATCTTTGACAACATAATCAATAAATCAAATGTGGGGCAGAATGAGAACTCTTCCACATCTATGAAATCAGCAAGTCAACTGACCAAAAGCAAGCATATTTAGGGGTAGTTACCTGATGGCTGTCTGTACTTCAACAGCAGGAAGGGTATGATTTTTTGAAGGGTCTGTAACCACAAACCAGAATGACACCCTTTGGGTTACATTGCAAAGTAGGACATGGGAAATTCTGCAGACAATGGAAAGAAAAAAATATATCATAAGAATATCATCCCAACTGGCATTACACTGTTTCTTCTGATGCAATGACCATTTTATGATTCACCTTAGTTACATTTGCAAAGTTATTTTCTACCATTTGAAGGAATGACTTAATAAGAAAAAAATTATATAGGAAATTCTCATTGCTTTAAAATCATATACTCAGGAATCATTTCTTAAGAAGGAATCTGCCACAAAAATTAAAAAGGAATTAGGCGGTGGAGAACATTAAGGATATTGTTCTCTATCATCTAGCAGCTGAAAGCTTCTCTGCTTCCTCAATACTGGGTCCCTCTCTAAACCACAGAAGCCTCTGGCATGTCCTCATCAAGTTTATTGGCCCCCTGTCCATTCTACCTTCCTCCTCTCAGATTCAATCAGAATCAATTTTTTATTCTTGATTCACTACTTGCACTGTCTGCCTCAACTTCTGTCCATACCCCCACACACACACCGCCAGAGCATTGGGACCATCCTAAGAGGTGCCTTCCTCATGTACTTTTGAGGAAACAGTTCTCACGAACAGTTGCTTTTATATTGCCTTGAACAGACCTCCAAACAAGTGTTATAATCAATTCACCAGCAGCCTTTGAACACGTGATTTGTAGTTACACGCTTTTCAACTACAAAATGGCAATGTGACTCACTCTATTCCATACACATGAATTACCCATAATTGAAAAGAGAGAAATGACATTGGTGTTAAGGGAAAAGACTATCTATATGAGGATGCGTGAACCTTAAAACTATAAGAGAGTCCATAAAAAATCAACAGTGCTAAATCATAAATTCTGGATGGCTTTCAGTGTTTTCTTAAGAGCAAAGTAAGAAAAAAGGCATTCATATACACTGCATACAAATCAAACACAAAGCAATCACCTTAACTGAAAAAAAAAATAGTTATTTGTTATTCTTTTAAAAGAGAATTTCATTTTATTATAGTCATTTTTACACTGTTGAAAGAGAGTACTCTTCTGTAAATAGCTATCCGGAGAAATTCCTTCATTTTCTCCCTGGCAGGTAGAAAAGAAGATGCAAGTGCGAGGACCCTCTGCCCAGGGCTGTGTCTGAGAGCAGCAATCGGGAGGAGAGAGGCTTGAGCTTTCCTTGCGCTCCAGACAGCATGGGGCGCCCCGCGTGCCACTCTGCCTCATGCTGTCCTCGTGTCCTTGGGGCAGGAGCCTGGCGGGTGCCAGATCCCCGCAAACGGCACCCCACGCGCTTTGTCTGCCCCAACTGTCACTTGTTTCCTGTCTGGCTGCGACCACACACGTTGCGAAAGGATCCCTACTCAAAGACACTGATCTTGCTCCACCACTCTCATGGGACTCTACCTGAGCAGGTGCCTGCACAGGTACCTGGGCACACGCAAGGCGGCCCTAGCAGCACGGCCTTTGAGGCCCAGGAGAATCACCCAGGAGCACCGCCCTCTGAGGCCCAGGCCTGCCCCCCGCCCCCAGGACCCTGGCATCTGTAAACCTGTCCCAGGACACCCAGAGCCCCGGGATCGCTCCCAAGCCCTCCACAAGGTTCTGCGCAGTGGGGACCACACCCGAGGCAGGAGGGCAGTGGGCACCCCGCCTGCGAGGTACAGTCCGCACAGGCTGCACCCCTGGCTACTCCTGATACCCCAACTTACCAAGGTCCGCTACGGAGGCATGAAGCGCAGACTTCGCCACGCCCCAGACCCAGGTTGGCCCCACAGCCCTTTCAAAGTCCAAACGAATCCCGAGGGTCCAGGGAGCCTCTACAGGTGCCCACCGCCCCAGCCGGCCCCGGACCCCTGTGCCAAGGAGACAGTGCTAAAGAACCTCAGCCAGTGCAACAAAGGGAAAAGGAAGTTTGATGGAGCCGTGTGGTTTGAGGAACCTGAGCCCAAGAGGAAGCGGCAGAGCCCAAAGCGCAGACCATCTGCCTTCAGGCCGGTCATCAGAAACGGAGTGGAGCCGTCATTCCTGCCCAGGCCTGGGCCGCTGAAGAGAAGCGTCCGCTCCAGGGCATCTGCGTCTGTGAGGAAGAGACTGAGCCACGGCCTGCCCTCCAGCCTTCCTGGGGCCTTCCCTGGCCCCTGCCCCACCGGCCCCAGCTCCCAGGCCAGCCCAGGACATGGTCTCACAGCCCCTGCTGCAGGCCCGGGAGCAGATGCCCCACTGTCCCAGGAGCCTAGGCCTTCCTCCCCTTCCCAGGGGCCACACCAGGAGGGTCCTGCTGAGCCCGAGCACACTCAGCCCGCTCACCTCCTTGGCTCCTAAGAGTCAGAGCCATGCCACCCTCCTCTGAGACTCAAAGCCACAGTCCCTTTATCCTACAGGCCCCTCTACCTGACAGGAGTCACTGAGCCCACAGCTCACTTGGACTGCTTCTGCCTGACAGGTCTGCCACCCCCAGACCTCCTCTCCCTTCCCTGAGGAGCCCAAACTCTAAAGAGACTATTCAGATCACAACCCTGGACTTTCCCCTGCCAGCCCTCTCCTGCCTTCTCCCTGGGAGGAGGCTCACCAGGAAGGTGGCCTTCTCCCCATGGGCTCAGTTAGCTTAGTTAAGTGTTTGTGTTTATTTTATATAGTAGTAATAACAAGAGTTTTGTTTTAGTAGTGATTGTCATATGCTTTCTTTCAAAGTTAAGTGTTTGTTGGTATTTTATATAGTAGAAATAATAAGAGTTTTGTTTTATTAGTGATTGTCATATGCTTTCTTTCAAAGTTAAGTGTTTGTTGGTATTTTATATAGTAGAAATAATAATAGTTTGTTTTATTAGTGATTGTCATATGCTTTCTTTCAAAGTTAAGTGTTTGTTGGTATTTTATATAGTAGAAATAGTAATAGTTCTGTTTTACTAAAATAAAATGGTTTTGTTTTGTGTTTGTGACTGGGCCCGTCCTATGCATTTTGGAGGGTCTGATCAGTATCCTTGGCCTCTGACACATAGGTGCCAGTAGCATACCTACAGCTGTGGCTACCTACAGTGTGTCCCAGTAATTTCCAAAGAACCAAATTGCCCTCAGTGGAAACCACCAATCCAGAACTAAATTTAACAAAAGAAAAGGTTAAGTCTCAATAACATGCTTCCAAATGAAAAAGCTTAATATATATATATATATATATATATATATATATATATATATATATCATAATGTCATTTACACACATCACATGTTACATAATTATTATTCAATGTAATCATGATGTAATTTAATTCATATTCATGCATATATCTCTACTTTTATATAGGATTGTATATCAATTAAATATGAATTAAATTTATTACATTGACTAAAATATTTTAATATATCATTAATAAATAGAGTGTAGTATTAAATTTAATACAACCAATATTATTCCATTATACAAATTATATAAAAAGAAATACAAAATTGTATTTCTGACATAATAAAGAAGGCCAGAAACTAGGCACAGGGTCCTATGTCACCGATGCTGTTCTCTCCATCTAAAGTCTCTTGATACATTGTTCAAACATGAATTTCAGGTTGTTTTCCGTTGGAGGGCCAGGGAATACAGCTATGAACACAGCAAAGTGCCTTTGCCTGTGGAGATTGCTTTCTAAGGGTATAGAGGCAGAAGATAAACAAGTAAATACATAAAAACACTTTGGGGTGGGGATAGAAGAGGTGGTGAGCACTCTAGAAACAGTGGGGCTGGAGTAAAACCACAAATCAAGGTTTTTGCTTGAAATTTTCCACTCACTCATCTATGGGGTTGACAGGGCACTACATGTAAATGACATATAAGTAGGGGCTTGGACTCTGATTGCATTAACTGAGATGCTTTTGGCATTTGGGGTGGGATGTCCCCTCTTGAGTGGGACTGTCCTGAGCCTTGGGCTACATTATTTATCTCTGGTCTTACCTCTAATTCCTCAGCACTCTCCAGTCATGGATGTAGGTCTAACCCCTGACACCCACTCTACCCTGTCCCTGTGACTGCACACACGCAATTTCCTGGGTGGAGTCAATACCATCCATACCCAGGTAAAGACTTTTTATATTATTTTACATTTAGATTTATTCTTTTTTAATTTTTATTTTTTTTTTTTAGTTTTAGGTGGACACAATAACTTTATTTTTTAATTTGTTATGTGGTGCTGAGGATTGAATCCAGGGTCTCACACATGCTAGGTGAGCACTCTACCACTGAGCCACAACCCCAGCCCATGAGTCATGGTCTTTATTGTTAAATTATCTTTTAAAGGTAAAGACTGAAAAAGATAAGTCTTCAGAGGCTCAAGAAATGATGATATTTTTCTAGGTTTTAAAATAAAACTCAATGGTATGATTTGTTACTTAAATTCCTTACGTGTGGGCTGGGGTTTGGCTTAGCGGTAGAGCGCTCACCTAGCACATGTGAGGCGCTGGGTTCGATCCTCAGCACCACATAAATATAAGTAAGTAAAATAAGGGTATTGTGTGCATTACACAACTAAAAAAAAAATTTAAAAACCTCCTTACATGTATTACATCATTTAACCTATTTAACCTCAATAGCTCTGAGAGAGGGATACCATAATTACATTTTACAGATGATGAGAGGAAGGCCAAAACAGGGTGAGTAACTTGTCTGTATTCCAATAGTTATCAACAGGCAATGCCAAAAATTAAAAACCTAGGCATTCTGGCTCCTGACAGCCTGTACCATTAAAGAATAGGGCCACAAAAGGGTTCTTGCCAAAAGGAGACAATAGCGGGCTGGGGCTGTAGCTCAGTGGTAAAGCACTTGCCTTGCAGGTGTGAGGCACTGGGTTTCATCCTCAGCACCACATAAAAATAAAGATACTGTGTGCTCATCTACTATATCTATATCTATATATATATATATCTATATCTATCTATATATATATATATATATATATATATATATATATATATATAAAGACAATAGCATGCATTCTTAGCTAATGGTTAAACCTGGGTTTCTTAACTATAGCATGATTGGCTTTGAAGTCAAATAACTCTTTGTGTGGGGTGCTGCACTGTGCATCATAAGATGTTTGGCAACATCCCTAGCTTCTGCTTACTTGATGTTGGTGGCACACCTCCCACTTCGAGTTGCGACAAGAAAAATGTGTCCACACATTGTCAAAGGTCTCTTCAGAGACAAAATTGCTCCTGGATGAGAGCCAATGATCTACCTCTAATCTCTAATAAAAATTAACAAAATGAAATCTTTGACAACATAATCAATAAATCAAATGTGGGGCAGAATGAGAACTCTTCCACATCTATGAAATCAGCAAGTCAACTGACCAAAAGCAAGCATATTTAGGGGTAGTTACCTGATGGCTGTCTGTACTTCAACAGCAGGAAGGGTATGATTTTTTGAAGGGTCTGTAACCACAAACCAGAATGACACCCTTTGGGTTACATTGCAAAGTAGGACATGGGAAATTCTGCAGACAATGGAAAGAAAAAAATATATCATAAGAATATCATCCCAACTGGCATTACACTGTTTCTTCTGATGCAATTACCATTTTATGACTCACCTTAGTTACATTTGCAAAGTTATTTTCTACCATTTGAAGGAATGACTTAATAAGAAAAAAATTATATAGGAAATTCTCATTGCTTTAAAATCATATACTCAGGAATCATTTCTTAAGAAGGAATCTGCCACAAAAATTAAAAAGGAATTAGGCGGTGGAGAACATTAAGGATATTGTTCTCTATCATCTAGCAGCTGAAAGCTTCTCTGCTTCCTCAATACTGGGTCCCTCTCTAAACCACAGAAGCCTCTGGCATGTCCTCATCAAGTTTATTGGCCCCCTGTCCATTCTACCTTCCTCCTCTCAGATTCAATCAGAATCAATTTTTTATTCTTGATTCACTACTTGCACTGTCTGCCTCAACTTCTGTCCATACCCCCACACACACACCGCCAGAGCATTGGGACCATCCTAAGAGGTGCCTTCCTCATGTACTTTTGAGGAAACAGTTCTCACGAACAGTTGCTTTTATATTGCCTTGAACAGACCTCCAAACAAGTGTTATAATCAATTCACCAGCAGCCTTTGAACACGTGATTTGTAGTTACACGCTTTTCAACTACAAAATGGCAATGTGACTCACTCTATTCCATACACATGAATTACCCATAATTGAAAAGAGAGAAATGACATTGGTGTTTAGGGAAAAGACTATCTATATGAGGATGCGTGAACCTTAAAACTATAAGAGAGTCCATAAAAAATCAACAGTGCTAAATCATAAATTCTGGATGGCTTTCAGTGTTTTCTTAAGAGCAAAGTAAGAAAAAAGGCATTCATATACACTGCATACAAATCAAACACAAAGCAATCACCTTAACTGAAAAAAAAAATAGTTATTTGTTATTCTCTTAAAAGAGAATTTCATTTTATTATAGTCATTTTTACACTGTTGAAAGAGAGTACTCTTCTGTAAATAGCTATCCGGAGAAATTCCTTCATTTTCTCCCTGGCAGGTAGAAAAGAAGATGCAAGTGCGAGGACCCTCTGCCCAGGGCTGTGTCTGAGAGCAGCAATCGGGAGGAGAGAGGCTTGAGCTTTCCTTGCGCTCCAGACAGCATGGGGCGCCCCGTGTGCCACTCTGCCTCATGCTGTCCTCGTGTCCTTGGGGCAGGAGCCTGGCGGGTGCCAGATCCCCGCAAAGGGCACCCCACGCGCTTTGTCTGCCCCAACTGTCACTTGTTTCCTGTCTGGCTGCGACCACACACGTTGCGAAAGGATCCCTACTCAAAGACACTGATCTTGCTCCACCACTCTCATGGGACTCTACCTGAGCAGGTGCCTGCACAGGTACCTGGGCACACGCAAGGCGGCCCTAGCAGCACGGCCTTTGAGGCCCAGGAGAATCACCCAGGAGCACCGCCCTCTGAGGCCCAGGCCTGCCCCCCGCCCCCAGGACCCTGGCATCTGTAAACCTGTCCCGGGACACCCAGAGCCCCGGGATCGCTCCCAAGCCCTCCACAAGGTTCTGCGCAGTGGGGACCACACCCGAGGCAGGAGGGCAGTGGGCACCCCGCCTGCGAGGTACAGTCCGCACAGGCTGCACCCCTGGCTACTCCTGATACCCCAACTTACCAAGGTCCGCTACGGAGGCATGAAGCGCAGACTTCGCCATGCCCCAGACCCAGGTTGGCCCCACAGCCCTTTCAAAGTCCAAACGAATCCCGAGGGTCCAGGGAGCCTCTACAGGTGCCCACCGCCCCAGCCGGCCCCGGACCCCTGTGCCAAGGAGACAGTGCTAAAGAACCTCAGCCAGTGCAACAAAGGGAAAAGGAAGTTTGATGGAGCCGTGTGGTTTGAGGAACCTGAGCCCAAGAGGAAGCGGCAGAGCCCAAAGCGCAGACCATCTGCCTTCAGGCCGGTCATCAGAAACGGAGTGGAGCCGTCATTCCTGCCCAGGCCTGGGCCGCTGAAGAGAAGCGTCCGCTCCAGGGCATCTGCGTCTGTGAGGAAGAGACTGAGCCACGGCCTGCCCTCCAGCCTTCCTGGGGCCTTCCCTGGCCCCTGCCCCACCGGCCCCAGCTCCCAGGCCAGCCCAGGACATGGTCTCACAGCCCCTGCTGCAGGCCCGGGAGCAGATGCCCCACTGTCCCAGGAGCCTAGGCCTTCCTCCCCTTCCCAGGGGCCACACCAGGAGGGTCCTGCTGAGCCCGAGCACACTCAGCCCGCTCACCTCCTTGGCTCCTAAGAGTCAGAGCCATGCCACCCTCCTCTGAGACTCAAAGCCACAGTCCCTTTATCCTACAGGCCCCTCTACCTGACAGGAGTCACTGAGCCCACAGCTCACTTGGACTGCTTCTGCCTGACAGGTCTGCCACCCCCAGACCTCCTCTCCCTTCCCTGAGGAGCCCAAACTCTAAAGAGACTATTCAGATCACAACCCTGGACTTTCCCCTGCCAGCCCTCTCCTGCCTTCTCCCTGGGAGGAGGCTCACCAGGAAGGTGGCCTTCTCCCCATGGGCTCAGTTAGCTTAGTTAAGTGTTTGTGTTTATTTTATATAGTAGTAATAACAAGAGTTTTGTTTTAGTAGTGATTGTCATATGTTTTCTTTCAAAGTTAAGTGTTTGTTGGTATTTTATATAGTAGAAATAATAATAGTTTGTTTTATTAGTGATTGTCATATGCTTTCTTTCAAAGTTAAGTGTTTGTTGGTATTTTATATAGTAGAAATAGTAATAGTTCTGTTTTACTAAAATAAAATGGTTTTGTTTTGTGTTTGTGACTGGGCCCGTCCTATGCATTTTGGAGGGTCTGATCAGTATCCTTGGCCTCTGACACATAGGTGCCAGTAGCATACCTACAGCTGTGGCTACCTACAGTGTGTCCCAGTAATTTCCAAAGAACCAAATTGCCCTCAGTGGAAACCACCAATCCAGAACTAAATTTAACAAAAGAAAAGGTTAAGTCTCAATAACATGCTTCCAAATGAAAAAGCTTAATATATATATATATATATATATATATATATATATATATATATATATATCATAATGTCATTTACACACATCACATGTTACATAATTATTATTCAATGTAATCATGATGTAATTTAATTCATATTCATGCATATATCTCTACTTTTATATAGGATTGTATATCAATTAAATATGAATTAAATTTATTACATTGACTAAAATATTTTAATATATCATTAATAAATAGAGTGTAGTATTAAATTTAATACAACCAATATTATTCCATTGTACAAATTATATAAAAAGAAATACAAAATTGTATTTCTGACATAATAAAGAAGGCCAGAAACTAGGCACAGGGTCCTATGTC
Source organism: Callospermophilus lateralis (assembly GCF_048772815.1). Classification (NCBI taxonomy): domain Eukaryota; kingdom Metazoa; phylum Chordata; class Mammalia; order Rodentia; family Sciuridae; genus Callospermophilus; species Callospermophilus lateralis. The sequence goes on from NC_135326.1 coordinate 4,565,235, forward strand.
ACCGATGCTGTTCTCTCCATCTAAAGTCTCTTGATACATTGTTCAAACATGAATTTCAGGTTGTTTTCCGTTGGAGGGCCAGGGAATACAGCTATGAACACAGCAAAGTGCCTTTGCCTGTGGAGATTGCTTTCTAAGGGTATAGAGGCAGAAGATAAACAAGTAAATACATAAAAACACTTTGGGGTGGGGATAGAAGAGGTGGTGAGCACTCTAGAAACAGTGGGGCTGGAGTAAAACCACAAATCAAGGTTTTTGCTTGAAATTTTCCACTCACTCATCTGTGGGGTTGACAGGGCACTACATGTAAATGACATATAAGTAGGGGCTTGGACTCTGATTGCATTAACTGAGATGCTTTTGGCATTTGGGGTGGGATGTCCCCTCTTGAGTGGGACTGTCCTGAGCCTTGGGCTACATTATTTATCTCTGGTCTTACCTCTAATTCCTCAGCACTCTCCAGTCATGGATGTAGGTCTAACCCCTGACACCCACTCTACCCTGTCCCTGTGACTGCACACACGCAATTTCCTGGGTGGAGTCAATACCATCCATACCCAGGTAAAGACTTTTTATATTATTTTACATTTAGATTTATTCTTTTTTAATTTTTATTCTTTTTTTTAGTTTTAGGTGGACACAATAACTTTATTTTTTAATTTGTTATGTGGTGCTGAGGATTGAATCCAGGGTCTCACACATGCTAGGTGAGCACTCTACCACTGAGCCACAACCCCAGCCCATGAGTCATGGTCTTTATTGTTAAATTATCTTTTAAAGGTAAAGACTGAAAAAGATAAGTCTTCAGAGGCTCAAGAAATGATGATATTTTTCTAGGTTTTAAAATAAAACTCAATGGTATGATTTGTTACTTAAATTCCTTACGTGTGGGCTGGGGTTTGGCTTAGCGGTAGAGCGCTCACCTAGCACATGTGAGGCGCTGGGTTCGATCCTCAGCACCACATAAATATAAGTAAGTAAAATAAGGGTATTGTGTGCATTACACAACTAAAGAAAAAAATTTAAAAACCTCCTTACATGTATTACATCATTTAACCTATTTAACCTCAATAGCTCTGAGAGAGGGATACCATAATTACATTTTACAGATGATGAGAGGAAGGCCAAAACAGGGTGAGTAACTTGTCTGTATTCCAATAGTTATCAACAGGCAATGCCAAAAATTAAAAACCTAGGCATTCTGGCTCCTGACAGCCTGTACCATTAAAGAATAGGGCCACAAAAGGGTTCTTGCCAAAAGGAGACAATAGCGGGCTGGGGCTGTAGCTCAGTGGTAAAGCACTTGCCTTGCAGGTGTGAGGCACTGGGTTTCATCCTCAGCACCACATAAAAATAAAGATACTGTGTGCTCATCTACTATATATATATCTATATACATATATCTATATATATATATCTATATATATATATATATATATATATATATATATATATAGATATAGATATATAAAGACAATAGCATGCATTCTTAGCTAATGGTTAAACCTGGGTTTCTTAACTATCGCATGATTGGCTTTGAAGTCAAATAACTCTTTGTGTGGGGTGCTGCACTGTGCATCATAAGATGTTTGGCAACATCCCTAGCTTCTGCTTACTTGATGTTGGTGGCACACCTCCCACTTCGAGTTTCGACAAGAATAATGTGTCCACACATTGTCAAGGGTCTCTTCAGAGACAAAATTGCTCCTGGATGAGAGCCAATGATCTACCTCTAATCTCTAATAAAAATTAACAAAAATGAAATCTTTGACAACATAATCAATAAATCAAATGTGGGGCAGAATGAGAACTCTTCCACATCTATGAAATCAGCAAGTCAACTGACCAAAAGCAAGCATATTTAGGGGTAGTTACCTGATGGCTGTCTGTACTTCAACAGCAGGAAGGGTATGATTTTTTGAAGGGTCTGTAACCACAAACCAGAATGACACCCTTTGGGTTACATTGCAAAGTAGGACATGGGAAATTCTGCAGACAATGGAAAGAAAAAAATATATCATAAGAATATCATCCCAACTGGCATTACACTGTTTCTTCTGATGCAATTACCATTTTATGACTCACCTTAGTTACATTTGCAAAGTTATTTTCTACCATTTGAAGGAATGACTTAATAAGAAAAAAATTATATAGGAAATTCTCATTGCTTTAAAATCATATACTCAGGAATCATTTCTTAAGAAGGAATCTGCCACAAAAATTAAAAAGGAATTAGGCGGTGGAGAACATTAAGGATATTGTTCTCTATCATCTAGCAGCTGAAAGCTTCTCTGCTTCCTCAATACTGGGTCCCTCTCTAAACCACAGAAGCCTCTGGCATGTCCTCATCAAGTTTATTGGCCCCCTGTCCATTCTACCTTCCTCCTCTCAGATTCAATCAGAATCAATTTTTTATTCTTGATTCACTACTTGCACTGTCTGCCTCAACTTCTGTCCATACCCCCACACACACACCGCCAGAGCATTGGGACCATCCTAAGAGGTGCCTTCCTCATGTACTTTTGAGGAAACAGTTCTCACGAACAGTTGCTTTTATATTGCCTTGAACAGACCTCCAAACAAGTGTTATAATCAATTCACCAGCAGCCTTTGAACACGTGATTTGTAGTTACACGCTTTTCAACTACAAAATGGCAATGTGACTCACTCTATTCCATACACATGAATTACCCATAATTGAAAAGAGAGAAATGACATTGGTGTTTAGGGAAAAGACTATCTATATGAGGATGCGTGAACCTTAAAACTATAAGAGAGTCCATAAAAAATCAACAGTGCTAAATCATAAATTCTGGATGGCTTTCAGTGTTTTCTTAAGAGCAAAGTAAGAAAAAAGGCATTCATATACACTGCATACAAATCAAACACAAAGCAATCACCTTAACTGAAAAAAAAAATAGTTATTTGTTATTCTCTTAAAAGAGAATTTCATTTTATTATAGTCATTTTTACACTGTTGAAAGAGAGTACTCTTCTGTAAATAGCTATCCGGAGAAATTCCTTCATTTTCTCCCTGGCAGGTAGAAAAGAAGATGCAAGTGCGAGGACCCTCTGCCCAGGGCTGTGTCTGAGAGCAGCAATCGGGAGGAGAGAGGCTTGAGCTTTCCTTGCGCTCCAGACAGCATGGGGCGCCCCGCGTGCCACTCTGCCTCATGCTGTCCTCGTGTCCTTGGGGCAGGAGCCTGGCGGGTGCCAGATCCCCGCAAAGGGCACCCCACGCGCTTTGTCTGCCCCAACTGTCACTTGTTTCCTGTCTGGCTGCGACCACACACGTTGCGAAAGGATCCCTACTCAAAGACACTGATCTTGCTCCACCACTCTCATGGGACTCTACCTGAGCAGGTGCCTGCACAGGTACCTGGGCACACGCAAGGCGGCCCTAGCAGCACGGCCTTTGAGGCCCAGGAGAATCACCCAGGAGCACCGCCCTCTGAGGCCCAGGCCTGCCCCCCGCCCCCAGGACCCTGGCATCTGTAAACCTGTCCCGGGACACCCAGAGCCCCGGGATCGCTCCCAAGCCCTCCACAAGGTTCTGCGCAGTGGGGACCACACCCGAGGCAGGAGGGCAGTGGGCACCCCGCCTGCGAGGTACAGTCCGCACAGGCTGCACCCCTGGCTACTCCTGATACCCCAACTTACCAAGGTCCGCTACGGAGGCATGAAGCGCAGACTTCGCCACGCCCCAGACCCAGGTTGGCCCCACAGCCCTTTCAAAGTCCAAACGAATCCCGAGGGTCCAGGGAGCCTCTACAGGTGCCCACCGCCCCAGCCGGCCCCGGACCCCTGTGCCAAGGAGACAGTGCTAAAGAACCTCAGCCAGTGCAACAAAGGGAAAAGGAAGTTTGATGGAGCCGTGTGGTTTGAGGAACCTGAGCCCAAGAGGAAGCGGCAGAGCCCAAAGCGCAGACCATCTGCCTTCAGGCCGGTCATCAGAAACGGAGTGGAGCCGTCATTCCTGCCCAGGCCTGGGCCGCTGAAGAGAAGCGTCCGCTCCAGGGCATCTGCGTCTGTGAGGAAGAGACTGAGCCACGGCCTGCCCTCCAGCCTTCCTGGGGCCTTCCCTGGCCCCTGCCCCACCGGCCCCAGCTCCCAGGCCAGCCCAGGACATGGTCTCACAGCCCCTGCTGCAGGCCCGGGAGCAGATGCCCCACTGTCCCAGGAGCCTAGGCCTTCCTCCCCTTCCCAGGGGCCACACCAGGAGGGTCCTGCTGAGCCCGAGCACACTCAGCCCGCTCACCTCCTTGGCTCCTAAGAGTCAGAGCCATGCCACCCTCCTCTGAGACTCAAAGCCACAGTCCCTTTATCCTACAGGCCCCTCTACCTGACAGGAGTCACTGAGCCCACAGCTCACTTGGACTGCTTCTGCCTGACAGGTCTGCCACCCCCAGACCTCCTCTCCCTTCCCTGAGGAGCCCAAACTCTAAAGAGACTATTCAGATCACAACCCTGGACTTTCCCCTGCCAGCCCTCTCCTGCCTTCTCCCTGGGAGGAGGCTCACCAGGAAGGTGGCCTTCTCCCCATGGGCTCAGTTAGCTTAGTTAAGTGTTTGTGTTTATTTTATATAGTAGTAATAACAAGAGTTTTGTTTTAGTAGTGATTGTCATATGCTTTCTTTCAAAGTTAAGTGTTTGTTGGTATTTTATAAAGTAGAAATAATAAGAGTTTTGTTTTATTAGTGATTGTCATATGTTTTCTTTCAAAGTTAAGTGTTTGTTGGTATTTTATATAGTAGAAATAATAATAGTTTGTTTTATTAGTGATTGTCATATGCTTTCTTTCAAAGTTAAGTGTTTGTTGGTATTTTATATAGTAGAAATAGTAATAGTTCTGTTTTACTAAAATAAAATGGTTTTGTTTTGTGTTTGTGACTGGGCCCGTCCTATGCATTTTGGAGGGTCTGATCAGTATCCTTGGCCTCTGACACATAGGTGCCAGTAGCATACCTACAGCTGTGGCTACCTACAGTGTGTCCCAGTAATTTCCAAAGAACCAAATTGCCCTCAGTGGAAACCACCAATCCAGAACTAAATTTAACAAAAGAAAAGGTTAAGTCTCAATAACATGCTTCCAAATGAAAAAGCTTAATATATATATATATATATATATATATATATATATATATATATATATATATCATAATGTCATTTACACACATCACATGTTACATAATTATTATTCAATGTAATCATGATGTAATTTAATTCATATTCATGCATATATCTCTACTTTTATATAGGATTGTATATCAATTAAATATGAATTAAATTTATTACATTGACTAAAATATTTTAATATATCATTAATAAATAGAGTGTAGTATTAAATTTAATACAACCAATATTATTCCATTGTACAAATTATATAAAAAGAAATACAAAATTGTATTTCTGACATAATAAAGAAGGCCAGAAACTAGGCACAGGGTCCTATGTCACCGATGCTGTTCTCTCCATCTAAAGTCTCTTGATACATTGTTCAAACATGAATTTCAGGTTGTTTTCCGTTGGAGGGCCAGGGAATACAGCTATGAACACAGCAAAGTGCCTTTGCCTGTGGAGATTGCTTTCTAAGGGTATAGAGGCAGAAGATAAACAAGTAAATACATAAAAACACTTTGGGGTGGGGATAGAAGAGGTGGTGAGCACTCTAGAAACAGTGGGGCTGGAGTAAAACCACAAATCAAGGTTTTTGCTTGAAATTTTCCACTCACTCATCTGTGGGGTTGACAGGGCACTACATGTAAATGACATATAAGTAGGGGCTTGGACTCTGATTGCATTAACTGAGATGCTTTTGGCATTTGGGGTGGGATGTCCCCTCTTGAGTGGGACTGTCCTGAGCCTTGGGCTACATTATTTATCTCTGGTCTTACCTCTAATTCCTCAGCACTCTCCAGTCATGGATGTAGGTCTAACCCCTGACACCCACTCTACCCTGTCCCTGTGACTGCACACACGCAATTTCCTGGGTGGAGTCAATACCATCCATACCCAGGTAAAGACTTTTTATATTATTTTACATTTAGATTTATTCTTTTTTAATTTTTATTCTTTTTTTTAGTTTTAGGTGGACACAATAACTTTATTTTTTAATTTGTTATGTGGTGCTGAGGATTGAATCCAGGGTCTCACACATGCTAGGTGAGCACTCTACCACTGAGCCACAACCCCAGCCCATGAGTCATGGTCTTTATTGTTAAATTATCTTTTAAAGGTAAAGACTGAAAAAGATAAGTCTTCAGAGGCTCAAGAAATGATGATATTTTTCTAGGTTTTAAAATAAAACTCAATGGTATGATTTGTTACTTAAATTCCTTACGTGTGGGCTGGGGTTTGGCTTAGCGGTAGAGCGCTCACCTAGCACATGTGAGGCGCTGGGTTCGATCCTCAGCACCACATAAATATAAGTAAGTAAAATAAGGGTATTGTGTGCATTACACAACTAAAGAAAAAAATTTAAAAACCTCCTTACATGTATTACATCATTTAACCTATTTAACCTCAATAGCTCTGAGAGAGGGATACCATAATTACATTTTACAGATGATGAGAGGAAGGCCAAAACAGGGTGAGTAACTTGTCTGTATTCCAATAGTTATCAACAGGCAATGCCAAAAATTAAAAACCTAGGCATTCTGGCTCCTGACAGCCTGTACCATTAAAGAATAGGGCCACAAAAGGGTTCTTGCCAAAAGGAGACAATAGCGGGCTGGGGCTGTAGCTCAGTGGTAAAGCACTTGCCTTGCAGGTGTGAGGCACTGGGTTTCATCCTCAGCACCACATAAAAATAAAGATACTGTGTGCTCATCTACTATATATATATCTATATACATATATCTATATATATATATCTATATATATATATATATATATATATATATATATATATATATATAGATATAGATATATAAAGACAATAGCATGCATTCTTAGCTAATGGTTAAACCTGGGTTTCTTAACTATCGCATGATTGGCTTTGAAGTCAAATAACTCTTTGTGTGGGGTGCTGCACTGTGCATCATAAGATGTTTGGCAACATCCCTAGCTTCTGCTTACTTGATGTTGGTGGCACACCTCCCACTTCGAGTTTCGACAAGAATAATGTGTCCACACATTGTCAAGGGTCTCTTCAGAGACAAAATTGCTCCTGGATGAGAGCCAATGATCTACCTCTAATCTCTAATAAAAATTAACAAAAATGAAATCTTTGACAACATAATCAATAAATCAAATGTGGGGCAGAATGAGAACTCTTCCACATCTATGAAATCAGCAAGTCAACTGACCAAAAGCAAGCATATTTAGGGGTAGTTACCTGATGGCTGTCTGTACTTCAACAGCAGGAAGGGTATGATTTTTTGAAGGGTCTGTAACCACAAACCAGAATGACACCCTTTGGGTTACATTGCAAAGTAGGACATGGGAAATTCTGCAGACAATGGAAAGAAAAAAATATATCATAAGAATATCATCCCAACTGGCATTACACTGTTTCTTCTGATGCAATTACCATTTTATGACTCACCTTAGTTACATTTGCAAAGTTATTTTCTACCATTTGAAGGAATGACTTAATAAGAAAAAAATTATATAGGAAATTCTCATTGCTTTAAAATCATATACTCAGGAATCATTTCTTAAGAAGGAATCTGCCACAAAAATTAAAAAGGAATTAGGCGGTGGAGAACATTAAGGATATTGTTCTCTATCATCTAGCAGCTGAAAGCTTCTCTGCTTCCTCAATACTGGGTCCCTCTCTAAACCACAGAAGCCTCTGGCATGTCCTCATCAAGTTTATTGGCCCCCTGTCCATTCTACCTTCCTCCTCTCAGATTCAATCAGAATCAATTTTTTATTCTTGATTCACTACTTGCACTGTCTGCCTCAACTTCTGTCCATACCCCCACACACACACCGCCAGAGCATTGGGACCATCCTAAGAGGTGCCTTCCTCATGTACTTTTGAGGAAACAGTTCTCACGAACAGTTGCTTTTATATTGCCTTGAACAGACCTCCAAACAAGTGTTATAATCAATTCACCAGCAGCCTTTGAACACGTGATTTGTAGTTACACGCTTTTCAACTACAAAATGGCAATGTGACTCACTCTATTCCATACACATGAATTACCCATAATTGAAAAGAGAGAAATGACATTGGTGTTTAGGGAAAAGACTATCTATATGAGGATGCGTGAACCTTAAAACTATAAGAGAGTCCATATAAAATCAACAGTGCTAAATCATAAATTCTGGATGGCTTTCAGTGTTTTCTTAAGAGCAAAGTAAGAAAAAAGGCATTCATATACACTGCATACAAATCAAACACAAAGCAATCACCTTAACTGAAAAAAAAAATAGTTATTTGTTATTCTTTTAAAAGAGAATTTCATTTTATTATAGTCATTTTTACACTGTTGAAAGAGAGTACTCTTCTGTAAATAGCTATCCGGAGAAATTCCTTCATTTTCTCCCTGGCAGGTAGAAAAGAAGATGCAAGTGCGAGGACCCTCTGCCCAGGGCTGTGTCTGAGAGCAGCAATCGGGAGGAGAGAGGCTTGAGCTTTCCTTGCGCTCCAGACAGCATGGGGCGCCCCGCGTGCCACTCTGCCTCATGCTGTCCTCGTGTCCTTGGGGCAGGAGCCTGGCGGGTGCCAGATCCCCGCAAACGGCACCCCACGCGCTTTGTCTGCCCCAACTGTCACTTGTTTCCAGTCTGGCTGCGACCACACACGTTGCGAAAGGATCCCTACTCAAAGACACTGATCTTGCTCCACCACTCTCATGGGACTCTACCTGAGCAGGTGCCTGCACAGGTACCTGGGCACACGCAAGGCGGCCCTAGCAGCACGGCCTTTGAGGCCCAGGAGAATCACCCAGGAGCACCGCCCTCTGAGGCCCAGGCCTGCCCCCCGCCCCCAGGACCCTGGCATCTGTAAACCTGTCCCGGGACACCCAGAGCCCCGGGATCGCTCCCAAGCCCTCCACAAGGTTCTGCGCAGTGGGGACCACACCCGAGGCAGGAGGGCAGTGGGCACCCCGCCTGCGAGGTACAGTCCGCACAGGCTGCACCCCTGGCTACTCCTGATACCCCAACTTACCAAGGTCCGCTACGGAGGCATGAAGCGCAGACTTCGCCACGCCCCAGACCCAGGTTGGCCCCACAGCCCTTTCAAAGTCCAAACGAATCCCGAGGGTCCAGGGAGCCTCTACAGGTGCCCACCGCCCCAGCCGGCCCCGGACCCCTGTGCCAAGGAGACAGTGCTAAAGAACCTCAGCCAGTGCAACAAAGGGAAAAGGAAGTTTGATGGAGCCGTGTGGTTTGAGGAACCTGAGCCCAAGAGGAAGCGGCAGAGCCCAAAGCGCAGACCATCTGCCTTCAGGCCGGTCATCAGAAACGGAGTGGAGCCGTCATTCCTGCCCAGGCCTGGGCCGCTGAAGAGAAGCGTCCGCTCCAGGGCATCTGCGTCTGTGAGGAAGAGACTGAGCCACGGCCTGCCCTCCAGCCTTCCTGGGGCCTTCCCTGGCCCCTGCCCCACCGGCCCCAGCTCCCAGGCCAGCCCAGGACATGGTCTCACAGCCCCTGCTGCAGGCCCGGGAGCAGATGCCCCACTGTCCCAGGAGCCTAGGCCTTCCTCCCCTTCCCAGGGGCCACACCAGGAGGGTCCTGCTGAGCCCGAGCACACTCAGCCCGCTCACCTCCTTGGCTCCTAAGAGTCAGAGCCATGCCACCCTCCTCTGAGACTCAAAGCCACAGTCCCTTTATCCTACAGGCCCCTCTACCTGACAGGAGTCACTGAGCCCACAGCTCACTTGGACTGCTTCTGCCTGACAGGTCTGCCACCCCCAGACCTCCTCTCCCTTCCCTGAGGAGCCCAAACTCTAAAGAGACTATTCAGATCACAACCCTGGACTTTCCCCTGCCAGCCCTCTCCTGCCTTCTCCCTGGGAGGAGGCTCACCAGGAAGGTGGCCTTCTCCCCATGGGCTCAGTTAGCTTAGTTAAGTGTTTGTGTTTATTTTATATAGTAGTAATAACAAGAGTTTTGTTTTAGTAGTGATTGTCATATGCTTTCTTTCAAAGTTAAGTGTTTGTTGGTATTTTATATAGTAGAAATAATAAGAGTTTTGTTTTATTAGTGATTGTCATATGCTTTCTTTCAAAGTTAAGTGTTTGTTGGTATTTTATATAGTAGAAATAATAATAGTTTGTTTTATTAGTGATTGTCATATGCTTTCTTTCAAAGTTAAGTGTTTGTTGGTATTTTATATAGTAGAAATAGTAATAGTTCTGTTTTACTAAAATAAAATGGTTTTGTTTTGTGTTTGTGACTGGGCCCGTCCTATGCATTTTGGAGGGTCTGATCAGTATCCTTGGCCTCTGACACATAGGTGCCAGTAGCATACCTACAGCTGTGGCTACCTACAGTGTGTCCCAGTAATTTCCAAAGAACCAAATTGCCCTCAGTGGAAACCACCAATCCAGAACTAAATTTAACAAAAGAAAAGGTTAAGTCTCAATAACATGCTTCCAAATGAAAAAGCTTAATATATATATATATATATATATATATATATATATATATATATATATATATCATAATGTCATTTACACACATCACATGTTACATAATTATTATTCAATGTAATCATGATGTAATTTAATTCATATTCATGCATATATCTCTACTTTTATATAGGATTGTATATCAATTAAATATGAATTAAATTTATTACATTGACTAAAATATTTTAATATATCATTAATAAATAGAGTGTAGTATTAAATTTAATACAACCAATATTATTCCATTGTACAAATTATATAAAAAGAAATACAAAATTGTATTTCTGACATAATAAAGAAGGCCAGAAACTAGGCACAGGGTCCTATGTCACCGATGCTGTTCTCTCCATCTAAAGTCTCTTGATACATTGTTCAAACATGAATTTCAGGTTGTTTTCCGTTGGAGGGCCAGGGAATACAGCTATGAACACAGCAAAGTGCCTTTGCCTGTGGAGATTGCTTTCTAAGGGTATAGAGGCAGAAGATAAACAAGTAAATACATAAAAACACTTTGGGGTGGGGATAGAAGAGGTGGTGAGCACTCTAGAAACAGTGGGGCTGGAGTAAAACCACAAATCAAGGTTTTTGCTTGAAATTTTCCACTCACTCATCTGTGGGGTTGACAGGGCACTACATGTAAATGACATATAAGTAGGGGCTTGGACTCTGATTGCATTAACTGAGATGCTTTTGGCATTTGGGGTGGGATGTCCCCTCTTGAGTGGGACTGTCCTGAGCCTTGGGCTACATTATTTATCTCTGGTCTTACCTCTAATTCCTCAGCACTCTCCAGTCATGGATGTAGGTCTAACCCCTGACACCCACTCTACCCTGTCCCTGTGACTGCACACACGCAATTTCCTGGGTGGAGTCAATACCATCCATACCCAGGTAAAGACTTTTTATATTATTTTACATTTAGATTTATTCTTTTTTAATTTTTATTTTTTTTTTTAGTTTTAGGTGGACACAATAACTTTATTTTTTAATTTGTTATGTGGTGCTGAGGATTGAATCCAGGGTCTCACACATGCTAGGTGAGCACTCTACCACTGAGCCACAACCCCAGCCCATGAGTCATGGTCTTTATTGTTAAATTATCTTTTAAAGGTAAAGACTGAAAAAGATAAGTCTTCAGAGGCTCAAGAAATGATGATATTTTTCTAGGTTTTAAAATAAAACTCAATGGTATGATTTGTTACTTAAATTCCTTACGTGTGGGCTGGGGTTTGGCTTAGCGGTAGAGCGCTCACCTAGCACATGTGAGGCGCTGGGTTCGATCCTCAGCACCACATAAATATAAGTAAGTAAAATAAGGGTATTGTGTGCATTACACAACTAAAAAAAAAATTTAAAAACCTCCTTACATGTATTACATCATTTAACCTATTTAACCTCAATAGCTCTGAGAGAGGAATAAAATAATTACATTTTACAGATGATGAGAGGAAGGCCAAAACAGGGTGAGTAACTTGTCTGTATTCCAATAGTTATCAACAGGCAATGCCAAAAATTAAAAACCTAGGCATTCTGGCTCCTGACAGCCTGTACCATTAAAGAATAGGGCCACAAAAGGGTTCTTGCCAAAAGGAGACAATAGCGGGCTGGGGCTGTAGCTCAGTGGTAAAGCACTTGCCTTGCAGGTGTGAGGCACTGGGTTTCATCCTCAGCACCACATAAAAATAAAGATACTGTGTGCTCATCTACTATATCTATATCTATATAGATATATATCTATATCTATATATATATATATATATATATATATATATATATATATATATATATATAAAGACAATAGCATGCATTCTTAGCTAATGGTTAAACCTGGGTTTCTTAACTATAGCATGATTGGCTTTGAAGTCAAATAACTCTTTGTGTGGGGTGCTGCACTGTGCATCATAAGATGTTTGGCAACATCCCTAGCTTCTGCTTACTTGATGTTGGTGGCACACCTCCCACTTCGAGTTGCGACAAGAAAAATGTGTCCACACATTGTCAAAGGTCTCTTCAGAGACAAAATTGCTCCTGGATGAGAGCCAATGATCTACCTCTAATCTCTAATAAAAATTAACAAAAATGAAATCTTTGACAACATAATCAATAAATCAAATGTGGGGCAGAATGAGAACTCTTCCACATCTATGAAATCAGCAAGTCAACTGACCAAAAGCAAGCATATTTAGGGGTAGTTACCTGATGGCTGTCTGTACTTCAACAGCAGGAAGGGTATGATTTTTTGAAGGGTCTGTAAGCACAAACCAGAATGACACCCTTTGGGTTACATTGCAAAGTAGGACATGGGAAATTCTGCAGACAATGGAAAGAAAAAAATATATCATAAGAATATCATCCCAACTGGCATTACACTGTTTCTTCTGATGCAATTACCATTTTATGACTCACCTTAGTTACATTTGCAAAGTTATTTTCTACCATTTGAAGGAATGACTTAATAAGAAAAAAATTATATAGGAAATTCTCATTGCTTTAAAATCATATACTCAGGAATCATTTCTTAAGAAGGAATCTGCCACAAAAATTAAAAAGGAATTAGGCGGTGGAGAACATTAAGGATATTGTTCTCTATCATCTAGCAGCTGAAAGCTTCTCTGCTTCCTCAATACTGGGTCCCTCTCTAAACCACAGAAGCCTCTGGCATGTCCTCATCAAGTTTATTGGCCCCCTGTCCATTCTACCTTCCTCCTCTCAGATTCAATCAGAATCAATTTTTTATTCTTGATTCACTACTTGCACTGTCTGCCTCAACTTCTGTCCATACCCCCACACACACACCGCCAGAGCATTGGGACCATCCTAAGAGGTGCCTTCCTCATGTACTTTTGAGGAAACAGTTCTCACGAACAGTTGCTTTTATATTGCCTTGAACAGACCTCCAAACAAGTGTTATAATCAATTCACCAGCAGCCTTTGAACACGTGATTTGTAGTTACACGCTTTTCAACTACAAAATGGCAATGTGACTCACTCTATTCCATACACATGAATTACCCATAATTGAAAAGAGAGAAATGACATTGGTGTTTAGGGAAAAGACTATCTATATGAGGATGCGAGAACCTTAAAACTATAAGAGAGTCCATAAAAAATCAACAGTGCTAAATCATAAATTCTGGATGGCTTTCAGTGTTTTCTTAAGAGCAAAGTAAGAAAAAAGGCATTCATATACACTGCATACAAATCAAACACAAAGCAATCACCTTAACTGAAAAAAAAAATAGTTATTTGTTATTCTCTTAAAAGAGAATTTCATTTTATTATAGTCATTTTTACACTGTTGAAAGAGAGTACTCTTCTGTAAATAGCTATCCGGAGAAATTCCTTCATTTTCTCCCTGGCAGGTAGAAAAGAAGATGCAAGTGCGAGGACCCTCTGCCCAGGGCTGTGTCTGAGAGCAGCAATCGGGAGGAGAGAGGCTTGAGCTTTCCTTGCGCTCCAGACAGCATGGGGCGCCCCGCGTGCCACTCTGCCTCATGCTGTCCTCGTGTCCTTGGGGCAGGAGCCTGGCGGGTGCCAGATCCCCGCAAACGGCACCCCACGCGCTTTGTCTGCCCCAACTGTCACTTGTTTCCTGTCTGGCTGCGACCACACACGTTGCGAAAGGATCCCTACTCAAAGACACTGATCTTGCTCCACCACTCTCATGGGACTCTACCTGAGCAGGTGCCTGCACAGGTACCTGGGCACACGGAAGGCGGCCCTAGCAGCACGGCCTTTGAGGCCCAGGAGAATCACCCAGGAGCACCGCCCTCTGAGGCCCAGGCCTGCCCCCCGCCCCCAGGACCCTGGCATCTGTAAACCTGTCCCGGGACACCCAGAGCCCCGGGATCGCTCCCAAGCCCTCCACAAGGTTCTGCGCAGTGGGGACCACACCCGAGGCAGGAGGGCAGTGGGCACCCCGCCTGCGAGGTACAGTCCGCACAGGCTGCACCCCTGGCTACTCCTGATACCCCAACTTACCAAGGTCCGCTACGGAGGCATGAAGCGCAGACTTCGCCACGCCCCAGACCCAGGTTGGCCCCACAGCCCTTTCAAAGTCCAAACGAATCCCGAGGGTCCAGGGAGCCTCTACAGGTGCCCACCGCCCCAGCCGGCCCCGGACCCCTGTGCCAAGGAGACAGTGCTAAAGAACCTCAGCCAGTGCAACAAAGGGAAAAGGAAGTTTGATGGAGCCGTGTGGTTTGAGGAACCTGAGCCCAAGAGGAAGCGGCAGAGCCCAAAGCGCAGACCATCTGCCTTCAGGCCGGTCATCAGAAACGGAGTGGAGCCGTCATTCCTGCCCAGGCCTGGGCCGCTGAAGAGAAGCGTCCGCTCCAGGGCATCTGCGTCTGTGAGGAAGAGACTGAGCCACGGCCTGCCCTCCAGCCTTCCTGGGGCCTTCCCTGGCCCCTGCCCCACCGGCCCCAGCTCCCAGGCCAGCCCAGGACATGGTCTCACAGCCCCTGCTGCAGGCCCGGGAGCAGATGCCCCACTGTCCCAGGAGCCTAGGCCTTCCTCCCCTTCCCAGGGGCCACACCAGGAGGGTCCTGCTGAGCCCGAGCACACTCAGCCCGCTCACCTCCTTGGCTCCTAAGAGTCAGAGCCATGCCACCCTCCTCTGAGACTCAAAGCCACAGTCCCTTTATCCTACAGGCCCCTCTACCTGACAGGAGTCACTGAGCCCACAGCTCACTTGGACTGCTTCTGCCTGACAGGTCTGCCACCCCCAGACCTCCTCTCCCTTCCCTGAGGAGCCCAAACTCTAAAGAGACTATTCAGATCACAACCCTGGACTTTCCCCTGCCAGCCCTCTCCTGCCTTCTCCCTGGGAGGAGGCTCACCAGGAAGGTGGCCTTCTCCCCATGGGCTCAGTTAGCTTAGTTAAGTGTTTGTGTTTATTTTATATAGTAGTAATAACAAGAGTTTTGTTTTAGTAGTGATTGTCATATGCTTTCTTTCAAAGTTAAGTGTTTGTTGGTATTTTATATAGTAGAAATAATAAGAGTTTTGTTTTATTAGTGATTGTCATATGCTTTCTTTCAAAGTTAAGTGTTTGTTGGTATTTTATATAGTAGAAATAATAATAGTTTGTTTTATTAGTGATTGTCATATGCTTTCTTTCAAAGTTAAGTGTTTGTTGGTACTTCATATAGTAGAAATAGTAATAGTTCTGTTTTACTAAAATAAAATGGTTTTGTTTTGTGTTTGTGACTGGGCCCGTCCTATGCATTTTGGAGGGTCTGATCAGTATCCTTGGACTCTGACACATAGGTGCCAGTAGCATACCTACAGCTGTGGCTACCTACAGTGTGTCCCAGTAATTTCCAAAGAACCAAATTGCCCTCAGTGGAAACCACCAATCCAGAACTAAATTTAACAAAAGAAAAGGTTAAGTCTCAATAACATGCTTCCAAATGAAAAAGCTTAATATATATATATATATATATATATATATATATATATATATATATATCATAATGTCATTTACACACATCACATGTTACATAATTATTATTCAATGTAATCATGATGTAATTTAATTCATATTCATGCATATATCTCTACCTTTATATATGATTGTATATCAATTAAATATGAATTAAATTTATTACATTGACTAAAATATTTTAATATATCATTAATAAATAGAGTGTAGTATTAAATTTAATACAACCAATATTATTCCATTGTACAAATTATATAAAAGAAATACAAAATTGTATTTCTGACATAATAAAGAAGGCCAGAAACTAGGCACAGGGTCCTATGTCACCGATGCTGTTCTCTCCATCTAAAGTCTCTTGATACATTGTTCAAACATGAATTTCAGGTTGTTTTCCTTTGGAGGGCCAGGGAATACAGCTATGAACACAGCAAAGTGCCTTTGCCTGTGGAGCTTGCTTTCTAAGGGTATAGAGGCAGAAGATAAACAAGTAAATACATAAAAACACTTTGGGGTGGGGATAGAAGAGGTGGTGAGCACTCTAGAAACAGTGGGGCTGGAGTAAAACCACAAATCAAGGTTTTTGCATGAAATTTTCCACTCACTCATCTGTGGGGTTGACAGGGCACTACATGTAAATGACATATAAGTAGGCGCTTGGACTCTGATTGCATTAACTGAGATGCTTTTGGCATTTGGGGTGGGATGTCCCCTCTTGAGTGGGACTGTCCTGAGCCTTGGGCTACATTATTTATCTCTGGTCTTACCTCTAATTCCTCAGCACTCTCCAGTCATGGATGTAGGTCTAACCCCTGACACCCACTCTACCCTGTCCCTGTGACTGCACACACGCAATTTCCTGGGTGGAGTCAATACCATCCATACCCAGGTAAAGACTTTTTATATTATTTTACATTTAGATTTATTCTTTTTTAATTTTTATTTTTTTTTTTAGTTTTAGGTGGACACAATAACTTTATTTTTTAATTTGTTATGTGGTGCTGAGGATTGAATCCAGGGTCTCACACATGCTAGGTGAGCACTCTACCACTGAGCCACAACCCCAGCCCATGAGTCATGGTCTTTATTGTTAAATTATCTTTTAAAGGTAAAGACTGAAAAAGATAAGTCTTCAGAGGCTCAAGAAATGATGATATTTTTCTAGGTTTAAAATAAAACTCAATGGTATGATTTGTTACTTAAATTCCTTACGTGTGGGCTGGGGTTTGGCTTAGCGGTAGAGCGCTCACCTAGCACATGTGAGGCGCTGGGTTCGATCCTCAGCACCACATAAATATAAGTAAGTAAAATAAGGGTATTGTGTGCATTACACAACTAAAGAAAAAAATTTAAAAACCTCCTTACATGTATTACATCATTTAACCTATTTAACCTCAATAGCTCTGAGAGAGGGATACCATAATTACATTTTACAGATGATGAGAGGAAGGCCAAAACAGGGTGAGTAACTAGTCTGTATTCCAATAGTTATCAACAGGCAATGCCAAAAATTAAAAACCTAGGCATTCTGGCTCCTGACAGCCTGTACCATTAAAGAATAGGGCCACAAAAGGGTTCTTGCCAAAAGGAGACAATAGCGGGCTGGGGCTGTAGCTCAGTGGTAAAGCACTTGCCTTGCAGGTGTGAGGCACTGGGTTTCATCCTCAGCACCACATAAAAATAAAGATACTGTGTGCTCATCTACTATATGTATATCTATATCTATATATCTATATCTATCTATATATATATATATATATATATATATATATATATATATAAAGACAATAGCATGCATTCTTAGCTAATGGTTAAACCTGGGTTTCTTAACTATAGCATGATTGGCTTTGAAGTCAAATAACTCTTTGTGTGGGGTGCTGCACTGTGCATCATAAGATGTTTGGCAACATCCCTAGCTTCTGCTTACTTGATGTTGGTGGCACACCTCCCACTTCGAGTTGCGACAAGAAAAATGTGTCCACACATTGTCAAAGGTCTCTTCAGAGACAAAATTGCTCCTGGATGAGAGCCAATGATCTACCTCTAATCTCTAATAAAAATTAACAAAAATGAAATCTTTGACAACATAATCAATAAATCAAATGTGGGGCAGAATGAGAACTCTTCCACATCTATGAAATCAGCAAGTCAACTGACCAAAAGCAAGCATATTTAGGGGTAGTTACCTGATGGCTGTCTGTACTTCAACAGCAGGAAGGGTATGATTTTTTGAAGGGTCTGTAACCACAAACCAGAATGACACCCTTTGGGTTACATTGCAAAGTAGGACATGGGAAATTCTGCAGACAATGGAAAGAAAAAAATATATCATAAGAATATCATCCCAACTGGCATTACACTGTTTCTTCTGATGCAATTACCATTTTATGACTCACCTTAGTTACATTTGCAAAGTTATTTTCTACCATTTGAAGGAATGACTTAATAAGAAAAAAATTATATAGGAAATTCTCATTGCTTTAAAATCATATACTCAGGAATCATTTCTTAAGAAGGAATCTGCCACAAAAATTAAAAAGGAATTAGGCGGTGGAGAACATTAAGGATATTGTTCTCTATCATCTAGCAGCTGAAAGCTTCTCTGCTTCCTCAATACTGGGTCCCTCTCTAAACCACAGAAGCCTCTGGCATGTCCTCATCAAGTTTATTGGCCCCCTGTCCATTCTACCTTCCTCCTCTCAGATTCAATCAGAATCAATTTTTTATTCTTGATTCACTACTTGCACTGTCTGCCTCAACTTCTGTCCATACCCCCACACACACACCGCCAGAGCATTGGGACCATCCTAAGAGGTGCCTTCCTCATGTACTTTTGAGGAAACAGTTCTCACGAACAGTTGCTTTTATATTGCCTTGAACAGACCTCCAAACAAGTGTTATAATCAATTCACCAGCAGCCTTTGAACACGTGATTTGTAGTTACACGCTTTTCAACTACAAAATGGCAATGTGACTCACTCTATTCCATACACATGAATTACCCATAATTGAAAAGAGAGAAATGACATTGGTGTTTAGGGAAAAGACTATCTATATGAGGATGCGTGAACCTTAAAACTATAAGAGAGTCCATATAAAATCAACAGTGCTAAATCATAAATTCTGGATGGCTTTCAGTGTTTTCTTAAGAGCAAAGTAAGAAAAAAGGCATTCATATACACTGCATACAAATCAAACACAAAGCAATCAGCTTAACTGAAAAAAAAAATAGTTATTTGTTATTCTTTTAAAAGAGAATTTCATTTTATTATAGTCATTTTTACACTGTTGAAAGAGAGTACTCTTCTGTAAATAGCTATCCGGAGAAATTCCTTCATTTTCTCCCTGGCAGGTAGAAAAGAAGATGCAAGTGCGAGGACCCTCTGCCCAGGGCTGTGTCTGAGAGCAGCAATCGGGAGGAGAGAGGCTTGAGCTTTCCTTGCGCTCCAGACAGCATGGGGCGCCCCGCGTGCCACTCTGCCTCATGCTGTCCTCGTGTCCTTGGGGCAGGAGCCTGGCGGGTGCCAGATCCCCGCAAAGGGCACCCCACGCGCTTTGTCTGCCCCAACTGTCACTTGTTTCCAGTCTGGCTGCGACCACACATGTTGCGAAAGGATCCCTACTCAAAGACACTGATCTTGCTCCACCACTCTCATGGGACTCTACCTGAGCAGGTGCCTGCACAGGTACCTGGGCACACGGAAGGCGGCCCTAGCAGCACGGCCTTTGAGGCCCAGGAGAATCACCCAGGAGCACCGCCCTCTGAGGCCCAGGCCTGCCCCCCGCCCCCAGGACCCTGGCATCTGTAAACCTGTCCCGGGACACCCAGAGCCCCGGGATCGCTCCCAAGCCCTCCACAAGGTTCTGCGCAGTGGGGACCACACCCGAGGCAGGAGGGCAGTGGGCACCCCGCCTGCGAGGTACAGTCCGCACAGGCTGCACCCCTGGCTACTCCTGATACCCCAACTTACCAAGGTCCGCTACGGAGGCATGAAGCGCAGACTTCGCCACGCCCCAGACCCAGGTTGGCCCCACAGCCCTTTCAAAGTCCAAACGAATCCCGAGGGTCCAGGGAGCCTCTACAGGTGCCCACCGCCCCAGCCGGCCCCGGACCCCTGTGCCAAGGAGACAGTGCTAAAGAACCTCAGCCAGTGCAACAAAGGGAAAAGGAAGTTTGATGGAGCCGTGTGGTTTGAGGAACCTGAGCCCAAGAGGAAGCGGCAGAGCCCAAAGCGCAGACCATCTGCCTTCAGGCCGGTCATCAGAAACGGAGTGGAGCCGTCATTCCTGCCCAGGCCTGGGCCGCTGAAGAGAAGCGTCCGCTCCAGGGCATCTGCGTCTGTGAGGAAGAGACTGAGCCACGGCCTGCCCTCCAGCCTTCCTGGGGCCTTCCCTGGCCCCTGCCCCACCGGACCCAGCTCCCAGGCCAGCCCAGGACATGGTCTCACAGCCCCTGCTGCAGGCCCGGGAGCAGATGCCCCACTGTCCCAGGAGCCTAGGCCTTCCTCCCCTTCCCAGGGGCCACACCAGGAGGGTCCTGCTGAGCCCGAGCACACTCAGCCCGCTCACCTCCTTGGCTCCTAAGAGTCAGAGCCATGCCACCCTCCTCTGAGACTCAAAGCCACAGTCCCTTTATCCTACAGGCCCCTCTACCTGACAGGAGTCACTGAGCCCACAGCTCACTTGGACTGCTTCTGCCTGACAGGTCTGCCACCCCCAGACCTCCTCTCCCTTCCCTGAGGAGCCCAAACTCTAAAGAGACTATTCAGATCACAACCCTGGACTTTCCCCTGCCAGCCCTCTCCTGCCTTCTCCCTGGGAGGAGGCTCACCAGGAAGGTGGCCTTCTCCCCATGGGCTCAGTTAGCTTAGTTAAGTGTTTGTGTTTATTTTATATAGTAGTAATAACAAGAGTTTTGTTTTAGTAGTGATTGTCATATGCTTTCTTTCAAAGTTAAGTGTTTGTTGGTATTTTATATAGTAGAAATAATAAGAGTTTTGTTTTATTAGTGATTGTCATATGCTTTCTTTCAAAGTTAAGTGTTTGTTGGTATTTTATATAGTAGAAATAATAATAGTTTGTTTTATTAGTGATTGTCATATGCTTTCTTTCAAAGTTAAGTGTTTGTTGGTATTTTATATAGTAGAAATAGTAATAGTTCTGTTTTACTAAAATAAAATGGTTTTGTTTTGTGTTTTGACTGGGCCCGTCCTATGCATTTTGGAGGGTCTGATCAGTATCCTTGGCCTCTGACACATAGGTGCCAGTAGCATACCTACAGCTGTGGCTACCTACAGTGTGTCCCAGTAATTTCCAAAGAACCAAATTGCCCTCAGTGGAAACCACCAATCCAGAACTAAATTTAACAAAAGAAAAGGTTAAGTCTCAATAACATGCTTCCAAATGAAAAAGCTTAATATATATATATATATATATATATATATATATATATATATATATCATAATGTCATTTACACACATCACATGTTACATAATTATTATTCAATGTAATCATGATGTAATTTAATTCATATTCATGCATATATCTCTACTTTTATATAGGATTGTATATCAATTAAATATGAATTAAATTTATTACATTGACTAAAATATTTTAATATATCATTAATAAATAGAGTGTAGTATTAAATTTAATACAACCAATATTATTCCATTGTACAAATTATATAAAAAGAAATACAAAATTGTATTTCTGACATAATAAAGAAGGCCAGAAACTAGGCACAGGGTCCTATGTCACCGATGCTGTTCTCTCCATCTAAAGTCTCTTGATACATTGTTCAAACATGAATTTCAGGTTGTTTTCCGTTGGAGGGCCAGGGAATACAGCTATGAACACAGCAAAGTGCCTTTGCCTGTGGAGATTGCTTTCTAAGGGTATAGAGGCAGAAGATAAACAAGTAAATACATAAAAACACTTTGGGGTGGGGATAGAAGAGGTGGTGAGCACTCTAGAAACAGTGGGGCTGGAGTAAAACCACAAATCAAGGTTTTTGCTTGAAATTTTCCACTCACTCATCTGTGGGGTTGACAGGGCACTACATGTAAATGACATATAAGTAGGGGCTTGGACTCTGATTGCATTAACTGAGATGCTTTTGGCATTTGGGGTGGGATGTCCCCTCTTGAGTGGGACTGTCCTGAGCCTTGGGCTACATTATTTATCTCTGGTCTTACCTCTAATTCCTCAGCACTCTCCAGTCATGGATGTAGGTCTAACCCCTGACACCCACTCTACCCTGTCCCTGTGACTGCACACACGCAATTTCCTGGGTGGAGTCAATACCATCCATACCCAGGTAAAGACTTTTTATATTATTTTACATTTAGATTTATTCTTTTTTAATTTTTATTTTTTTTTTTAGTTTTAGGTGGACACAATAACTTTATTTTTTAATTTGTTATGTGGTGCTGAGGATTGAATCCAGGGTCTCACACATGCTAGGTGAGCACTCTACCACTGAGCCACAACCCCAGCCCATGAGTCATGGTCTTTATTGTTAAATTATCTTTTAAAGGTAAAGACTGAAAAAGATAAGTCTTCAGAGGCTCAAGAAATGATGATATTTTTCTAGGTTTTAAAATAAAACTCAATGGTATGATTTGTTACTTAAATTCCTTACGTGTGGGCTGGGGTTTGGCTTAGCGGTAGAGCGCTCACCTAGCACATGTGAGGCGCTGGGTTCGATCCTCAGCACCACATAAATATAAGTAAGTAAAATAAGGGTATTGTGTGCATTACACAACTAAAAAAAAAATTTAAAAACCTCCTTACATGTATTACATCATTTAACCTATTTAACCTCAATAGCTCTGAGAGAGGAATAAAATAATTACATTTTACAGATGATGAGAGGAAGGCCAAAACAGGGTGAGTAACTTGTCTGTATTCCAATAGTTATCAACAGGCAATGCCAAAAATTAAAAACCTAGGCATTCTGGCTCCTGACAGCCTGTACCATTAAAGAATAGGGCCACAAAAGGGTTCTTGCCAAAAGGAGACAATAGCGGGCTGGGGCTGTAGCTCAGTGGTAAAGCACTTGCCTTGCAGGTGTGAGGCACTGGGTTTCATCCTCAGCACCACATAAAAATAAAGATACTGTGTGCTCATCTACTATATCTATATCTATATAGATATATATCTATATATATATATATATATATATATATATATATATATATATATATATATAAAGACAATAGCATGCATTCTTAGCTAATGGTTAAACCTGGGTTTCTTAACTATAGCATGATTGGCTTTGAAGTCAAATAACTCTTTGTGTGGGGTGCTGCACTGTGCATCATAAGATGTTTGGCAACATCCCTAGCTTCTGCTTACTTGATGTTGGTGGCACACCTCCCACTTCGAGTTGCGACAAGAAAAATGTGTCCACACATTGTCAAAGGTCTCTTCAGAGACAAAATTGCTCCTGGATGAGAGCCAATGATCTACCTCTAATCTCTAATAAAAATTAACAAAAATGAAATCTTTGACAACATAATCAATAAATCAAATGTGGGGCAGAATGAGAACTCTTCCACATCTATGAAATCAGCAAGTCAACTGACCAAAAGCAAGCATATTTAGGGGTAGTTACCTGATGGCTGTCTGTACTTCAACAGCAGGAAGGGTATGATTTTTTGAAGGGTCTGTAACCACAAACCAGAATGACACCCTTTGGGTTACATTGCAAAGTAGGACATGGGAAATTCTGCAGACAATGGAAAGAAAAAAATATATCATAAGAATATCATCCCAACTGGCATTACACTGTTTCTTCTGATGCAATTACCATTTTATGACTCACCTTAGTTACATTTGCAAAGTTATTTTCTACCATT
Source organism: Callospermophilus lateralis (assembly GCF_048772815.1). NCBI lineage: Eukaryota > Metazoa > Chordata > Mammalia > Rodentia > Sciuridae > Callospermophilus > Callospermophilus lateralis. The sequence goes on from NC_135326.1 coordinate 4,589,127, forward strand.
TGAAGGAATGACTTAATAAGAAAAAAATTATATAGGAAATTCTCATTGCTTTAAAATCATATACTCAGGAATCATTTCTTAAGAAGGAATCTGCCACAAAAATTAAAAAGGAATTAGGCGGTGGAGAACATTAAGGATATTGTTCTCTATCATCTAGCAGCTGAAAGCTTCTCTGCTTCCTCAATACTGGGTCCCTCTCTAAACCACAGAAGCCTCTGGCATGTCCTCATCAAGTTTATTGGCCCCCTGTCCATTCTACCTTCCTCCTCTCAGATTCAATCAGAATCAATTTTTTATTCTTGATTCACTACTTGCACTGTCTGCCTCAACTTCTGTCCATACCCCCACACACACACCGCCAGAGCATTGGGACCATCCTAAGAGGTGCCTTCCTCATGTACTTTTGAGGAAACAGTTCTCACGAACAGTTGCTTTTATATTGCCTTGAACAGACCTCCAAACAAGTGTTATAATCAATTCACCAGCAGCCTTTGAACACGTGATTTGTAGTTACACGCTTTTCAACTACAAAATGGCAATGTGACTCACTCTATTCCATACACATGAATTACCCATAATTGAAAAGAGAGAAATGACATTGGTGTTTAGGGAAAAGACTATCTATATGAGGATGCGTGAACCTTAAAACTATAAGAGAGTCCATAAAAAATCAACAGTGCTAAATCATAAATTCTGGATGGCTTTCAGTGTTTTCTTAAGAGCAAAGTAAGAAAAAAGGCATTCATATACACTGCATACAAATCAAACACAAAGCAATCACCTTAACTGAAAAAAAAAATAGTTATTTGTTATTCTCTTAAAAGAGAATTTCATTTTATTATAGTCATTTTTACACTGTTGAAAGAGAGTACTCTTCTGTAAATAGCTATCCGGAGAAATTCCTTCATTTTCTCCCTGGCAGGTAGAAAAGAAGATGCAAGTGCGAGGACCCTCTGCCCAGGGCTGTGTCTGAGAGCAGCAATCGGGAGGAGAGAGGCTTGAGCTTTCCTTGCGCTCCAGACAGCATGGGGCGCCCCGCGTGCCACTCTGCCTCATGCTGTCCTCGTGTCCTTGGGGCAGGAGCCTGGCGGGTGCCAGATCCCCGCAAAGGGCACCCCACGCGCTTTGTCTGCCCCAACTGTCACTTGTTTCCTGTCTGGCTGCGACCACACACGTTGCGAAAGGATCCCTACTCAAAGACACTGATCTTGCTCCACCACTCTCATGGGACTCTACCTGAGCAGGTGCCTGCACAGGTACCTGGGCACACGCAAGGCGGCCCTAGCAGCACGGCCTTTGAGGCCCAGGAGAATCACCCAGGAGCACCGCCCTCTGAGGCCCAGGCCTGCCCCCCGCCCCCAGGACCCTGGCATCTGTAAACCTGTCCCGGGACACCCAGAGCCCCGGGATCGCTCCCAAGCCCTCCACAAGGTTCTGCGCAGTGGGGACCACACCCGAGGCAGGAGGGCAGTGGGCACCCCGCCTGCGAGGTACAGTCCGCACAGGCTGCACCCCTGGCTACTCCTGATACCCCAACTTACCAAGGTCCGCTACGGAGGCATGAAGCGCAGACTTCGCCACGCCCCAGACCCAGGTTGGCCCCACAGCCCTTTCAAAGTCCAAACGAATCCCGAGGGTCCAGGGAGCCTCTACAGGTGCCCACCGCCCCAGCCGGCCCCGGACCCCTGTGCCAAGGAGACAGTGCTAAAGAACCTCAGCCAGTGCAACAAAGGGAAAAGGAAGTTTGATGGAGCCGTGTGGTTTGAGGAACCTGAGCCCAAGAGGAAGCGGCAGAGCCCAAAGCGCAGACCATCTGCCTTCAGGACGGTCATCAGAAACGGAGTGGAGCCGTCATTCCTGCCCAGGCCTGGGCCGCTGAAGAGAAGCGTCCGCTCCAGGGCATCTGCGTCTGTGAGGAAGAGACTGAGCCACGGCCTGCCCTCCAGCCTTCCTGGGGCCTTCCCTGGCCCCTGCCCCACCGGACCCAGCTCCCAGGCCAGCCCAGGACATGGTCTCACAGCCCCTGCTGCAGGCCCGGGAGCAGATGCCCCACTGTCCCAGGAGCCTAGGCCTTCCTCCCCTTCCCAGGGGCCACACCAGGAGGGTCCTGCTGAGCCCGAGCACACTCAGCCCGCTCACCTCCTTGGCTCCTAAGAGTCAGAGCCATGCCACCCTCCTCTGAGACTCAAAGCCACAGTCCCTTTATCCTACAGGCCCCTCTACCTGACAGGAGTCACTGAGCCCACAGCTCACTTAGACTGCTTCTGCCTGACAGGTCTGCCACCCCCAGACCTCCTCTCCCTTCCCTGAGGAGCCCAAACTCTAAAGAGACTATTCAGATCACAACCCTGGACTTTCCCCTGCCAGCCCTCTCCTGCCTTCTCCCTGGGAGGAGGCTCACCAGGAAGGTGGCCTTCTCCCCATGGGCTCAGTTAGCTTAGTTAAGTGTTTGTGTTTATTTTATATAGTAGTAATAACAAGAGTTTTGTTTTAGTAGTGATTGTCATATGCTTTCTTTCAAAGTTAAGTGTTTGTTGGTATTTTATATAGTAGAAATAATAAGAGTTTTGTTTTATTAGTGATTGTCATATGCTTTCTTTCAAAGTTAAGTGTTTGTTGGTATTTTATATAGTAGAAATAATAATAGTTTGTTTTATTAGTGATTGTCATATGCTTTCTTTCAAAGTTAAGTGTTTGTTGGTATTTTATATAGTAGAAATAGTAATAGTTCTGTTTTACTAAAATAAAATGGTTTTGTTTTGTGTTTGTGACTGGGCCCGTCCTATGCATTTTGGAGGGTCTGATCAGTATCCTTGGCCTCTGACACATAGGTGCCAGTAGCATACCTACAGCTGTGGCTACCTACAGTGTGTCCCAGTAATTTCCAAAGAACCAAATTGCCCTCAGTGGAAACCACCAATCCAGAACTAAATTTAACAAAAGAAAAGGTTAAGTCTCAATAACATGCTTCCAAATGAAAAAGCTTAATATATATATATATATATATATATATATATATATATATATATATATCATAATGTCATTTACACACATCACATGTTACATAATTATTATTCAATGTAATCATGATGTAATTTAATTCATATTCATGCATATATCTCTACTTTTATATAGGATTGTATATCAATTAAATATGAATTAAATTTATTACATTGACTAAAATATTTTAATATATCATTAATAAATAGAGTGTAGTATTAAATTTAATACAACCAATATTATTCCATTGTACAAATTATATAAAAAGAAATACAAAATTGTATTTCTGACATAATAAAGAAGGCCAGAAACTAGGCACAGGGTCCTATGTCCCCGATGCTGTTCTCTCCATCTAAAGTCTCTTGATACATTGTTCAAACATGAATTTCAGGTTGTTTTCCGTTGGAGGGCCAGGGAATACAGCTATGAACACAGCAAAGTGCCTTTGCCTGTGGAGATTGCTTTCTAAGGGTATAGAGGCAGAAGATAAACAAGTAAATACATAAAAACACTTTGGGGTGGGGATAGAAGAGGTGGTGAGCACTCTAGAAACAGTGGGGCTGGAGTAAAACCACAAATCAAGGTTTTTGCTTGAAATTTTCCACTCACTCATCTGTGGGGTTGACAGGGCACTACATGTAAATGACATATAAGTAGGGGCTTGGACTCTGATTGCATTAACTGAGATGCTTTTGGCATTTGGGGTGGGATGTCCCCTCTTGAGTGGGACTGTCCTGAGCCTTGGGCTACATTATTTATCTCTGGTCTTACCTCTAATTCCTCAGCACTCTCCAGTCATGGATGTAGGTCTAACCCCTGACACCCACTCTACCCTGTCCCTGTGACTGCACACACGCAATTTCCTGGGTGGAGTCAATACCATCCATACCCAGGTAAAGACTTTTTATATTATTTTACATTTAGATTTATTCTTTTTTAATTTTTATTTTTTTTTTTTAGTTTTAGGTGGACACAATAACTTTATTTTTTAATTTGTTATGTGGTGCTGAGGATTGAATCCAGGGTCTCACACATGCTAGGTGAGCACTCTACCACTGAGCCACAACCCCAGCCCATGAGTCATGGTCTTTATTGTTAAATTATCTTTTAAAGGTAAAGACTGAAAAAGATAAGTCTTCAGAGGCTCAAGAAATGATGATATTTTTCTAGGTTTTAAAATAAAACTCAATGGTATGATTTGTTACTTAAATTCCTTACGTGTGGGCTGGGGTTTGGCTTAGCGGTAGAGCGCTCACCTAGCACATGTGAGGCGCTGGGTTCGATCCTCAGCACCACATAAATATAAGTAAGTAAAATAAGGGTATTGTGTGCATTACACAACTAAAAAAAAAATTTAAAAACCTCCTTACATGTATTACATCATTTAACCTATTTAACCTCAATAGCTCTGAGAGAGGGATACCATAATTACATTTTACAGATGATGAGAGGAAGGCCAAAACAGGGTGAGTAACTTGTCTGTATTCCAATAGTTATCAACAGGCAATGCCAAAAATTAAAAACCTAGGCATTCTGGCTCCTGACAGCCTGTACCATTAAAGAATAGGGCCACAAAAGGGTTCTTGCCAAAAGGAGACAATAGCGGGCTGGGGCTGTAGCTCAGTGGTAAAGCACTTGCCTTGCAGGTGTGAGGCACTGGGTTTCATCCTCAGCACCACATAAAAATAAAGATACTGTGTGCTCATCTACTATATCTATATCTATATATATATATCTATATCTATATCTATATATATATATATATATATATATATATATATATATATATATATAAAGACAATAGCATGCATTCTTAGCTAATGGTTAAACCTGGGTTTCTTAACTATAGCATGATTGGCTTTGAAGTCAAATAACTCTTTGTGTGGGGTGCTGCACTGTGCATCATAAGATGTTTGGCAACATCCCTAGCTTCTGCTTACTTGATGTTGGTGGCACACCTCCCACTTCGAGTTGCGACAAGAAAAATGTGTCCACACATTGTCAAAGGTCTCTTCAGAGACAAAATTGCTCCTGGATGAGAGCCAATGATCTACCTCTAATCTCTAATAAAAATTAACAAAAATGAAATCTTTGACAACATAATCAATAAATCAAATGTGGGGCAGAATGAGAACTCTTCCACATCTATGAAATCAGCAAGTCAACTGACCAAAAGCAAGCATATTTAGGGGTAGTTACCTGATGGCTGTCTGTACTTCAACAGCAGGAAGGGTATGATTTTTTGAAGGGTCTGTAACCACAAACCAGAATGACACCCTTTGGGTTACATTGCAAAGTAGGACATGGGAAATTCTGCAGACAATGGAAAGAAAAAAATATATCATAAGAATATCATCCCAACTGGCATTACACTGTTTCTTCTGATGCAATTACCATTTTATGACTCACCTTAGTTACATTTGCAAAGTTATTTTCTACCATTTGAAGGAATGACTTAATAAGAAAAAAATTATATAGGAAATTCTCATTGCTTTAAAATCATATACTCAGGAATCATTTCTTAAGAAGGAATCTGCCACAAAAATTAAAAAGGAATTAGGCGGTGGAGAACATTAAGGATATTGTTCTCTATCATCTAGCAGCTGAAAGCTTCTCTGCTTCCTCAATACTGGGTCCCTCTCTAAACCACAGAAGCCTCTGGCATGTCCTCATCAAGTTTATTGGCCCCCTGTCCATTCTACCTTCCTCCTCTCAGATTCAATCAGAATCAATTTTTTATTCTTGATTCACTACTTGCACTGTCTGCCTCAACTTCTGTCCATACCCCCACACACACACCGCCAGAGCATTGGGACCATCCTAAGAGGTGCCTTCCTCATGTACTTTTGAGGAAACAGTTCTCACGAACAGTTGCTTTTATATTGCCTTGAACAGACCTCCAAACAAGTGTTATAATCAATTCACCAGCAGCCTTTGAACACGTGATTTGTAGTTACACGCTTTTCAACTACAAAATGGCAATGTGACTCACTCTATTCCATACACATGAATTACCCATAATTGAAAAGAGAGAAATGACATTGGTGTTTAGGGAAAAGACTATCTATATGAGGATGCGTGAACCTTAAAACTATAAGAGAGTCCATATAAAATCAACAGTGCTAAATCATAAATTCTGGATGGCTTTCAGTGTTTTCTTAAGAGCAAAGTAAGAAAAAAGGCATTCATATACACTGCATACAAATCAAACACAAAGCAATCACCTTAACTGAAAAAAAAAATAGTTATTTGTTATTCTTTTAAAAGAGAATTTCATTTTATTATAGTCATTTTTACACTGTTGAAAGAGAGTACTCTTCTGTAAATAGCTATCCGGAGAAATTCCTTCATTTTCTCCCTGGCAGGTAGAAAAGAAGATGCAAGTGCGAGGACCCTCTGCCCAGGGCTGTGTCTGAGAGCAGCAATCGGGAGGAGAGAGGCTTGAGCTTTCCTTGCGCTCCAGACAGCATGGGGCGCCCCGCGTGCCACTCTGCCTCATGCTGTCCTCGTGTCCTTGGGGCAGGAGCCTGGCGGGTGCCAGATCCCCGCAAACGGCACCCCACGCGCTTTGTCTGCCCCAACTGTCACTTGTTTCCTGTCTGGCTGCGACCACACACGTTGCGAAAGGATCCCTACTCAAAGACACTGATCTTGCTCCACCACTCTCATGGGACTCTACCTGAGCAGGTGCCTGCACAGGTACCTGGGCACACGCAAGGCGGCCCTAGCAGCACGGCCTTTGAGGCCCAGGAGAATCACCCAGACACCGCCCTCTGAGGCCCAGGCCGGCCCCCCGCCCCCAGGACCCTGGCATCTGTAAACCTGTCCCGGGACACCCAGAGCCCCGGGATCGCTCCCAAGCCCTCCACAAGGTTCTGCGCAGTGGGGACCACACCCGAGGCAGGAGGGCAGTGGGCACCCCGCCTGCGAGGTACAGTCCGCACAGGCTGCACCCCTGGCTACTCCTGATACCCCAACTTACCAAGGTCCGCTACGGAGGCATGAAGCGCAGACTTCGCCACGCCCCAGACCCAGGTTGGCCCCACAGCCCTTTCAAAGTCCAAACGAATCCCGAGGGTCCAGGGAGCCTCTACAGGTGCCCACCGCCCCAGCCGGCCCCGGACCCCTGTGCCAAGGAGACAGTGCTAAAGAACCTCAGCCAGTGCAACAAAGGGAAAAGGAAGTTTGATGGAGCCGTGTGGTTTGAGGAACCTGAGCCCAAGAGGAAGCGGCAGAGCCCAAAGCGCAGACCATCTGCCTTCAGGCCGGTCATCAGAAACGGAGTGGAGCCGTCATTCCTGCCCAGGCCTGGGCCGCTGAAGAGAAGCGTCCGCTCCAGGGCATCTGCGTCTGTGAGGAAGAGACTGAGCCACGGCCTGCCCTCCAGCCTTCCTGGGGCCTTCCTGGCCCCTGCCCCACCGGCCCCAGCTCCCAGGCCAGCCCAGGACATGGTCTCACAGCCCCTGCTGCAGGCCCGGGAGCAGATGCCCCACTGTCCCAGGAGCCTAGGCCTTCCTCCCCTTCCCAGGGGCCACACCAGGAGGGTCCTGCTGAGCCCGAGCACACTCAGCCCGCTCACCTCCTTGGCTCCTAAGAGTCAGAGCCATGCCACCCTCCTCTGAGACTCAAAGCCACAGTCCCTTTATCCTACAGGCCCCTCTACCTGACAGGAGTCACTGAGCCCACAGCTCACTTGGACTGCTTCTGCCTGACAGGTCTGCCACCCCCAGACCTCCTCTCCCTTCCCTGAGGAGCCCAAACTCTAAAGAGACTATTCAGATCACAACCCTGGACTTTCCCCTGCCAGCCCTCTCCTGCCTTCTCCCTGGGAGGAGGCTCACCAGGAAGGTGGCCTTCTCCCCATGGGCTCAGTTAGCTTAGTTAAGTGTTTGTGTTTATTTTATATAGTAGTAATAACAAGAGTTTTGTTTTAGTAGTGATTGTCATATGCTTTCTTTCAAAGTTAAGTGTTTGTTGGTATTTTATATAGTAGAAATAATAAGAGTTTTGTTTTATTAGTGATTGTCATATGCTTTCTTTCAAAGTTAAGTGTTTGTTGGTATTTTATATAGTAGAAATAATAATAGTTTGTTTTATTAGTGATTGTCATATGCTTTCTTTCAAAGTTAAGTGTTTGTTGGTATTTTATATAGTAGAAATAGTAATAGTTCTGTTTTACTAAAATAAAATGGTTTTGTTTTGTGTTTGTGACTGGGCCCATCCTATGCATTTTGGAGGGTCTGATCAGTATCCTTGGCCTCTGACACATAGGTGCCAGTAGCATACCTACAGCTGTGGCTACCTACAGTGTGTCCCAGTAATTTCCAAAGAACCAAATTGCCCTCAGTGGAAACCACCAATCCAGAACTAAATTTAACAAAAGAAAAGGTTAAGTCTCAATAACATGCTTCCAAATGAAAAAGCTTAATATATATATATATATATATATATATATATATATATATATATTATATACATATATATATATATATATCATAATGTCATTTACACACATCACATGTTACATAATTATTATTCAATGTAATCATGATGTAATTTAATTCATATTCATGCATATATCTCTACTTTTATATAGGATTGTATATCAATTAAATATGAATTAAATTTATTACATTGACTAAAATATTTTAATATATCATTAATAAATAGAGTGTAGTATTAAATTTAATACAACCAATATTATTCCATTGTACAAATTATATAAAAAGAAATACAAAATTGTATTTCTGACATAATAAAGAAGGCCAGAAACTAGGCACAGGGTCCTATGTCACCGATGCTGTTCTCTCCATCTAAAGTCTCTTGATACATTGTTCAAACATGAATTT